>NC_091285.1:241567017-241873850 GCF_032444005.1 Ranitomeya imitator | reverse complement strand
GAGGTTCATTGTTCGGTGTTGGCTGGTCATCCTGGAATCTTTGGTACCAGAGATTTGGTGGCTAGATCCTTTTGGTGGCCGTCTCTGTCGCGGGATGTGCGTTCTTTTGAGCAGTCCTGTGGGATTTGTGCTCGGGCTAAGCCCTGCTGTTCTCGTGCCAGTGGGTTGCTTTTGCCCTTGCCGGTCCCGAAGAGGCCTTGGACACATATCTCTATGGATTTTATTTCGGATCTCCCCGTCTCTCACAGAATGTCGGTCATTTGGGTGGTTTGTGATCGCTTCTCTAAGATGGTCCATTTGGTGCCCTTGTCTAAATTGCCTTCCTCGTCTGATTTGGTGCCATTGTTTTTCCAGCATGTGGTTCGTTTACATGGCATTCCAGAGAACATCGTTTCTGACAGAGGTTCCCAGTTTGTTTCAAGGTTTTGGCGAGCTTTTTGTGCAAGGATGGGCATTGATTTGTCTTTTTCCTCGGCTTTCCATCCTCAGACAAATGGCCAGACTGAACGAACCAATCAGACCTTGGAAACATATCTGAGATGTTTTGTTTCTGCTGATCAAGATGATTGGGTGTCCTTTTTGCCTTTGGCTGAGTTCGCCCTTAATAATCGGGCCAGCTCGGCTACTTTGGTTTCGCCGTTTTTCTGCAATTCTGGGTTCCACCCTCGTTTCTCTTCAGGGCAGGTTGAGTCTTCGGACTGTCCTGGTGTGGATACTGTGGTGGATAGGTTGCAGCAGATTTGGACTCATGTAGTGGACAATTTGACTTTGTCCCAGGAGAAGGCTCAACGTTTCGCTAACCGCAGGTGCTGTGTGGGTCCCCGACTTCGTGTTGGGGATTTGGTTTGGTTGTCATCTCGTTATATTCCTATCAAGGTTTCCTCTCCTAAGTTTAAGCCTCGTTTCATTGGTCCATATAGGATTTCTGAGGTTCTTAATCCTGTGTCTTTTCGTTTGACTCTTCTAGCTTCTTTTTCCATCCATAACGTGTTCCATAGGTCATTGTTGCGGAGATACGTGGCACCTGTGGTTCCATCTATTGATCCTCCTGCTCCGGATTTGGTTGAAGGGGAGTTGGAGTATATAGTGGAGAAGATTTTGGATTCTCATGTTTCGAGATGGAAACTCCAGTATCTGGTTAAGTGGAAAGGTTATGGTCAGGAAGATAATTCCTGGGTCTTTGCCTCTGATGTCCATGCTGCCGATCTGGTTCATGCCTTTCATGTGGCTCATCCTGGTCGGCCTGGGGGCTCTGGTGAGGGTTCGGTGACACCTCCTCAAGGGGGGGTACTGTTGTGAATTCTGTGGCCAAGCTCCCTCCTGTTGTCGTGAGTGGTACTTCGGCTGATTTTGTCTATGAGCTTTCTTTGGTGGATTAGAGTGGTACTGCGGCTTCTGAGTTTCCTTCCTCAGGTGATGAGGTTAAGTCGTTAGGTGCTGCTCTATTTAACTCCACCTAGTGCTTTGATCCTGGCCTGCAGTCAATGTTCTAGTATTGGTCAGAGCTCGTCCTATGTTTTTGGTAATTGTCAGGTCACTTTGTGTGCTCTGAACTTCAAGGTCCACTGTGGTTCTGAATTACCTGTTCATAACAGGGAAAGACTTCAGCATTGTTGAAACTGTCTTCAACGATGCCGAAGTCCCCGGGTAACCAGGGTAAACATTGGGTTACTAAGTGCAGGGCCGCGCTTAATAACCCAATATTTACCCTGGTTACCATTGTAAAAGTAAAAAAAAAAAACACTACATACTCATTCCAATGTCTGTCATGTCCCCCGCCATCAGCTTCCCGCACTGACTGTGTCAGCGCCGGCTGTAAAGCAGAGCACAGCGGTGACGTCACCGCTGTGCTCTGCTTTACGGCCAGCACTGACAGTCAGTGCAGGGAAGCTGACAGCGGGGGACGTGACAGACATCGGAATGTGAGTATGTACTGTTTTTTTTTTTTTTACTTTTACAATGGTAACCAGGGTAAATATCGGGTTACTAAGCGCGGCCCTGCACTTAGTAACCGGATGTTTACCCTGGTTACAGGTGAACACATCGCTAGACCGGCGTCACACACGCCGATCTAGCGATGACAGCGGGGTGACCAGCGACCAAAAAAAGGTCCTGATCATTCCCCACGACCAACGATCTCACAGCAGGGGCGTGACGTTTCAATGATATCATTAACGATGTGTGAAGGTACCTTTACTCGCACAAATAGTACGCTATTCAAGCTATTGGTTCCTCGGCGAGTAATTTGCTATTCACCTCGGTATATTCGAGTGACCCGCCCAGCAGTTTTGGCACTTTTTATTTGCAGCCAATGAAAACGCTGGGCTTGCTTCCGAATCACAGTAATGCACCATCTTTTGTGTGGCATTACTGTGATTGGCTGGCCTTACAGCATCATACGGGACACATCTTGCGCACATTTCAGCTGGAAACAGCATAGTGAGAGCTTAGTGTGAGCTTAGGGAGAGTGAATGCAACTCATAGGGAGAGTTTTTGATTCCAAAAAGCTCTTTTAAGAGCTACTGAGGGTTAAGATTACTTCTTTGTTAGGTGGAGATACTGTAGAGAGAGATTTAATAAGAGGGAGAGTAAAAGACAGGCAACTGGATGTTATCATCATTGCAAGTACATGCTGGAGATCTCTGCTAATTTGTGTTGTATGGTTTATGAACAGACTGAGGGATTAGGGAGAGATAGACAGGGTTTCATCCAGTACCATAACATACAAAACAGCTTTTTTACAGCTAAATAATATTAGTTAGAATCAGCAACAAATGTTTTTGGAGCTGCATAATATTCCTGTGTACCAGCATATAATTATTTTACAACTAAACAATTTTCCTCATTGCCCGAATATAGTAACATCCTTTTTAAAAGCAAACTGCTAAATAATATTTCTCATCTAATGCTGAAATAGCTAATATTTATCTAGCAGTTGTGCGATTGGCGCAAAGACTGCAGAGGTAGGCAAACGTCACAATTTACCAGTGGCAATAATTTTTGTTAATCTGCTGTTGGCGTGTGTCGTAAAGGTTGATTTAAAAATTATATAATTTCCACCTGGTGGCAGTATTATTATTATTTTTTTTAACAACAACTGGGATCATATAGTCTACAGCTTCACTCTCTGTTTCAATATTTAAAGAAAGAGTCATTATTATTACATAATTTACCACTACTCCTATATTTAACTTAGCCACCTAAAATGGAACAAAAAAAGGACACAAGGAAACTTACTGAAAATAAACAATTTTCACGTAACTCTTTTTCTCGCTCCACAGAGGATGTTTCAAATCGTTACAAGCGCGACCATCCTAGATCTCCCAGATCACCTGCCAAACCATTTTCTCCCTCATCTGATAAACACAAAACACTTGGGATTACCTTCAGTGGCATTCCGAAACCAAACTCGCAAAAAACCCTGACCTCTCTTTCAACCAAAACTAACACTAATAGTTCTCAAAACACTAAAGAGAACAAAAAACAAATTTTCGGTGACCTGAATACTGTCTTCTCAGAGGGTATGGACACCTCCAAATCCAATAAAAGGCCCACATCAAACAGAAACTCTACCGATGGCTCTGGTTCTGACGAATCTGATTTCTTTAGAGACTCTTCCCCTAATGAGAGCCCTGCCACTCGGAGAAAGATAGACTCAAAACATCTGCTGAATGAGGGGAATTTGGATTCCAGTGAGAGTTTTCTTCAAAAAATCTCTGAACTCATCGATAGGAAATTGGAAGGGGGTCTAGAGAAATTCCAAAGTTCGTTTTCTATGGTATGTGAGGGCATAACAAAGAAACTTGAAATAAGTGAAAGAAAAGTGAAGGATTTAGAAATTAGAACAGAAACTCTTGAGAAAGAAAACTCAGACATGAGAAGAGCACTTACAAATCTACATTTTAAATTAGCTGACCTTGAAGACAGGAACAGAAGGAACAATATTAAAATTCGTGGCATCCCTAAGGATATTCCACAAACAGGCTTATCTGAGTATACCAAATCACTTTTTAAGTCAGCAGTACCGAACCTAACAGATCTGGATCTTTCTATAGACAGAATTCATAGACTCCCACGTCCTACTAATGTCTCCCCTGATAAACCTAGAGACACCATTCTGAGGATCCACTTTTCGAAACAAAAGAAAAGGTCCAGAACTTTCTAAGAGAAAAAGGTTCTTTCCCCGAGCCCTATGCTCACATAAAAATTTATGCGGACCTCTCGAAACACACAATAGAAGTACGAAGATCCTTCAGAGAGATCACCGCTAAAATGAGAGATAAGGGAATTCAATATAAATGGGGCTTTCCTACCAAATTACTGGTTCCGCACAGAGGGAAGATAATCCCTTTGATCAGTCCAGAGGAGGGCCTAGACTTCCTCAACTTCATTTCTGAGGAGAAGTCCCACAGCTAGAACGCAATCTTTGATATGCGTCACTCTGAAGCTCTCTAATATACGCTATGGGGAAATTGAGAGTCTCTTTTTACACGAACTTCCCCCATATTAGAAGAGATCTCACTGCGAGTGAGATCCTTCAAGAGAACTTTAGTGAGTTCTCACTCCTTACTGTTTAAAAGGTTATAATTTTGTTGTTTCAATTGTATGTAATAAATTTGTTCTTTTCACATCGCTTCTCATAGAGGAGTAGTCAGTTAGTGCCTAATGTCCCTACGGAGCCTGTCGTACAATGTCAGAGGTCTAAACAGCCCTTGGAAGAGATTTACGGTGTGGAAGGAGATCAAGCAGAACAAGGCAGATATCATATGCCTCCAAGAGGTCAAATTCATTGAAGGTAAACACCCTCCATTCTCACATAAAGCCTATCCACATATCTTCTCTTCTTTACAACAAAAAAAGAGAGCCGGAGTAATCACCATAGTTAGGGACTCAGTTCCTTTCCAGCTAACAAAAGAAATCAAGGACTCGCAAGGCAGGTTCCATATATTGGTCTGTCTGATAAACAATCATCCACATACTATTGTCAACATTTACGCCCCAAACAATAGACAGAAAAACTTCCTCAACAAACTGGTAAAAAGAATTAAGGCACACCAAAAAGGGGTTCTGCTCCTGATGGGAGATTTCAACATTGTCCCAGATGGGCGCATTGATTCCTCCTCAGCCACTCGTCATCTGGCACCTTCCATAAATGACTGGATCAGGAATAATGAGTTTTATGACGTTCTTCGGTGCCTCAACTCCTCTTCCCGGGAGTATTCACACTACTCCTCTGTCCATAAGACTTCTTCGAGGATCGACCTGGTCTTAACGGACATCTTTTCCCTGTCTAAATTCAAAAAAGTAGCCATCCTAGATAAATCGTTTTCTGATCATTCCCCAGTGTTGACGGAAATTAGCCTTTTCCCGCCATCCCAAAATTCTCATACATGGAAATGCAACGCTACTCATCTTAATATCCCCGAATTCAAAGCAGAATTAGAGGAAACCATTAGGAATTACTTTGTCGACAATGACACGGAGGGAATCGATCCGTTCACTCTGTGGAATGCCCACAAAGCAGTTCTGAGAGGTAAACTTATACAGATCTCTTCCATATGTAACAGAAGGAAAAGAGAGAACATAAAAAACCTACAATTACAAATCAAAATTAAAGAAGAAGCCCAAAATAGCCTTCCCTCGCCATCTTCGGATATCCATACTGATATCCTTAAACTCAGGCAAAAACTGAAAGAGACTATCCAATCTGACTACGACTCAGTAATTAAAACATCTAAATTCAAGGTGTACTCCTCTTTAAACAAGCCGACAAAATTCATGATGAATAAGCTTAAAAGAGAGAGAATTAAAAATAGAGTAACCAAAATTCAAAATCTACAAGGAGAGTTTAAATATCACCCAAAAGAAATTGCTGATACCTTTGCAGAGTTTTACCATAACCTTTATAACCTCAAACTAGATTCCAGTACTCCCCAACCAGATAAAGCAGATATTGAAGAATTTTTGAAGGACATGCACCTTCCTAAAATAGATACGGTAGATCTAGATTCCCTAACCGCACCTTTCCATACTGATGAAATAAAAAATATAATTCAAAATTTAAAGACACAAAAAGCCCCTGGACCTGATGGTTTTGTTGGTGAATATTACAAAATTTTCTCGGATGCCCTATCCCCGCATCTGGAAAAGATCTTTAACAGAGCATCTGTTGCTGGCTCCTTTCCCAAGGAGATGTTAGAAGCAACTATAATCATGATCCCCAAGAGCCAGAGCGATCTAGACAAGGTCCAAAATTATAGGCCCATCTCTCTTATTAATTGTGACCTTAAAATTTACTCAAAAATTCTTGCTGAGAGATTGAGGATTGTCCTTCCCAGGCTGATCCACAATGATCAATTGGGTTTCATCATGGGAAGACAGACTTCAGATGGGACCAGAAGGCTTATTAATATTATCAATAAAATAAGCATAACTAAAATCCCTTCCTTAATAATTACACTAGACGCTGAAAAAGCATTCGATCGAGTCAATTGGAAATATCTCAAAGCTGTCTTGACCCGTTTTGGCTTTGGGGATGGATTAATCACTTCCATATTTGCTCTATATTCTTTTCCTAATGCGCGGATCTATATCAATAACCATATGTCTAAAACCTTTTCAATAAGTAACGGTACCAGGCAGGGGTGCCCATTATCACCCCTTCTATTCGCGCTGGCTATCGAACCTTTGGCGATCCAAATCAGGAAAAATGATATAATCAAGGGTATCAGCACTACTCATCGTCAACACAAAATCAGTCTCTTCGCGGATGACCTGCTACTTTCCCTTTCGGACCCAGTTACCTCAGTTACAAATGTGTTGGAAATTCTGGATTCTTTCTCTAGGGTTTCCTACTTTAAAATTAATAATAAAAAATCCAAGCTACTTCAATTTAACTTGGACAAGCAATCTGAGGATCTCTTAAGAACAAGAACGGGCTTCACCTGGGAAGAGACTGAAATCTCACATCTTGGTATATTATTCGCTAAAAACTTCACTTTCACTGTTAAAAGTAACATTGAGAAAATATTAAAAACTATCTCACAAGATTTTCTCACTTGGACTAAGTCTGGGCTGACATGGACTGGTAAAGTTCTTGCGGTTAAGACAATTGTCCTCCCCAAAATCTTTTACCTGTTTAGATCACTTCCACTATCAATCCCTACTGCCCTCTTAAACAAAATCCAAAAGTCGATTAATTCATTCATATGGAGTAACAAAAGAGCGAGGGTGGTTAACATTCTATATAAAAATAAATCCAGAGGAGGCTTGGGATTACCGAACATTCAAGCCTACTACTTTAGCAATCTCATAAAGCAAAGCCACATTTGGTTTAATCACTCTTCAAAGCCGGCTTGGGTAGATTTGGAAACCTCTTATAACAATTACCGCCCCCTAAAATATTGTATATACGATAAAATATTTAAATCCAAACCCCCGAGCTCTTCACACCCCATTATAGGAGCTATTTCTGCTGCTTGGATTAAATTGGCAAGACCCAAGAGAGGCACCAATAAATCAGAAAGTTTATATAACTTTCCACTCAAACTTCTTACAGACCTCTATGATTCCCAGTTACCAGCGAATTGGCCAGGACTAGGTATCAAAACAGTCAAAGACCTATATGACGGTAACTTTACTACCTTTGAAAAATTAAAAAAAAAATTCAATCTCCCGTCTTCGGATTTCATGGCATATGTTATGCTAAAAGAACAAATTAATAAATTCATAAAGGGGCCATATTTCAAAGCAGAAATAGCAACCCTACTTCTGAATAACACTGACCATAAGTTGTTTTGGAGTACTAAGTATCTTTACAATTATTTTAACAATGATACTACTTTTACTAAAAATTCCTATTTCAACCGCTGGAAAAAAGATCTGAGAATTCCTATCAGTAAAGAGCTTTGGGAAAGGGCCATAATTAATACCTACTCATCAAATATATCTCTTACACTCCATGAATCCTTCTTCAAGTTATTGACGAGATGGTACCTGACTCCAGTAAGGCTGTCTCACTTTAATAACGCACATTCCCCTCTCTGTTGGAGAGAATGTGGGTTTTCAGGAAGTTTGCTGCACTTATTTTGGAGCTGCCCAAAAATCAAACCCCTCTGGACACAGATATCCATCTACATTAATAAAATCCTCAATAAAAAATTTTCTCTCACCCCTCAAACTGCCTTGCTCTCTATTGACCTGGACTGTATACACCCTTCCCTAAGATATGTGATTGTACACATACTTTTAGTTACAAAAAATATGATTGCCTTCTACTGGAAGAATAAAATGGTGCCGGGACTCTCTGACATTGTCGACAGGATCTATCGCCATAATTCATTGGAACGCAGATTCGCAGTCATAAACGGAAACTTATCCAAGTACGGTTTAAAATGGGACAGGTGGAATGCTATGTTTCCTCAAGCATAGTCTGTCTTTTGACTTGTCTGTTGTTATTGGGTCGATTGATTTTCTTTTTTTCAGGTATCTCCTCTATTGCTAATTTGTTACACCAACTTCTAGGTGAGATCTCGAGTTTTCTACATTCCCTGTTGGCAATATCTGAGACTGTACTTACTTATAATGGAAGTTTTGGTTTTACTTCTTATCCCATCTTGGAAAATAATATTGGAATTAAAGTTCTCCAGTTTTTCCTTTGTTTCCTTCCCTTTACCCTTCCCTCTCCCTCCCCTCCCTCATCCCATCATCCTCCTTCCCTTTATAAAATTTATAAATATTCACGTATTTGACATTTGTTTTGTATAATGTTCAATAAAAATTATTTGAAAACAAAAATTATATAATTTTCTATTGTTTACATAAATAGCATATATTTATCTAACAGTTGTGTTACTGGTGCAAAGCCTGAAAAGACATGCAAACGTCACAATTTACCAGTGGCACAAATTTTCCTTAATCTGCTGTTGGCGTGTGTCCTAAAAAAGATATAAGCAAAATAATAATTTTATATCGCTGAAATAAATAGTGTATCTTTATCTGGCGCAAAGCCTGCTGAGATATGCAAACCTGACAATTTACCTGTAATTTTCCTGAGTCTGCTCTTGCCGTGTGTAATAAAGCTGATATATGAAAAAAATACCCATACATTGCTAGATACAAGGAATTTGTACATAACATCTCTGTGGAGGTACTTGTAAAAAATAAAGCCAGGCATTTTATTATATAATGCATTCAAAATGGGAAAGGGGGACATTAAGGAACGTGGACGTGGATGTGGTGGTGCTCGCCAAGGTGATGTAACAGATCAGAAGGTGTCTAGCTTCCTGTCAAAATTCATTTAATGTGCTATACCACTGTCGAACCCAGACAAGTATGAGAATGTTGTGGTTGGATGGCAGATAAAGGCTCCAGTATCTTGGCAAGCAACACCACCAAGTCTTTCACATGGTCCAGTCTCAATAGCCAAGAGGCAGGGCCTATGAGTCCTCAACCTGGTCCTCCTTCCTCCTCCCATCAAATGTCCCAGTATCCCAGGAGACATATGGCCCCAACACTGGCCATTTTGAGGAACTTTTTACGTTCCCTTGTAATTATTCAGGCCTCTCAACATGCACCATTAAAGAGGGTCATGAGAAGGTGGAGTGCAGTGATGCCCAAACATTTGAGCACCCACAGCCAGGAGAAAGCCACATTGAGGAAGGTCAATTCATGTTTGAAGAGGTGGAGGATAATCATGACGCACTGTTGCCATCAGGTCAGCCTGAAATCACAACTCAGAAGTAGGATCGGATTGATGAATTAGAAGATGATGGGGTCGATGATGAGGTCACTGATCCAACCTGGCACGGAGCCATGCCTAGCAAGCACAACAGTGCAGAGAGGGATGGATCCATAGCATGAAAACAGGCAAGATGAGGTAGTGGTTTGACAAGAGGGAGAAATCGGTCAACTGTTCAACAGAGCCCCACACTTGGCTAGATAACAGGCCAAGGGTGCGTTGTTCCACCATACAGCAGTTTTTTCTGAAAGTCCTTCAGACAAAACAACTGTAATTTGCAACATCTGCCATATCAAGCTGAGAAGAGGTAAGAACACTGCCAACCTGACCACCATCAGCATGCAGAAGCACATGACAGCCATTCACCCTAGTAGGTGGGCGAAAGACAGGGGTACAAAATGTGTGTCTGAGGATGAAACATCTGCCCCTTCCCCTGTGTTATGGCCTTCCCAATATGCTGCTCAGGAAGCAGGCACTTGTGCCTCATCCACATCTTACCCACACCAAGAATAGCAGGCCCAAATTCCAGGGGGGTTTCAGTCTCCTCTTATTCCAGTTCCTGTCTCTCCTTCTCCTCATCCTCAGCGAAACTAGACTCCACATCACTCTCCAGCTGGGAAGTCTGCAGCACTGCCTTAGCAAATTGGCAGCACACTCTGCTGAAGCTCATCTGTTTAGGTGATAAAGCTCACAGCACAGCCGAGCTATTGATAGGGATAAAAGAACAGACCGATCAGTGCCTCTTCCTGCTGAACCTCCAATCAGGTCTGGTTGTGTGTGATAATGGGCGTAATTTGGTGGCAGCTTTAAAGATCGGCAGGCTAGTATACATTCCATGCATGCCCCACGTGCTGAACTTGGTTGTACAGCATTTTTTAAAAGCATACCCTGACTTGCCAAACCTACTTGCCAAGGTACACCATGTCAGCACACATTTCTGAAAGTCATCTCAGGCTTTCGAAGATCTAGCATTGCTGCAGCAGCGCTTTAATTTGCCTCATCACCCACTGATTTGTGATCTGCTCTCTTGCTGGAATTCGACCTTTTATATGTTGACAAGGCTTAGTAAGCAGCAGATGGCAGTGTCTGTATTCTAGCTTATCAATGCCCATAAGAGTAACACTCAGCCCCCACACATAACAACTGCTGAGTGGGTGTGGATCGCTGACATATCTGAGGTACTTCAAAACTTTGAGTACAGCACCAAGATGGTGAGCGCTGATTATGCTATTATCAACGTAACCATCCCACTGCACTGTCTATTAAAATGTTTGCTCCAGAATCTGAATAAGGAAGCTTTGAAAGGCTATAGGACAATATTTTACTGTGGCTGATACAACACAGCCCAGCCTCACATAATATTTTCAGGCCACATTGGGTGATGATGAGGAATAGGAGGATGAGGATGAGGAGGAACAGGAGTTTTGGTCTGCGCTACAGTGGTGACAACCAATCCCAGCTTCATGTCTGTCCAGCACGGATGGTCTGAAGAGGAGGAGGAGGCTATGAGTCGTGAGGAGAGAATGGTTAGTGTTTGACTCTTTGTAGTCTGGCACACATGGCAGAGTTAATGTCCAGATGCCTTTCCCAAGACCCTCATGTGAAACACATTTTGTCCATTATAAAGTACTGGCTGTGCATCTTTCTTGACCCACAGTACAATGAGAAATTAGCTTTTATGATGTCGGAGGCAGACATGCCATTTTCAGTGCATGCCAGTGGACCATTTTGGAAGACTTGCTAAAAAGATTACCCTCAGACAACACTGCTGGCAGAGGTACCAGGTCTTTTCACCCACAAGGATTACAGGGGAGGGCCACTCGCACCAGGTGCAACTCAGGGGGTGGTAAAATATCCACAATCTGGGCCATTTCATGAGACCATCACATCAGCAAGGGCTATCTGTAGGTGCAGCTATGATGAGGAGGGAGAAGTTGACGGACTACTCAAGTGACTGTACCAGCGTCCTTCCTGAATCTTCAGTGCTCTTTAATTATTGGCTGTCCAAGCTGCACAATTGGCCCGACCTCTCCTTGTATGCCTTGGAGGTGCTGCCATGCCCTGCTGCAAGTGTATTGTCTGAGTGGGTTTTTAGTTTGGCCAGTGCAATCATAATGGATAGAAGCACACGGCTGTCAACTGAAAAGGCAGACAGAATGACTGTTCTAAAATTAAACAAGCTCTAGATTTCCTCAGAATTTGTAAGCCCTACGCATGACAGCAACGTAATGTAAATGCCTCCCAAATGTTTTTTGGGGAATTTGTCTTAACATCAATCCCATACCATCCAAACCCATTTAGTTCAGGAAATCACTTCATCCTCCTTTTCCTCCTCCTCCTGCTTGTGCGACAAGTACTTAGTGTTCATATATGTATACCCCATGAGGGTAATGCTTTGTACTTTTTGCTTTTTGAAAACTTTGCACATTGTGCAGTGGTGAAACTTGTACTCCCTATTAGTGATGAGCAAATTTGTTCAGAAAACGATCGCCAAACATAAATTCAGCACGAATATGGCACAATGGGTAAGAAATGTGGGAAAATATTTGCGTTGCAAGTATTTTCAGCACTTTAGCAACGGTAAGGGGGGTGTTTTATGAGCGTTTGGCATGTGTTTGATGAGGGGAGGGGGTTTGCAGAGCTCAGAAGCGTGGGATTAGCAGTATTTTTTTTCTTTACTTCATGTGTGCACATTGAGGCTAGCCAATCATGGCGCAGGAAACACCCACAATGTCCTGACACAATGACTTATGTCATTGGCTGCTGAAATCACATGCCCCTCTCCATATAAACAGCAGACATCTGGTTTTAGACCCATTTTGACATTTTAACAGCGCAGAGAGGCTGCTTCTGATGCTGGCACTGTTAGCAGTAAGTTTTTAGTTAATTAGCTAGGCATTTGTATATCAGTCAGATAGTGTAGTGTTATGAACTGGTGGTTCAGAAACACAATAGACCTGGTGGTTAAGAGCACACAAAGTGACCTGATAGTTACTAATAACATAGGATGAGCTCTGAGACGTGGGAACTCTGCTGACCACAATCCGTAATCCTATCACACCACACTAGAGGTAGCCGTGGAGCGCTCCTGACCAGACCTAGGCGCCTCGGGCACAGCCTGAGAAACTAGCTAGCCCTGAAGATAGAAAAATAAGCCTACCTTGCCTCAGAGAAATTCCCCAAAGGAAAAGGCAGCCCCCCACATATAATGACTGTGAGTAAAGATGAAAATACAAACACAGAGATGAAATAGATTTAAGCAAAGTGAGGTCCGACTTACTGAATAGACCGAGGATAGGAAAGATAGCTTTGCGGTCAGCACAAAAACCTACAAACAACCACGCAGAGGGCGCAAAAAGACCCTCCGCACCGACTAACGGTACGGATGTGCTTCCTCTGCGTCCCAGAGCTTCCAGCAAGCAAGACAAACCAAAATAGCAAGCTGGACAGAAAAAATAGCAAACCAAGAAACACAAGCAGAACTTAGCTTATGCAGGCCACAAGGACAATCCAGGAGAGAGCAAGACCAATACTGGAACATTGACTGGAGGCAAGGAACAAAGAACTAGGTGGAGTTAAATAGAGCAGCACCTAACGACTTAACCTCGTCACCTGAGGAAGGAAACTCAGAAGCCGCAGCCCCACTCACATCCACCAGAGGAAGCTCATAGACAGAACCAGCCGAAGTACCACTCATGACCACAGGAGGGAGCTTGACCACAGAATTCACAACAGTACCCCCCCCTTGAGGAGGGGTCACCGAACCCTCACCAGAGCCCCCAGGCCGACCAGGATGAGCCAAATGAAAGGCACGAACCGGATCGGCAGCATGAACAAAAGAGGCAAAGACCCAGGAATTATCTTCCTGACCATAACCCTTCCACTTAACCAGGTACTGGAGTTTCCGTCTCGAAATACAAGAATCCAAAATCTTCTCCACTATATACTCCAACTCCCCCTCAACCAAAACCGGGGCAGGAGGATCAACGGATGGAACCACAGGTGCCACGTATCTCCGCAACAATGACCTATGGAATACATTATGGATGGAAAAAGAAGCTGGAAGGGTCAAATGAAAAGACACAGGATTAAGAACCTCAGAAATCCTATACGGACAAATGAAACGAGGCTTAAACTTAGGAGATGAAACTTTCATAGGAATATAACGAGACGACAACCAAACCAAATCCCCAACACGAAGTCGGGGACCCACACAGCGCCTGCGGTTAGTGAAACATTGAGCCTTCTCCTGGGACAATGTCAAATTGTCCACTACATGAGTCCAAATCTGCTGCAACCTATCCACCACAGTATCCACACCAGGACAGTCCGAAGACTCAACCTGCCCTGAAGAGAAACGAGGATGGAAACCAGAATTGCAGAAAAACGGCGAAACCAAAGTAGCCGAGCTGGCCCGATTATTAAGGGCGAACTCAGCCAAAGGCAAAAAGGACACCCAATCATCCTGATCAGCAGAAACAAAACATCTCAGATATGTTTCCAAGGTCTGATTGGTTCGTTCAGTTTGGCCATTTGTCTGAGGATGGAAAGCCGAGGAAAAAGACAAATCAATGCCCATCCTAGCACAAAAACCTCGAAACAAACTGGGAACCTCTGTCAGAAACGATGTTCTCCGGAATGCCATGTAAACGAACCACATGCTGGAAAAACAATGGCACCAAATCAGAGGAGGAAGGCAATTTAGACAAGGGTACCAAATGGACCATCTTAGAGAAGCGATCACAAACCACCCAAATGAACGACATCTTTTGAGAGATGGGGAGATCCGAAATAAAATCCATAGAGATATGTGTCCTGGGCCTCTTCGGGACTGGCAAGGGCAAAAGTAACCCACTGGCACGAGAACAGCAGGGCTTAGCCCGAGCACAAATCCCACAGGACTGCACAAACGAACGCACATCCCGCGACAGAGACGGCCACCCCTCGAATGCCCACTTCATGGCCAACAACTCTCGATTGCCAACATCATAATTACGCTCAGCAGGCGAAAACTTCCTGGAAAAGAAGGCACATGGTTTCATCACCGAGCCATCAGAACTTCTTTGCGACAAAACAGCCCCTGCTCCAATCTCAGAAGCATCAACCTCGACCTGGAACGGGAGCGAAACATCTGGCTGGCACAACACAGGGGCAGAAGAAAAACAACGCTTCAACTCCTGAAAAGCTTCTACAGCAGCAGAAGACCAATTGACCACATCAGCACCCTTCTTGGTTAAATCAGTCAACGGTTTAGCAATACTAGAAAAATTATTGATGAAGCGATGATAAAAATTAGCAAAGCCCAGGGACTTTTGCAGACTCTTCAGAGATGTCGGTTGAGTCCAATCATAAATGGCCTGAACTTTAACAGGGTCCATCTCGATAGTAGAAGGGGAAAAAATGAAACCCAAAAATGAAACCCTCTGAACACCAAAGAGACACTTTGATCCCTTCACAAACAAAGAATTAGCACGCAGGACCTGGAACACCATTCTAACCTGCTTCACGTGAGACTCCCAATCATCCGAGAAGACCAAAATATCATCCAAGTATACAATCAGGAATTTATCCAGGCACTCTCGGAAGATGTCATGCATAAAGGACTGAAATACCGATGGAGCATTGGAAAGCCCGAATGGCATAACCACGTACTCAAAATGGCCCTCGGGCGTATTAAATGCTGTTTTCCATTCATCGCCCTGTTTAATATGCACAAGATTATACGCACCACGAAGATCTATCTTGGTGAACCAACTAGCCCCCTTAATCCGAGCAAACAAATCAGACAGCAGCGGCAAGGGGTACTGAAATTTGACTGTGATTTTATTTAGAAGGCGGTAATCAATACAAGGTCTCAACGAACCATCCTTCTTGGCCACAAAAAAGAACCCTGCTCCCAATGGCGACGACGACGGGCGAATATGACCCTTCTCCAAGGATTCCTTTACGTAACTCCGCATAGCGGCATGCTCAGGCACAGACAAATTAAACAGTCGACCCTTAGGAAACTTACTACCAGGAATCAAATTGATAGCACAATCGCAATCCCTATGCGGAGGTAGGGCACAGGACTTGGGCTCATCAAATACATCCCTGTAATCCGACAAGAACTCTGGGACCTCAGAAGGGGTGGATGATGAAATAGACAGAACTGGAACATCACGATGTACCCCCTGACAACCCCATCTGGACACAGACATAGACTTCCAATTCAATACTGGGTTATGGACTTGTAGCCATGGCAACCCCAACACGACCACATCATGCAGATTATGCAACACCAAAAAGCAAATATCCTCCTGATGCGCAGGAGCCATGCACATGGTCAGTTGGGTCCAGTACTGAGGCTTATTCTTGGCCAAAGGCGTAGCATCAATTCCTCTCAATGGAATAGGATACTGCAAGGGCTCCAAGAAAAACCCACAGCGCCTAGCAAAGTCCAAGTCCATCAAATTCAGGGCAGCGCCTGAATCCACAAATGCCATGACAGAATAGGATGACAAAGAACAGATCAAAGTAACGGACAAAAGAAATTTCGACTGTACCGTACCAATGGTGGCAGACCTAGCGAACCGCTTAGTGCGCTTAGGACAATCGGAGGTAGCATGAGTGGAATCACCACAATAAAACCACAGCCCATTCCGACGTCTGTGTTCTTGCCTTTCAGCTCTGGTCAAAGTCCTATCACATTGCATAGGCTCAGGTTTATGCTCAGATAATATCGCCAAATGGTGCACATTTTTACGCTCACGTAAGCATCGATCGATCTGAATCGCCAAAGACATAGACTCATTCAGACCAGCAGGCATAGGAAATCCCACCATGACATCCTTAAGGGCTTCAGAGAGACCCTTTCTGAAAATTGCTGCCAGCGCACATTCATTCCATTGAGTGAGCACAGACCACTTCCTAAACTTCTGACAATATATCTCTACCTCATCCTGACCCTGACACAGAGCCAGCAAATTTTTCTCTGCCTGATCCACTGAATTAGGTTCATCATACAGCAATCCGAGCGCCAGAAAAAACGCATCAATATCACATAATGCAGGATCTCCTGGCGCAAGGGAAAATGCCCAGTCTTGAGGGTCGCCACGTAATAAAGAAATAATGATCTTAACTTGTTGAACTGGGTCACCAGAGGAGCGGGGTTTCAAAGCCAGAAACAGTTTACAATTATTTTTGAAATTCAAAAACTTAGCTCTATATCCAGAAAATAAGTCAGGAATAGGAATTCTAGGTTCTAACATAGATTTCTGAACCACAATGTCTTGAATATTTTGTACTCTTGCAGTGAGATGATCCACACAAGAAAACAGACCTTTAATGTCCATCACTACACCTGTGTCCTGAACCACCCAAATGTCTAGGGGAAAAGAAAGACAAAACACAGTGCAGAGAAAAAAAAATGGTCTCAGAACTTCTCTTTTCCCTCTATTGAGAAGCATTAGTACTTTGGGCCTCCAGTACTGTTATGAACTGGTGGTTCAGAAACACAATAGACCTGGTGGTTAAGAGCACACAAAGTGACCTGATAGTTACTAGTAACATAGGACGAGCTCTGAGACGTGGGAACTCTGCTGACCGCAATCCCTAATCCTATCACACCACACTAGAGGTAGCCGTGGAGTGCTCCTGACCAGACCTTGACGCCTCGGGCACAGCCTGAGAAACTAGCCAGCCCTGAAGATAGAAAAATAAGCCTACCTTGCCTCAGAGAAATTCCCCAAAGGAAAAGGCAGCCCCCCACATATAATGACTGTGAGTAAAGATGAAAATACAAACACAGAGATGAAATAGATTTTAGCAAAGTGAGGCCCGACTTACTGAATAGACCGAGGATAGGAAAGATAGCTTTGCGGTCAGCACAAAAACCTACAAACAATGCCTCGCAGAGGGCGCAAGAAGACCCTCCGCACCGACTAACGGTATGGAGGTGCTTCCTCTGTGTCCCAGAGCTTCCAGCAAGCAAGACAAACCAAAATAGCAAGCTGGACAGAAAAAATAGCAAACCAAGAAACACAAGCAGAACTTAGCTTATGCAGGCCACAAGGACAATCCAGGAGAGAGCAAGACCAATACTGGAACATTGACTGGAGGCAAGGAACAAAGAACTAGGTGGAGTTAAATAGAGCAGCACCTAACGACTTAACCTCGTCACCTGAGGAAGGAAACTCAGAAGCCGCAGCCCCACTCACATCCACCAGAGGAAGCTCATAGACAGAACCAGCCGAAGTACCACTCATGACCACAGGAGGGAGCTCGACCACAGAATTCACAACAGTGTAGTTAGCTAGTATCCAGTGTGGCTGTTAAATTTACCTTCCAGCAATTTTTTTGTCATTACTGAGGACGACCGACAAAGCCAGCAGGGTACATATCCGACAAGTGTGTTGTGCACTACTTGTATTGTGCTCCATGCACGAGTATAGCATTTTAAATCTTATTGTTTCGCCAGCTAAATGTGAAACAGCCTGCTGTACCACCTCTTGTCATTTAGCGCTGTGGTGATATAAAACTGTCTGGAGTCCTAAGGTACATTAAAAAAATTATAAGCTTTTGTGTTGCTGAATCTGATACAACCTTCCATATCCCACGGTTTCATTTTGTATCGGTGACATGAACCTGTTTGCTGACCCAATGTGCATTGAAAATAATTATAATTTTTTCTGTTGCTGAATGTGATACAACCCGCCATATCCCATGTTGTCATTTTGCGGCGTTGATATGAACCTGTATGCAGACCTAACGCGCATTAAAAATATATTTTTTTTTCTTTTGCTGAATGTGACATAGCCTGCTGTATCCCACATTGTCATGTTGTGGAAGTGATATGAACCTCTCTGCAGACCTAGCTCGCATTAAAAACAAATTATAATTTTTTCTGTTGCTGAATGTGATACAGCCAATCGTATCCCATGTTGTCATTTTGTGGTGGTGATATGAACCTTGTCTGCAGACCTAACGCACATTAAAAAATTATATATATTTTTTTGCTGAAAGTGATATAGCCCACCGCATCCCACTTTGTCATGTTGTGGCGGTGATATGAACCTTTCTGCAAACCTAGCGCACATTAAAAACAAATTATAAATTTTTCTTGTTGCTGAATGTGATACAACCCGCCGTATCCCACATTGTCATATTGTGACGGTGATATGAACCTGTCTGCAGACCTAACACGCATTAAAAAATTATAATTTTTTCTGTTGCTGAATGTGATACAGCCCACCATATCACACATTGTAATTTTATGGCAGTGATATGAAGCTGCCTGCAGACCTCAAGCACATTAAAATATTTACAGCCTGCTATATCCTACCTTTTCATTCAGTAGCAATGAAATTGGTCTGTGTGCTGAGCTGTTGCACATTAAAATTATTTTTTTTTTTACAAACGTGATACAGCAGCCGAGAATACAGTTTGAAATTGTTTTGAGCCTATCTTCTAGATTATGTGCATCTTTGGCATCCAGCTTCTTGCGGGCATCTTTTATGCCTATCTTGAGACACATCTGTTGCACCTATCTTCTGACGAGCATCAAACGCTCTCTGGTAATTGGTGATGGGTAAATGAGTTATCGTTGTAAGCTGGATCCTGCATCTCGTACCTCCCATAGCCACCCTGTTACTGATCCTGTTACCGGATCCCATTCCCGCCATCATCATGGCCCTTTTCCTGATCAGTTCATGTAGCGACATATCGGCCATATTTCTCTACCTCTTGTAATAACTGCAAAGTGTATTGTGAGGTTGCCATCGTGGCCTCTTTCAGCGTGTGTGATACAGACTCCTTGAGGTAATTTTTGGAAACCTTTGAACATTGTGCAAAGGTAAAATTTCTACTCTCATTCTCTACCTCTTGCAATAACTGCTAAATGTATTGTGATTTCCCTATCACAGTGTCTTTCAGCTGATCTGATACAGACCCCTTGGGTAATTTTTAGAAAACTTTGCAATGGAGAATCTTGTATTCCCCATCTATACCTCTTGTAATAACTGCAAAGTGTATTGTGATGTCCCCATCATGGTGTCTTTCAGCTGGTCTGATACAAACCTCTCGGGGTAATTTTTGGAAACCTTTGTACATTGTGAAATGGTCAAATTTCTACTCTCAATCTCTATATATTCTGCTATTAAATATTTTTTATTGCGTTGCCCATCTCACTGTCTCTTTAAGTGTGTATCTGGTAGCCTGTTGTTAATTTTTGGGTCTGCACGTTGACATTTTGGAATATCAATGCTCCACACACTTCTTGAGGTTTCAGCCATAAAAAGAATAATAATATGAGTAATGAAACATGCTCTATATATATTCTGCTAGTTTGAAAATCTTACCCACACATCCCTCTATAAAGGGAAATTTGAGATAATATCTATGTTAGCATACGTGATATATTGCTCATATACGCAGCACCCCAGTAGGTGGGCGGAATGCTTGGGTACAAAAACTGTATCTGACAGTGAAACCACTAGCTCTTTCCCTGTATTACACCCTTCTCAATCTACTGTGCAGGAATTAAGCGCTTTCTGTCCACAGTTGCAGTTGCACAGACACAACAGTCAGCAACCACGTCCAGTTTGTTGTCCAAGCGCAGTGATCAGTTGTCCTTTGTGATCAAATATGTCTCTTCAAAAATTGTTAGTTAGATAGGGGCATACATATTCGTCAGCAATTTACATCATTCAGTGCTGGACAAAGACCATTGCTGACTTTTCTAGGCTCCTAAATGAGACTTCTGGCTCTTTATTAAACTGTCACTTACCTTATATTTTCTAATTTTGGGTCTTATAAAAATGGTGGTAGGGGATAGGCTACTTTATGTACATTTTAAGCACATCTAAGAGACTGGATTAATTCGTTCCACAGACCTATTCAGGCCACAGTCTTACACATATTGTAACATTGTCATTGCCACGCTAAGACCTTTACCTGTCCTCTGTAGCACTGCCTGTCACCTGAGTAATACACTCCACAGACCTCGACACTCTCTGGGACATATCCTGTAATTCCTCCATTGTTGCTCTAAACCATGCAAGATATATATTCTGCCTGCTTGAGTAGTTTCTAGAACTGCCTAGGCTTGTGCACATTTGAAAATTGCTATCCTTTATCATTCCCTTGAGGAAACTGCTGCTTCCAAGTAAAATGTGGCTTGTACATGTTCCTGACATGGGTTTCAGGCCTGACAGACTGATCACAATACAGACCATCACTTGCATACATTGCGGATTTTTAAAAATCCGCAAAACTGGCGCAATAGTCTGACAACATTATTCCCAGATACCATATGTGAGTCAGAAAGTCATGCAGGCATCTTCTCCATGCTGTTCTCATTAAGTTTTGTCTCTTTCCGATCCATTTCAGCTTTTTTCTCATGCCCCCAGACCTGTTTGTTGGGTCCTGCAGAAAAATATTCAGTTTTCCCATTGATTTGCATTTGATTTGTTATTCTGCACAAATACACAGATATTAGAAATTATTTGTGCTGATTTTCCCAAATCCGAATATTTCACTGTTCACTCATCACTAGTTGTAGCACTTGGCCCAGTGTTACTCTATGGGGCAGCTCCGATCAGCGGGGTGGGGGGTGGGGCTTTCAGGCATGTTCAGAGTGTGTGTAAAATTGCAGGAGGCTGCAATTGTATGTGTACATTGTCCGAGACTCTCCAATGCAAGCCTATGGGTGCAAGAAAAAAATTGCACAGCACTTGAACCATAAAAGTACTGTCCAATTTTTACACACAGATATCCTTTGAAAAACGGTATTCCAACAGCTGCGTACAGTAAAATCACAGTGTGACAGGTGAATATAGAATAGATAGAATAGATATATACACATAGAATAGATAGCTATAAAGATCGAAATGATAGATAGATAGAATAAAAGCCAGCAATTCGGCAACCATGTACAATAAAATCACTGCAGGACTTGACAAGATAGAATAGATGGATTACAAATAGTCATGTCTTGGGTCAGATGTTTATAGCCTGGGAAGGGAGTGATACCAATGGAGCTTCCCAGACTATTAATATCAACTCACAGCTGTATACTTAGCCTTTACTGGCAATTGAAACGGGGACTCCCCAAAAAATGATGTAGAATTTCCCTATAATAAATAACCAGCAAAGGATATGCAGACAGCTACGGGCTGATATTAATAGCCTAGAAAGAGGCCATGGATACTGACCCCCCCAGTCTAAAAACATCAGTTCTTTGCTGCCCTAGAAACGGAACATCTATAGGATGTGCCAAATCTGGTACTTAGTCTCATTCTTCCCACTTGTCTTGATGTGGTGGCAAGTGGAGTAATAGTTGGGGGGTAGATGTCACCTTTGTATTGTCAGGTGACATCAAGCCCCGAGGATAGTAATGCAGAGGCGTCTATATGACGCCCCCATTACTAACCCCATAGTAATATTGAAAAAAACACACATCCAGATTAAAGTCCTTTAATTGAAAGAATGACACAGACTCCTTTAATAAATCTTAATTTAACTTACTGCATCATCCATTCCAGTGACACCATTGTGCCCTGTGAAGAATTAAAATAAAAAACAACAGTATTCCTCACCTTTCCACAGAGAAGATGATAATCAATTTGTCTCACGATTGGTGTAGTTCTGCTATATCTAGATGGCAGGCTGCACGGTTGCATGATATGATCATACAGCCTGATATCCAGCAGAGACACTGAGCAGCGTGTGCTCGGTGTCTCCATTTGAACTCTTGTAACCTGTCTGACAGCACCGCGAATGGGAGAAAGTTCTCACAATTGTGGTGCCGTCAGAAAGGCCCTGGAAGTTCAAAGCCAAATAACTCACTTCACCTAATGATGTCAGCATGAGTGCGGTGGGAAAAGTTCTAACTGTGTGTGCCCTGAAGTCAGATAGATGAAGTGAGTTCTTTGGCTTTGAACTCCCATGACCTATATGGTCTCATACAGTCATGTACACTGAAGTTTTTTGTTCTATTTGTTTTGCACAACAATACAAATAAAACCAAATATTCACAGTTATAGCCATGTTCTTTACATGACCTGATGCAAACCCTAAAAAAACAGTGAAATTGCAGACTGTGAGGTAATAAAACATGAATACTGTTATTCCATATGTAAACATTCAACAGCTTATTCTGAAAATTTACTTGAAAGTACAGATACACTTTAAACTTATGAGGAACTGATAATATATAATCCAAAAGCTGTATTTTTTGGACCTGTAATTCTGTTTTAGAAAATTCCGCAACTGCTTCACAACCTTGAGATTTTCCATTTTTGCATTTTCGTTTTTTGCACCCCTTTTTCCCAGAGATAACACTTTTTAATTTTTCCTTCAGTATGGCCAAGTGAAGGCTTGTTTTTTGCAGAATGAGTTGTACTTTTGGACAACATCATTGGCTTTACCATATAGTGTACTGAAAAATTGCAAAAAATTGCAAGTGCTTTGACATTGCTAAAAAAGTGCAATTCACAATAGTTTTTTTTTTACATATTCACTAAATGTTCAAACTGACCTGCCATTATGATTCTTCAAATCAGCTATCGTGAGCCTTATAAGATGCTCTGTGCCGGAGCCCGCATCAAAGAGGGGAGGCGACCTATTACGTACCTACAATTCATAAGTGGTAAAGGGGTTAAAAAACCTTTATTTCTCCATACAATGTTTTAAGTTTATTGCATCATCCCCCATTACATTAAGGTAGCTTTAAAATTTCTATCTGTCCTATCAATAATAAGACTCACCTTAAGGACTTTCCTACTGTAAATGTATATAAGAATGGGTAAAACACAAGAAAAAAAATGTGTGTTTTTATTTGATTTGGAAGAGTACTTAATATGTTGATAGGACAAAGAGAAAATAGATTTATAATGAAATGAAGAATGAAATTGAGAATAACGTTTATAAAAGACAGTGTCTAAAAATGCCTGATGCATAGTTTAAATAGATGAAGAAAAGTGTGAGTATGGCTACATTAACTCCTTTCTGTATTCTTTTCATGCCGGACTTATTTTTACTTTTTACTTTATTTTATCTTAGCACAAGAAGAGAATATATCACTTTTTTTTATATAAGTTTTATGTTTTTCCTTTAATGCAAATTAATAATATATCCTTATGTGCCTTGTTGATTAAGTCTCATGCAGCTAGGACGTGAAAACAATTCTCCAATAGTAGATCTCTGGAACAGAATGTCAGATTAAAAAAAAAGAAAGATATTCAGATCAGTAGAAATAAAATATGGGTAAAAAACGGAACAGTTTTGACCAGGTGACAGGTTCTCTTTAAATTCAGGTCCCTGTCCCAAGACAAGCAAAAGGTAAAAACATCCAATTATAGTTTTTTGTGATCTACATATAGTGAATTTAACATTTTTTCAGTTCAATTAGCATGGGAGTTGCTAGTTTTTAAAAAGATCAGGGACAGGAGTCTTAGTACATAAATTTTGCCACTCCCCCACAAAATACATATTTAATACGTGAACAATCTAAAACTCAAATTGCACAGCTCATTTTTATTATGTATTAAGGTGTCCCCGCTATGCAATTTGTGAGCAAATGATAAGAGCACAAATCAAACTTTTAAATTGGCTACACCTGCAGAAAATATCTTTTAGAACACATAATAGACTTACATATACTACCTATCAGTATACTGTCCTTGGATATTGCCACCACCATAATAGCATTCAAAGTGGCCATCTACTTCACCTATCCCTCGTTCTTGAAGAGTAGTGATGTTGCTGACGTTTAGATGGCCATGCTGTTGAGCAGGATCACTGGTTCCATGCACATAAATAGGTCACATTTTCTAATAAAACTACATACCAAAAAAGGGACCTGTTCTGCCCAGGAACATGTAACAAAGATTAATTTAATTACATCTATGTGCATGGAACCAGTGGTTCCACTCATTAGCATGGTCACCTGGGTTAATGTCTGGTGAAAAGCATGGTACTTGCGCTATATAAATAAAATTATTATTATTATTATTATTATTATTATCTTAGTACACAAATGATGACCCATTAATCCATTAAGTTGGCAGTATATACTTTTGGAAATTCTGGATTGGTTAAGATGAGAGCTCCAAACGAGTTTTCCTACGCGGCCATTCCACTGAATCTAATGTTCTCTAGCCCATAAACTATCCAACCTTAGTCTGTAGCCTGATATGAATTTCCACACAGTGGTGGAGCTCTGTTTGTGTCACTTGACATACCGTAGAGTAGAAGTATTTGGGCGTCTGTTGATAAGTAATACTACCATTTACATTGTGCTGTATCACTGAATGCACACATTGGCATTTATCTTTTCTTTCTCTTTTGCTAATTTTTTCCAATGTTTTGGGGAAAAGTGTAAAGAGGGGAGATTCGGTCCAGGAGAAGAGACATTTAGGGGAAATAATAAATTAGAAATGATGGAGCATTTACAGAACCCAAAGCAGCCAATCTGGTTAAAACTTTTCTATTCTAAGGGTATGTGCAGACGACAGGAATTAGCAAAATTTTTTACGCAGCTCATGTCCGCTGCATCCAAAGCGCTGCCAGCTATTGAACACATGTGAATCCTCATGTGTTCATTGAACCGTGTGGATTCACCGTGTCCAATACATTGTATGGGTTAAATTTACCTTAGGAGGCTCGCATCTCCGCAAGATAAATAGACATGCTGTGATCTGGAAAGATGCGTCGCATGTCCGTCTCCGCGGGTGAGCCGTGGGCATCTATGCACGCATACTGTTTATGGGATCTCTTGAAATCTCATCCGCTATACTGTAACATCTGGATGCTGTGGGTTAGATGCGGCATAAATACACAACGTCCAACCTACAGCGTTTACTGATCCTGCACACATACCCTAAAGGACCTTTTTTTGGAATTTGATCAGTTCCTATAGGCAAATATTCCGCTCCATGTATTTTCTATTGTTGCTTGTTTTTCTTTAAGCGTTTATGAATTTTTATTTAGTAGCACACAGAACCTTGAAACTGCTGTATAGTAACTGTACATAGAGTTACGTATTTTCTTACAGGCTTTTATTTTCTCACAACCGAAAATGTCAGAGCCTGATAAATAACAAATGGTTGTCATCTATTAAAAGCTCTTGAAACATGAGACAAATTAGCACAGTGTCAACGCTTATGAAATGTGCTACATATTTTATTAAAGATCCACAGCATTTGAAGGGATGGAAGCGCTGCATTTGTCATAAATAGACTGAAACACACTGTCCCCTAAATTATTTAGAATAGCTGCAATGCATATTAGCTGCTAAATCTTTTGTCACATGGAAGCAACTCTGTCTTTGCATCTATTTTTTACCATTTCAAGTTATTTCTACATTAATTCTCACTTGCTTTGCAATATTATCACTAACATGTTTTGTCACATGAAAGTTATGTGCGTCTTGAAACAAATATAACACTATCTAGAAAAGAGGGGAAAAAATCATATAGTCATAATAAGCATTTCAAAAATGTAAAAAAATGTAATATTCTTACTTCGTGTTGTGATCAAAATGTCTAAGCCCACTTTTAGTAGGATCACTACTTCAAAACTAACTGAACACGAGCCTAACAAGGATGCACTCATGCGCTTGTAATTGAACCACAAGCCCCAACTCTATAGTGGGTCCAATGACTGAAGCCAACAGCACCATAGAATCCTACAAATTTGACAGCCTCAGGACTAGTGTTGAGAGATACCGTCCGATACTTGAAAGTATCGGTATCGGATAGTATCGGCCGATAGCCGAAAAATATCGGATATCGCCGATACCGATATCCGATACCAATACAAGTCAATGGGACATCAAGTATCGGAAGGTATTCTCATGGTTCCCAGGGTCTGAAGGAGAGGAAACTCTCCTTCAGGCCCTGGGATCCATAGGGATGTGTAAAATAAAGAATTAAAATAAAAAATATTGATATATTTACCTCTCCGGCGGCCCCTGAACTCAGCGCGGGTAACCGGCAGGCTTCGTTGTTCAAAATCAGCGCTTTTAGGACCTGAGAATCACGTCCCGGCTTCTGATTGGTCGCGGGCCGCCCATGTGACCGCCACGCGACCAATCACAAGCCGCGACGTCACCGCAAGCTATTAACGCGCTCATTTTTAAAAATGAGCGCGTTAATGACTTTCAAAGACGTAGCGGCTTGTGATTGGTCGCGGCTACGCGACCAATCACAAGCCGCGACGTCACCGCAAGCTATTAACGCGCTCATTTTTAAAAATGAGCGCGTTAATGACTTTCAAAGACGTAGCGGCTTGTGATTGGTCGCGTGGCCGCGACCAATCACAAGCCGCTACGTCTTTGAAAGCCATTAACGTGCTCATTTTTAAAAATGAGCGCGTTAATAGCTTGCGGTGACGTCGCGGCTTGTGATTGGTCGCGTGGCGGTCACATGGGCGGCCCGCGACCAATCAGAAGCCGGGACGTGATTCTCAGGTCCTAAAAGCGCTGATTTTGAACAACGAAGCCTGCCGGTTACCCGCGCTGAGTCCAGGGGCCGCCGGAGAGGTAAATATATCAATATTTTTTATTTTAATTCTTTATTTTACACATCTCTATGTATCCGATACCGATACCTGATACCACAAAAGTATCGGATCTCAGTATCGGAATTCCGATACCGCAAGTATCGGCCGATACCCGATACTTGCGGTATCGGAATGTTCAACACTACTCAGGACACATTGTTGAGCAAGGACAGATACAAATTTCTGAAATGGTCAGCTCCCGCAAATTTTAATATTCTGTGTTCTGATTAGTGTTGAGTGATACCGTCCGATATTTGAAAGTATCGGTATCGGATGGTATCAGCCGATATCCGAAAAATATCGGATATCGCCGATACCGATATCCGATACCAATACAAGTCAATGGGACACAAATATCGGAAGGTATCCTCTATGGTTCCCAGGGTCTGAAGGAGAGGAAACTCTCCTTCAGGCCCTGGGATCCATATTCATGTGTAAAATAAAGAATAAAAGTAAAAAATATTGATATACTTACCCTCGGACGTGCCCTGGTTGTCACCGCTGCAACCGCCATGCTTCCCTTCCTAAGAATGAGCGCGTTAATGACCTTCGATGACGTCGCGGCTTGTGATTGGTCGCGGTAGCGTCATGTGACCGCTCACGCGACCAATCACAAGCCGCGACGTCATCGAAGGTCCTTAACGCGCTCATTCTTAGGAAGGGAAGCATGGCGGTTGCAGCCGTGACAACCAGGGCGCGTCCGAGGGTAAGTATATCAATATTTTTTTTTATTCTTTATTTTAAACATGAATCTTAATCCCGATACCGATTCCCGATATCACAAAAATATCAGAACTCGGTATCGGAATTCCGATACCGCAAATATCGGCCGATACCCGATACTTGCGGTATCGGAATGCTCAACACTAGTTCTGATTTGAGAGGTTTCGCCAAGAAATGAAGAGCTGGTGCCATTTCTCACACTGTTGAAGACTAATGATGCCAGGTGTGACCATGCAGGCTTTACCATATTAACCTATAGGTATCACATGGTTTAGCAATGCCAATCAGGGGGACTATAAAAGGCAACATATAAAATAGGGGCCAGTCACACTTGTTCAGTGTGAGGACAGGAAGTCAGAGAGCACAACTCCTTCCCTACTCCTTTCAGTGCTTAAACAGATTGAGAATGTGATTACTACTCTGTGAAAGCTTGCAATTTGTTACCATCTTTTCAGTTAGCCATTAAAAGGTATAAACCACTGAGGACTCTCAATTCTAAATATTTTTGTATCTACTGGCTAACAATGTACAAAGATACATATCTTTTCATAGTCTGTGAACAATAATCCAAAGATTTCAATGGTATATATGGAACTGATGTAGCTGTTTAGTTGCTTAGTGTGATGAAATTGATTGACCTGAGATATATTGTGGTAACAGCCTTTTCTTTGTTCTTCACACATTGACAAACAAGGAGGGCAATATAAAACTTCATCAGTTCTCTCTTTCTCCGCTGTATTTTTCCTTGGCAATTACTGGCTGTCCAATAATACAATTTACAACAAATTTATTGGGTGCAAATTTAATTTTTTGAAAAAAAATTCAGTGAGCCTGGCAAACTTACATTTCAAAAGATCCATTCATCTCTATTTGAAATAATATATCTTTTTTTCTGCAAGGTAATGCTATTGCAGTGACCACAGGGGAAGGTATAAAATAGCATCCAATAAGTTGTCCTTTTTAGATGACACTAGTGATTGGTCTCCATTGGTTGTTGAAGAGTGTGTAAGGCCTACTTCTGAAAGGGTGCACACTGATGAATTTAACTGAGGCTGACTCTTTTTTTTTCTCTCCACTTTTACATTTTTTTGTTAATCTGGTCCCTTTTAATAGTAATTTTTTTAAAAATACCGATTGGTTGAAACATTTCATTGAAAATTAGTTTCACCATAGCATGTCTACAGTCAAGCAAATATGAATTATAAATTAGTTATTTAACCCTGCTGTTCTGTTGGTCAAAAATGACCGACCTTGAACTTCAATATTCTTTAAAATATTCAAGATGCGGCTCTGAAACCCATGGCCGACCGACCCATCCTCATTTAAGTCAATCAACCACAAGTTTCAGAACCGCATCTTGAACACCCCAAAAAATACCAAAGTTCAAAATAGGTCTCCCCAGACCGAACAGAACAGCAGGGTTAAGCAGAAGTTGTAATTTCTAATACATAAGAAGGATCCAAGACATCATCATAAGAATTTTATTGTGAACCACAAAATTATCACTGATATCTGATTATGTTAGCACCTATTTCCCCTTACTTGTCCACATGATACATTTGGATACATCTAATAATCATTTTGACATCTGTATTATATTTGTTAATATAACAAATGGTACCTGATAACAAATTTAAAAAAAGATTTTAAGAAATAGATTTTTGCATTTTCAATTTTAATTCTGAATTGATCTTCACCAGTTAAATAACATACACATTTTAACCCCTTCACACCTTGGATGTATTGGTTCATTATCAGTTGTGTGTCTGCCTTTGATATGGGCTCCGGCACTGAGCTTGCATCTTTGCCTGCATATGACAGCTGATCTGATCAGCCTTCATGTGCCTCTAACAGTCGTGGTTGGCTCCAATGTCCACCAGCCCCTGTTAACAAGTTAATCCCGCTGTCAATCTCTGACAGCGGTATTTAACACTGGCTTGCCTGAAGCATGTCACAAGATCCGCCCATTGGCGTCCCTGTCACATGATTGTGAGGTGCCGATGGGTTGTCATGATAGCCAGGGATCTGCAGAAGACCTCCAGGGCCTGTCATTGTAAATCTCCTATGAACGCCAGACCGGGGCTCATATTGTTAAGGACTGGCGGAACGCACCAAGTATAGATGATATGAAACTAGGTGCATTCGCAGTCCGAAGTCCACCGTGCAGGTAAAGACCCTGCTGCTAGTAAGACGGACTATATGGCGGTAGGGTTGAGCGAAACGGGTCGAACATTTTCAAAAGTCGCCGACTTTTGGCTAAGTCGGGGTTTCATGAAACCCGATCCGACCCCTGTGCGGGGTCGGCCATGCGGTACGCGACTTTCGCGCCAAAGTCGCGTTTCAATGACGCGAAAAGCGCCATTTCTCAGCCAATGAAGGTAAACGCAGAGTGTGGGCAGCGTGATGACATAGGTCCTGGTCCCCACCATCTTAGAGAAGGGCATTGCAGTGATTGGCTTGCTGTCTGCGACGTCACAGGGGCTATAAAGAGGCGTTCCCGCCGACCGCCATCTTACTGCTGCTGATCTGAGCTTAGGGAGAGGTTGCTGCCGCTTTGTCAGAAGCAGGGATAGCGTTAGGCAGGGTCCATTAACCACAAAACCGCTTGTGCTGCAGCGATTTGCACTGTCCAACACCACCCTCGGTGTGCAGGGACAGTGGAAGTTTTTTTTTTTTTTTTTTTCCCCTCAGCGCTGTAGCTCATTGGGCTGCCCTAGAAGGCTCCCTGATAGCTGCATTGCTGTGTGTACGCCGCTGTGCAAACCAACTGCTTTTTTCAAAGCACAAATCCTCTTGTTCCTTCCTTTCTGCACAGCTATCTTTTTTGTTTGTCCACACTTTTTATTTCATTTGTGCATCAGTCCACTCCTTATTGCTGCCTGCCATACCTGGCTGAGATTACTGCAGGCAGGGAGATAGTAGCTGCCTGCCATACCTGGCTGAGATTACTGCAGGCAGGGAGATAGTAATTGTAGGACATTCCCTGTTTTTTTTTTTGTTTTTTTTTTGGTGGGAGATTAAGATTGGCAATTTGGCATTTCTGCTAGAGTGCCATCCCTGTGTGTGCCATCTCTCTCACATAGTGGGCCATAGAAAGCCTTTTCATTTTTCTGTATTTTTTTTTGTGGGGTGTATAAATTCTCCCTGATAAAAATACAGTGGGAGATTAATATTGGCCTTTGGGCTTGTGTGCCAGTCCTGAGTGTGCCATCTCTCTCACAAATAGTGGGCCATAGAAAGCCTATTTTATTTTTTTTGGGGTTTTATAAATTCTCCCTGAAAAAAAGGGAGATTAATATTGGCCTCTGGGCTTGTGTGCCAGTCCTGAGCGTGCCATCTGTGCCAGCCCTGAGCGTGCCATCTCTCTCACAAATAGTGGGCCATAGAAAGCCTATTTTTTTTTTTTTTTGGTTTTATAAATTCTCCCTGAAAAAAAGGGAGATTAATATTGGCCTCTGGGCTTGTGTGCCAGTCCTGAGCGTGCCATCTGTGCCAGCCCTGAGCGTGCCATCTCTCTCACAAATAGTGGGCCATAGAAAGCCTATTTAATTTTTTTTTTTGTTTTATAAATTTTCCCTGAAAAAAGGGAGATTAATATTGGCCTCTGGGCTTGTGTGCCAGTCCTGAGCGTGCCATCTGTGCCAGCCCTGAGCGTGCCATCTCTCTCACAAATAGTGGGCCATAGAAAGCCTATTTAATTTTTTTTTTTGTTTTATAAATTTTCCCTGAAAAAAGGGAGATTAATATTGGCCTCTGGGCTTGTGTGCCAGTTGTGAGCGTGCCATCTGTGCCAGTCCTGAGCGTGCCATCTCTCTCACAAATAGTGGGCCATAGAAAGCCTATTTAAATTTTTTTTTGGTTTTATAAATTCTCCCAGAAAAAAAGGGAGATTAATATTGGCCTCTGGGCTTCTGTGCCAGTCCTGAGCGTGCCATCTGTGCCAGTCCTGAGCGTCCCATCTCTCTCACAAATAGTGGGCCATAGAAAGCCTATTTTATTTTTTTTGGGGGTTTTATAAATTCTCCCTGAAAAAAAGGGAGATTAATATTGGCCTCTGGGCTTGTGTGCCAGTCCTGAGCGTGCCATCTGTGCCAGCCCTGAGCGTGCCATCTCTCTCACAAATAGTGGGCCATAGAAAGCCTATTTATTTTTTTTTTTTGTTTTATAAATTTTCCCTGAAAAAAGGGAGATTAATATTGGCCTCTGGGCTTGTGTGCCAGTTGTGAGCGTGCCATCTGTGCCAGTCCTGAGCGTGCCATCTCTCTCACAAATAGTGGGCCATAGAAAGCCTATTTAAATTTTTTTTTGGTTTTATAAATTCTCCCAGAAAAAAAGGGAGATTAATATTGGCCTCTGGGCTTCTGTGCCAGTCCTGAGCGTGCCATCTGTGCCAGTCCTGAGCGTCCCATCTCTCTCACAAATAGTGGGCCATAGAAAGCCTATTTATTTTTTTTTTTTGTTTTATAAATTTTCCCTGAAAAAAGGGAGATTAATATTGGCCTCTGGGCTTGTGTGCCAGTTGTGAGCGTGCCATCTGTGCCAGTCCTGAGCGTGCCATCTCTCTCACAAATAGTGGGCCATAGAAAGCCTATTTAAATTTTTTTTTGGTTTTATAAATTCTACCAGAAAAAAAGGGAGATTAATATTGGCCTCTGGGCTTCTGTGCCAGTCCTGAGCGTGCCATCTGTGCCAGTCCTGAGCGTCCCATCTCTCTCACAAATAGTGGGCCATAGAAAGCCTATTTTTTTTTTTTTTTGGGTTTTAGAAATTCTCCCTGGAAAAAAAAAGGGAGATTAATATTGCCCTTTGGGCTTGTGTGCCAGTACTAAGCGTTCCATCTCTCTCTCTCTCTCTCTCAGTCAGTGGGCCATAGAACGCCTATTTTTGGTTTTATTTGTTTTCTAAATTCTCCCTGAAAAAATCATTTTATTTTATTTGGTTTCTAAATTCTTCCTGATAAAATCACATTTTTTTTATTATTTTTTTTTCTAAAGTCTCCCTGAAAAAAAAAAAAAAAAACAGTGGGAGATTAATATTGGCCTTTCTGCTTGTGTGCCAGTCTTGACTCCTGGGTGCGTCATCTCTCAGTCAGTGGGCCATAGAACGCCTATTTTTGGTTTTATTTGTTTTCTAAATTCTCCCTGAAAAAATCATTTTATTTTATTTGGTTTCTAAATTCTTCCTGATAAAATCACATTTTTTTTATTATTTTTTTTTCTAAAGTCTCCCTGAAAAAAAAAAAAAAAAACAGTGGGAGATTAATATTGGCCTTTCTGCTTGTGTGCCAGTCTTGACTCCTGGGTGCGTCATCTCTCAGTCAGTGGGCCATAGAACGCCTATTTTTGGTTTTATTTGTTTTCTAAATTCTCCCTGAAAAAATCATTTTATTTTATTTGGTTTCTAAATTCTTCCTGATAAAATCACATTTTTTTATTATTTTTTTTTCTAAAGTCTCCCTGAAAAAAAAAAAAAAAAACAGTGGGAGATTAATATTGGCCTTTCTGCTTGTGTGCCAGTCTTGACTCCTGGGTGCGTCATCTCTCAGTCAGTGGGCCATAGAACGCCTATTTTTGGTTTTATTTGTTTTATAAATTCTCCCAGAAAAAATCATTTTATTTTATTTGGTTTCTAAATTCTTCCTGATAAAATCATATTTTTTTTATTATTTTTTTTTCTAAAGTCTCCCTGAAAAAAAAAAAAAAAAAACAACCAAAAAAAACAGTGGGAGATTAATATTGGCCTTTCTGCTTGTGTGCCAGTCTTGACTCCTGGGTGTGCCATCTCTCTCTCTCTCTCTCTCTCTCTCTCTCTCTCTCTCCAATTGTGGTCCATAGAAAGCCTATATTTTTTTTCCTTGATTTGGGTTCTAAAATCTACCAGAGAAAATAACTACATCAATCATTGGTAGAAAAATATTGGCCTCTGGGTTTGTGTGCCACTCCTGACTCCTGTGTGCGTCATCTCTCAGTCAGTGGGCCATAGAACGCCTATTTTTGTTTTTATTTGTTTTATAAATTCTCCCTGAAAAAATCATTTTATTTTATTTGGTTTCTAAATTCTTCCTGATAAAATCATATTTTTTTTATTATTTTTTTTTCTAAAGTCTCCCTGAAAAAAAAAACAAAAAAAAAAAAACAAAAAAAACAGTGGGAGATTAATATTGGCCTTTCTGCTTGTGTGCCAGTCTTGACTCCTGGGTGTGCCATCTCTCTCTCTCTCTCTCTCTCTCTCCAATTGTGGTCCATAGAAAGCCTACATTTTTTTTCCTTGATTTGGGTTCCAAAATCTACCAGAGAAAATAACTCCATCAATCATTGGTAGAAAAATATTGGCCTCTGGGCTTGTGTGCCACTCCTGATTCCTGTGTGCGTCATCTCTCACTCAGTGGCCCATAGAAAGCATATAGTTTGTTACATTTGTTTTCTAAATTCTCCCTGCAAAAATCTTTTTTTTTTTTTTTGGGGGGGTTTCTAAAGTGTTCCTGAAAAAAATAAAAATAAAAAAAAAATAATAGTGTGACATTAATATTAACATTTGTGCTTCAGTGACAGTCCTGCGTGTGGGGCATCTCTCTAATTTGCAGCCACCAAAAAAAGAGTGTGTAACATTGGGCCTGATTTTCGCTGTGGTCTCACCAACCTGTAAAGGGGTAGCTAAATCATACTGAAGTTATAGCTCACCGTGTAAGTTGTGTGACTGCAACAAATAACGTTAGTTTGGTTACGTTTTTAAAACAATGAGGAAGTCTAGTGGAAGAGGTCGTGGCCGGGGGCGTTCATTGTCAGCTGGTAATGAGGGTAGTGGTAGTGGTGGAGCATCAGGTGGTCGTGGGGGAAAAAATATTGCACCTAAGTCTGGAGCTGTGGAGCCAGGTTCGTCGTCCGGCTACACAAGGCCTCGAACGCTCCCTTTTCTGGGATTAGGAAAACCGCTTTTAAAGCCGGAGCAGCAAGAGCAAGTTTTGGCTTATCTTGCTGACTCAGCCTCTAGCTCTTTTGCCTCATCTCGTGAAACTGGTAAAAGTAAAAGCAGCGCGTCGTTAGTGGATGTTCACGGTCAGGGACAAGTCACTTCCTTGTCCTCTTCAGCAAAAACAACAACAGAGAAGAATGCAGCAGGCGACACAACGGGTTACTCCATGGAGCTCTTTACACATACCGTCCCTGGCTTAGAAAGTGAAGCAGTTAACAGTCCATGCCCATTACAAATTGAATCTGACATGGAGTGCACTGACGCACAGCCACAGCCAGACTACTATGCTGGTCCTTTGACTCAGACCACAACATTGCCCTCGCAGGGTGCTGATCAAGAATCAGACCCTGATGAGACTATGTTGCCCCATCACGAACGCTATACCACCGAACGACACGGTGACACAGACGAAGTTGCGCAGGAGGTACAAGAAGAGTTATTAGATGACCCAGTTCTTGACCCCGATTGGCAGCCATTGGGGGAACAGGGTGCAGGCGGCAGCAGTTCTGAAGCAGAGGAGGAGGAGGGGCCGCAGCAGGCATCAACATCGCCACAGGTTCCATCTGCCGGGCCCGTATCTTGCCCAAAACGCGTGGCAAAGCCAAAACCTGGTGGAGGACAGCGTGGCCATCCGGTTAAAGCTCAGTCTGCAATGCCTGAAAAGGTATCCGATGCTAGAAAGAGTGCAGTCTGGCATTTTTTTAAACAACATCCAATTGATCAGCGCAAAGTCATCTGTCAAAAATGTTCTACTTCCTTAAGCAGAGGTCAGAATCTGAAAAGTCTCAATACTAGTTGCATGCATAGACATTTAACCACCATGCATTTGAAAGCTTGGACTAACTACCAAACGTCCCTTAAGGTTGTTGCACCCTCGGCCAATGAAGCTAGTCATCAACGCAACATCCCTTCCGGCAGTGTAGGACCACCATTTAGCGCACCACCTGCTGTATCTGTGCAGGTATCTTTGCCAGGCCAAAGCAGTCAGGGTCAGGGAATCACCAGTTTCGTAGTAGGAAACACTGCATCTAGGGCACCGGCGGCAACAATACCATCTCCCACCGTCTCTCAGTCTGCCATGTCCACCGGCACCCCCGCTAGTTCCACGATCTCCAGCTCTCCAGTCCAGCTCACCCTACATGAGACTATGGTTAGAAAAAGGAAATACTTAGCCTCGCATCCGCGTACACAGGGTTTGAACGCCCACATAGCTAGACTAATCTCGTTAGAGATGATGCCCTACCGGTTAGTTGAAAGCGAAGCTTTCAAAGACCTGATGGACTACGCTGTACCACGCTACGAGCTACCCAGTCGACACTTTTTTTCCAGAAAAGCCATCCCAGCCCTCCACCAGCATGTTAAAGAGCGCATCGTCCATGCACTCAGGCAATCTGTGAGCACAAAGGTGCACCTGACAACAGATGCATGGACCAGTAGGCATGGCCAGGGACGTTACGTGTCCATCACGGCACACTGGGTAAATGTGGTGGATTCAGGGTCCACAGGGGACAGCAAGTTTGGGACAGTTCTGCCTAGCCCACGGTCTAGTAAACAGTTGTCTGTAGCCGTTCGCACCCCCTCCTCCTCCTCCTCCTCGTCCTCCTGCAGAAGCAAGAGCTCGTCCACAGACCGCAGTCGCACAAACACTCCATCCGCACCTGCCACTGTTGCACACCAGGTCTCCCATTATGGGGCAGCTACTGGCATACGTCAGCAGGCTGTATTGGCTATGAAGTGTTTGGGCGACAATAGACACACCGCGGAAGTTCTGTCCGAGTTCTTGCAGCAAGAAACGCAGTCGTGGCTGGGCACTGTAGATCTTGAGGCAGGCAAGGTAGTGAGTGATAACGGAAGGAATTTCATGGCTGCCATCTCCCTTTCCCAACTGAAACACATTCCTTGCCTGGCTCACACCTTAAACCTGGTGGTGCAGTGCTTCCTGAAAAGTTATCCGGGGTTATCCGACCTGCTCCTCAAAGTGCGTGGACTTTGCGCACATATCCGCCGTTCGCCTGTACACTCCAGCCGTATGCAGACCTATCAGCGTTCTTTGAACCTTCCCCAGCATCGCCTAATCATAGACGTTGCAACAAGGTGGAACTCAACACTGCACATGCTTCAGAGACTGTGCGAACAGAGGCGGGCTGTTATGTTTTTGTGGGAGGATACACATACACGGGCAGGCAGTAGGATGGCAGACATGGAGTTGTCAGGTGTGCAGTGGTCGAAGATTCAAGACATGTGTCAAGTCCTTCAGTGTTTTGAGGAATGCACACGGCTGGTTAGTGCAGACAACGCCATAATAAGCATGAGCATCCCCCTAATGCGTCTGCTGATGCAAAGTTTGACGCACATAAAGGATCAGGCGTCTGCACCAGAGGAAGAGGAAAGCCTTGATGACAGTCAGCGATTGTCTGGTCAGGGCAGTGTACATGACGAGGTACCGGGCGAAGAGGAGGTGGAGGATGAGGAGGATGATGGGGATGAGTATATTTTTAATGAGGAAGCTTTCCCGGGGGCACGGGAAATTGGTGGCGTGGCAAGGCCGGGTTCTGGTTTTTTGAGGGACACAAGTGACGTAGATTTGCCTGCAACTGCCCCTCAACCAAGCACAACCGCAGATTTGACAACGGGAACTTTGGCCCACATGGCGGATTATGCCTTGCGTATCCTCAAAAGGGACACACGCATTACAAAAATGATGAACGATGACGATTACTGGTTGGCCTGCCTCCTTGATCCTCGCTATAAAGGCAAATTGCAAAATATTATGCCACATGAGAACTTGGAACTAATATTAGCAACAAAACAATCAACTCTTGTTGACCGTTTGCTTCTGGCATTCCCTGCACACAGCGCCCGTGATCGTTCTCACACGAGCTCCAGGGGCCAGCAGACCAGAGGTGTTAGAGGGGCAGAAATCAGAAGTGGCGTTGGCCAGAGGGGTTTTCTGACCAGGTTGTGGAGTGATTTTTCTATGACCGCAGACAGGACAGGTACTGCAGCATCAATTCAAAGTGACAGGAGACAACATTTGTCCAGTATGGTTACAAACTATTTTTCATCCCTTATCGACGTTCTCCCTCAACCGTCATTCCCATTTGATTACTGGGCATCCAAATTAGACACCTGGTCAGAATTGGCAGAATATGCATTGCAGGAGCTTGCTTGCCCGGCAGCTAGTGTCCTATCAGAAAGAGTATTCAGTGCTGCAGGTTCAATACTAACAGAAAAAAGGACTCGTCTGGCTACCCAAAATGTAGATGATCTAACCTTCATTAAAATGAACCACAACTGGATTTCAAAATCTTTTGCCCCACCCTGCCCGGCTGACACCTAGCTTTCCTATGAAAAGGTCTTGCCTGTGGACTATTCTGAATGACTTTTCCAATCTCGTAATTTTCTTCACCTGATTGTCCAGCATACGACATGTTTCCACCTCACGAAATGGCCAAACTCCCCACACGGGGCCGTGCTATCGCCACTTTGCGCTTGGACCCTTGAGAGTGCTGTTTGTCTGAAGAGGTGGGTGTGGCCGCTTTTGGTCGACGGCACTGCCACTGGGTCCCTCATAGTACAATAAAGTGTCTCTGGCGGTGGTGGTGCGCACCCAACGTCAGACACACCGTTGTAATATGAGGGGCCCTGTGCCTGTAACGCCGGCCACAAGACAGTTCCCCCCCCCAGCTCAAACAGTGCTCTACCACTAGCAAAATTATCTCTCACAGCTTCACCAATGTGTAGTCTAGGCGCTGACATCCTTCAATGCCTGGCACTGACAATACCATTGTTTTGACATTTTTGTTATGTTAGGCCTTCGAAGCCTGTCTGCGGTCCCTTCTTTCTACAACTACTACACTGACCAGGCCACTGCTGGCCGTGTTACCCTGGAACCAATTTAAAAGTGCCTACAGTCAGCCCAATTTTGTTATGTTAGGCCTTCGAAGACTGTCTGCCGTCACTCCTTCCACTAGACTTCCACTGACCATACACTGCTGCCCATGTACCCCTGGAACCAATTTAAAGTGCCTATAGCCAGCCCAATTTTGTTATGTTAGGCCTTGGAAGCCTGTCTGCGGTCACTCCTTCCACTAGACTTCCACTGACCAGACCACTGCTGCCCGTGTACCCCTGGAACCAATTTAAAAGTGCCTACAGCCAGCCCAAGTTTGTTATGTTAGGCCTTGGAAGCCTGTCTGCGGTCACTCCTTCCACTAGGCCTCCACTGACCACACCACTGCTGTCCGTGTACCCCTGGAACCAATTTAAAATTGCCTACAGCCATGTGTTATTATTTTAGGCCTTCGATGCCTGTCTGCGGTCACTCCTTCCACTAGGCCTCCACTGACCACACCACTGCTGTCCGTGTACCCCTGGAACCAATTTAAAATTGCCTACAGCCAGCCCAATTTTTTTATTTTAGGCCTTCGATGCCTGTCTGCGGTCCATTCTTTCAACTACTACTACACTGACCAGGTCACTGCTGCCCGTGTACCCCTGGAACCAATTTAAAATTGCCTACAGCCATGTGTTATTATTTTAGGCCTTCGATGCCTGTCTGCGGTCACTCCTTCCACTAGGCCTCCACTGACCACACCACTGCTGCCCGTGTACCCCTGGAACCAATTTAAAATTGCCTACAGCCAGCCCAATTTTTTTATTTTAGGCCTTCGATGCCTGTCTGCGGTCCATTCTTTCAACTACTACTACACTGACCAGGTCACTGCTGCCCGTGTACCCCTGGAACCAATTTAAAATTGCCTACAGCCATGTGTTATTATTTTAGGCCTTCGATGCCTGTCTGCGGTCACTCCTTCCACTAGGCCTCCACTGACCACACCACTGCTGTCCGTGTACCCCTGGAACCAATTTAAAATTGCCTACAGCCATGTGTTTTTATTTTAGGCCTTCGATGCCTGTCTGCGGTCCATTCTTTCAACTACTACTACACTGACCAGGGCACTGCTGGCCGTGTTACCCTGGAACCAATTTAAAAGTGCCTACAGTCAGCCCAATTTTGTTATGTTAGGCCTTGGAAGCCTGTCTGCGGTCACTCCTTCCACTAGGCCTCCACTGACCACACCACTGCTGTCCGTGTACCCCTGGAACCAATTTAAAATTGCCTACAGCCATGTGTTATTATTTTAGGCCTTCGATGCCTGTCTGCGGTCACTCCTTCCACTAGGCCTCCACTGACCACACCACTGCTGTCCGTGTACCCCTGGAACCAATTTAAAATTGCCTACAGCCATGTGTTTTTATTTTAGGCCTTCGATGCCTGTCTGCGGTCCATTCTTTCAACTACTACTACACTGACCAGGGCACTGCTGGCCGTGTTACCCTGGAACCAATTTAAAAGTGCCTACAGTCAGCCCAATTTTGTTATGTTAGGCCTTGGAAGCCTGTCTGCGGTCACTCCTTCCACTAGGCCTCCACTGACCACACCACTGCTGTCCGTGTACCCCTGGAACCAATTTAAAATTGCCTACAGCCATGTGTTATTATTTTAGGCCTTCGATGCCTGTCTGCGGTCACTCCTTCCACTAGGCCTCCACTGACCACACCACTGCTGTCCGTGTACCCCTGGAACCAATTTAAAATTGCCTACAGCCATGTGTTTTTATTTTAGGCCTTCGATGCCTGTCTGCGGTCCATTCTTTCAACTACTACTACACTGACCAGGGCACTGCTGGCCGTGTTACCCTGGAACCAATTTAAAAGTGCCTACAGTCAGCCCAATTTTGTTATGTTAGGCCTTCGAAGACTGTCTGCCGTCACTCCTTCCACTAGACTTCCACTGACCATACACTGCTGCCCATGTACCCCTGGAACCAATTTAAAGTGCCTACAGCCAGCCCAATTTTGTTATGTTAGGCCTTGGAAGCCTGTCTGCGGTCCCTCCTTCCTCTAGGCCTCCACTGACCTGTCTACTGCTGCCCGTGTTCCCCTGGAACCAATTTTAAATTGCCTACAGGCAGCCCAATTTATTATGTTAGGGCTTCGAAGCCTGTCTGCGGTCCCTCCTTCCACTAGGCCTCCACTGACCTGTCTACTGCTGCCCGTGTACCCCTTGAACCAACATCATAAAATAAAAAAAAAAGGATTTTGCTTATAAAAAAGAAAATACTGGTGAGATATCAAATGCAGACATTTTGACATTAAAAACAAACAAACAGCTAAAATCTGGTACAGTACTAAAAATGGCCACCAGCTACAATTACTTTCTCCTGCAAGTAGTTAACTGAAAGGTTTTTTAAATTGAAAACACACATATGGCATCCACCGAGTGTTGTCCTGTCGCGTCTTCTTTATATTATTGCCGAGAAGATGCAAAATAATGAAAATAATAAAATCATTAATTACCAAAATAATAGAGAAAGTCAACACCACATTGCAAATAAACATTCATTCCAAATAAAGAAGCAGGGCGCGTCCGAGGGTGAGTATATACCTAATAAGAATCTAATCACCCTCGGACGCGCAATGCTTATTTCCAACAGCCTTCCTTCCTAAGAATCATCCCTTCCGTGGTGTAGAGAGACGTTGTGTTACACTCCAAGGTGTTCCCCAGGTTGCCTTTCCTGAGCTTCGATCTACCGGCTCTCGTTTAGTAGTTGTTGGATACTACGCTGCATTAGGCCTTCAAATTGGGTATGGGGTGTAGAGAGATGGTGTGTTCCACTCCAAGGTGTTCCCCAGGTTGCCTTTCCTGAGCTTCGATCTTCCGGCTCTCGTTTAGTAGTTCTTGGAAACTACACTGCATTAGGCCTTCAAATTGGGTATGGGGTGTAGAGAGAGGGTGTGTTACACTCCAAGGTGTTCCCCAGGTTGCCTTTCCTGAGCTTCGATATTCCGGCTCTCGTTTAGTAGTTATCGGAAACTACGCTGCATTAGGCCTACAAATTGGGTATGGGGTGTAGAGAGAGGGTGTGTTACACTCCAAGGTGTTCCCCAGGTTGCCTTTCCTGAGCTTCGATATTCCGGCTCTCGTTTAGTAGTTGTCGGAAACTACGCTGCATTAGGCCTACAAATTGGGTATGGGGTGTAGAGAGAGGGTTTGTTACACTCCAAGGTGTTCCCCAGGTTGCCTTTCCTGAGCTTCGATCTTCCGGCTCTCGTTTAGTAGTTGTTGGAAACTACGCTGCATTAGGCCTTCAAATTGGGTATGGGGTGTAGCGAGAGGGTGTGTTACACTCCAAGGTGTTCCCCAGGTTGCCTTTCCTGAGCTTCGATCTTCCGGCTCTCGTTTAGTAGTTCTTGGAAACTACACTGCATTAGACCTTCAAATTGGGTATGGGGTGTAGAGAGAGGGTGTGTTACACTCTAAGGTGTTCCCCAGGTTTCCTTGCCATTGCTTCGGTCTTCCGACTCTCGTTTAGTAGTTGTAGAAAAGTACACTGCATTAGGCCATACAAAATGGGTATGGGGTGGAGAGAGATGGTGTGTTACACTCCAAGGTGTTCCCCAGGTTGCCTTTCCTGAGCTTCTATCTTCAGGCTCTCATTAAATTGTGGTTAAATGGAACAACTGCATTTGGCGTACTAGTTGGTTTGGGGCCTACTATCGGTGTCTGCCACTCCTTGCTGTTCTCCTCCACTGAACAAAGCTGTGCCGCCTGTTTACTACGGTTGCCAATTTTGAACTGCATTTCGACTACTTACTGATTTGGCCCTACTCTCTGTGTCAGCCTCTCATTCCAGTTGTCCTCCACTGCAATGCCCCCTGGTTATTCCTGTGTTACCAATTTTGAACTGCATTTAGCCCACTTTCTTCTTTGGGCCTATATCTGTGTTTCCACTTCATCGTGCCCATTGCCCAGCCAGTGATAGATGAGTCTGCTGGTACATTGACCCATAACGCAACATTCCCCGTGCACGCTACACAACAACATTGTGACCCTGCTGAAAGTCAGGTTGCTCTTCCCGCATACCATACCACCTTACACGGGGACAAAGAGGAAGGTGCAGATGAAAGTGCAGGTTCCTTCATCAGGTGGGGGGAGGAATACTAGTTGGCGACGTCACTGGCACAGGGCCTCTCATAGTACGCAAAAGTGTTGCTGCCGGTGGGAGGCGCCCCCGCCGTGCAAACACACCGCTGTACTTTGAGGGGCCCTGTGCCAGTGCCAATGCCAACGAGTGGGCCCCCCCTGCTTGCTCAGGTTCACAGCACTTGCAAAGTTGAAATACTTACCTCTCCCTGCTCCACTGCCGTGACGTGGTCCAGATTTCCTGGGCCCACTAATTACTTGAACCAGCCCTACCCCCCACAACTTTAGCCAAATGACCCCCAATTTCAAATGCCTTCCAATTATTATAAGGTAAATTACGCTTGACAAGCTTCATTAAGAAGAATGGATGGTTTTGACATTAAAATGGGCACTCTAGGTGTTTTCCTGGCCCCCACTCACTGCCGACTATGCTGCCCCATTGACTTGCATTGGGTTTCGTGTTTCGGTCGATCCCGACTTTACGTCATAATCGGCCGATTTCACTCGACCCGACTTTGGACATAGTCGGGTTTCGCAAAACCCGGCTCGACTCTAAAAAGGTCAAGGTCGCTCAACTCTATATGGCGGTACTAAGTATACACACATGGGTTAACTTCACCCTGCGTGAAGGAAGCGATCCTGTTGTGTCACAGGACCGCAGTACCGCACATAGAGCGCGAGCAAGAAGTCAGCGAACTCAACCCCTACTCAGGATTGAAGTCCGATTAGACACTTGCTGGCAAAACACCGAAACTGGGTGTGTAAGGAAACTAATAAATAGAATATAAAGGCACGAAAGTGCGTGCGGTGCCGCACTGATGGACGCCACTAACCACCCAGGCTTGGGTAAGGAAAGCGCAGAGGAAGCGCACGGCGCCGTACTGGCGGACACAGCAACTGGACGCTGTGATGTGTGTTACGTGCAGATGGCTAGTCGGGCGCTAGATAGCTACCATCATCCGCGAGCAGTCAACAACACTAGGGAGGGATACTTAGGAGCTTTCATCCATCGACATACATCCATCTACACACACACATTATCAAGACAATACTAGCGCATGGCCGTGCGGTCATGCGCAGTTTTTATAGTTGCAGCACAGGAAGCAGCTACAGAAGTTTTGCCCTTTCAGGACCTGCCAAGAGGACCAATGGGATGTGCTGCAGTGCCTGAGCATGTGACCCTCGATCTCCAACGGGAGATCTTGCCCTGGGCATGCTCAGTGTGTGCAAATAAGGACTTAGTCCCAGAGAAGCCCGCTCGCCGCAGATCAGTGCAGAGTACAACAGGAGAGCCAGAAAAGGCAGCAGTAACCCCATGCACAGAATCAGTCCCAGCAAGACGCTGGGAGCGGCGCCTCCGCTGAGCAGAGCCCACTGCGGCCGAAGCAGAATGGGAGACCGCAGCAGACACGGATCGAGATTCCCCCTGTGCAGCAGAGGAAACTCGACTCCTAACATTACCCCCCTCCTAGGGCCCCCCCCTCCTTGAGCCTCACTATGCTCAAAAGCTGCAATAAGCAGCGGAGCCCAAATGTGCTCCACAGGCTCCCAGGTTCTATCCTCTGGGCCGTGACCCTTCCAGTCCACCAGATAAAATTTCTTGCCACGTACCACCTTGCACCCCACAATAGCATTCACCTCAAACTCATCCGTGGATGAACCCGATGTCCCAGCAGATGACTCAGAAAACCGGGACAAATGAACGGGCTTTAAGAGGGAAACGTGAAAAGTATCGGTGATACCAAGGCGTGGAGGAATAGCCAAACGGTAGACCACAGGGTTGACCTGTTCCAGAACCTTAAACGGGCCAATGTAGCGAGGAGCAAACTTAGTGGACTCAACTCGCAGCCTGATGTTACGGGCGGAGAGCCACACTAAGTCGCCAGGAGCAAAGACCGGAGCGGGGCGCCGGTGTGTATCAGCCGAAACCCTCATTCTCTCCTTGGAGGCCCGGATGGCATCCTGTGTGCGGTCCCAGATGTCACGTGCCTCCACCGCCCAGTCTGCCACCCTAGAATCGGTGGATGACACAGGCATGGGCACAGGGACACGCGGATGCTGGCCGTAATTATTAAGGAGAAAAGGAGTCTGACCAGTGGAATCGGCTATGGCGTTGTTCAAGGCAAATTCCGCCCAAGGTAGCAAAGATGCCCAGTCATCCTGCCTAGCAGAGACGAAATGTCGCAAATATGTCACCAGAGTCTGGTTGGTTCTCTCGATCAACCCATTCGTCTCGGGATGGTATGCAGAGGAGAGGTTTAACTCTATGCTGAGTAAACGGCAGAGCTCTCTCCAACACCGAGACGCGAACTGGGGACCCTGATCGCTGACAATCTTATCAGGCATATCATGCAATCGGAAAACGTGCTTAATGAACAACACCGCCAAGGCCCGTGCAGAGGGTAACCGAGGAAGCGGCACCAAATGCACCATCTTAGAGAAATGATCGGTGACAACCCAAATAATGGAGTAGCCACGCGACTTGGGTAAGCCCACCACAAAGTCCATCCCGACCATCTCCCAGGGCCTGTCTGCCACAGGTAGAGGGTAAAGCAACCCAGCAGGCCGTTGCCGAGGAGACCGATTCTGGGCGCAAGAAACGCACGCCTGAATATAGTCCCTGACATCTCGGGCCATATGCGGCCACCAGTATGTTCTCGCCAAAAGCTCAGATGTCCTCTTGGTCCCAAAATGCCCACCCACTCTGGAGGAGTGAGCCCAAGAGAGAACCTCCGGTCGCAAGTTAGCTGGTACGAAAGTCTTGCCCGGGGGCACAGACTCTAGCGAAACTGGAGCTACAGTTCTCAGGCTCTCAGAAGGGACAATGAGCCGAGGCTCCTCCTCCTCCTCCGATGACACTACGGAGCGGGAGAGAGCGTCAGCACGAACGTTCTTCTCCCCGGAGAGGAAATGGAGAGGAAAATGAAACCGGGAGAAGAACAGGGACCATCTAGCCTGGCGAGAATTCAGCCGCTGGGCCGTTTGTAGATATACCAAGTTCTTGTGGTCAGTGAAGACTTGGAAGGGAAAGCGAGCTCCCTCCAAGAGATGTCTCCACTCAGAAAAAGCCAACTTCATGGCTAGCAACTCCCTGTCCCCGATGGAATAATTCCTCTCCGCTGGTGTGAAGGTCTTGGAGAAGAAGAAGCAAGGATGCTTCCGACCTTGAGCATCCTTTTGGAAAAGGACTGCTCCAGCACCAACGGATGAGGCATCCACCTCCAAGATAAATGGTTTATCAACATCGGGGCGATGTAGGATGGGAGCGCTAGCGAAGTGTGACTTGATCGAGAGAAAGGCTTTGGAGACCTCCTCTGACCACAACTTGGGATTTGCTCCCTTCTTGGTGAGGGCAACCAAGGGAGCTACCAAAGTTGAGAAGTGTGGAATTAACTGGCGATAGTAATTAATGAACCCCATAAAGCGCTGCCCCGCTTTAAGAGAATGGGGTTCCTGCCAGTCCATTACAGCCTGTAGCTTGGCAGGATCCATAGCCAAACCCTGGGCAGAGATGATATAACCAAGGAAAGGCAAGGACTCCTGCTCAAACACACACTTCTCCATCTTGGCGTAGAGGGAGTTTGCCCGTAAGAGGTCGAAGACTTTGCGAACATCTCTCCGATGGAAGTCAATATCTGGAGAGAAGATGAGAATATCATCCAGATAGACTACGACCGAGGTGGTGAGCACATCCCGGAAGATGTCGTTCACAAAGTCTTGGAAAACGGCTGGGGCACTACAGAGCCCGAAGGGCATCACCAGATATTCATAGTGCCCATCCCTGGTGTTAAAAGCCGTCTTCCATTCATCCCCCTCACGGATGTGAATCAGGTTGTAAGCACCCCGCAGATCTAACTTAGTAAATATCCTTGCTCCCCGTAGCCTATCAAACAGCTCAGATATCAGGGGTAATGGGTACTTGTTCTTAACGGTGATGGCGTTAAGACTCCTGTAGTCTATGCATGGACGTAAGTCTCCAGTCTTCTTCTGTACGAAGAAGAACCCGGCCCCTGCCGGTGACACTGACTTCCTAATGAATCCTCTTGCCAGATTCTCTTGGATGTACTGAGACATTGCCTCCGTCTCCGGGAGAGATAACGGATAGACTCGACCCCGGGGAGGCTCAGCACCAGGCAAGAGGTCAATAGGACAGTCATAGGGGCGGTGAGGCGGAAGGGTCTCCGCAGCTCTTTTGGAGAACACGTCTGCATAGGGCCAATAGTGCTTGGGGAGAGAGGAAAGATCTGCGGGTACCTGTGTAGTAGCAACCTGAACGCACTCCCTCTGACATCTACCCTCGCAGGATTTACTCCATCCAAAAATTCTCCCAGAGGACCACTCAATATGAGGAGAATGGTAGCGAAGCCATGGTATCCCCAACAGGACCTCATCAATTCCCTCAGGAATTACTAATAGGGAGATTATCTCCTGATGTGATGGAGACACAGAAAGCGTGAAAGGAATGGTTTGGTGGGTAATCTGTGAGGGTAGTGTTGACCCATTTACCACTCGAACGGTTACAGGCTTGGCGAGCATCACCAAGGGTATTTCGTGACGCTGGGCAAAAGAGGAAGACATAAAATTACCCTCTGCCCCAGAATCCACGCATAGCTCGACCATAAGAGTGGATGGGCCTATGGTAATTGTCCCCTTGAAGGACAACTTTGAGGCAAACGTCGCCGTGTCTAGTGTACCTCCTCCAACTGCCACTAGACGCTGACGTTTCCCCGACCGCTGAGGACCCTTGGAGGCAAGATGTCCTGACTGCTGGCAAACATGACGGACCCTATGTGCATGGGCGGACTGAGATTTGGATCCCACTCGTGTCACCTCTAAGGCCTCGTGACTCAGATGCCTGGATTGGAGATTCCAAAGGTTTGGCGAAGGTGGGAGCCAGCCAAAACCTCTGCCTACACTGGGCTCGCTCTAACCTCCGCTCGTTAAAACGGAGGTCAATACGAGTAGAGACAGTTATTAACTCCTCCAGTGTGGCAGGAATCTCCCTAGTGGCCAGAGCGTCCTTAACGTGATCAGCTAGGCCCCTCCAAAATATGGGGATAAGGGCTTTATCCGACCACTCTAGCTCAGAAGCTAAAGTACGGAAGCGGACGGAAAAATGGCTGACCAAGGACTCACCCTGAGTTAATGCCAGTAGTTGGAGTGCTGTGTCATGGGTGACTTGAGGTCCTAAAAAGACCTTTTTCAGAGTGCTCAGAAACAACGGAGCACTCTGCACCACATGATCATCACGCTCCCACAGCGGCATAGCCCACTCCAACGCCCTGTCCGACAAGAGAGAGACAATAAATCCCACCTTAGCCCGCTCTGTAGGAAAACGTGCAGCCAGGAGCTCGAGGTGGATAGAGCACTGACTCACGAATCCCCTACAAGTTTTGCAATCTCCAGAAAATTTTTCTGGCAACGGGAGGCGAGATAATGTCGGAACAGGGGTGGCAGTGGACAAGGTTGCTGCAGCCACGCTACCAGCCTGTACAGCAACTGCGGTAACATCCACAGCTGAGGTTGAGCTCTCGAGAGCCGACAACCTACCCTCCAGCTGCAGGATATACCGCCAAGATTGCTGAATGTCCGCCATTTACTAGCCAGACCTTGGCGCTAGTTTTATGTTAAGGACCGGCGGAACGCACCAAGTATAGATGATATGAAACTAGGTGCGTTCGCAGTCCGAGGTCCACCGTGCAGGTAAAGACCCTGCTGCTAGTAAGACGGACTATTGTTGTGATAGACAATTCAGTAACACAATGTACATAGCAATCAGAGCACATACAGTGATCTGACAATAACCCAAAAATAATAGAACGAGCTCTGAGACGTGGAAACTCTGTAGACCGCAATTCCTGATCCTCTCCAAACACAACTAGAGACAGCTGTGGATTGCGCCTAACCCTCCCTATGCAACTCGGCACAGCCTGAGAAACTAACTAGCCTGAAGATAGAAAAATAAGCCTACCTTGCCTCAGAGAAATACCCCAAAGGAAAAGGCAGCCCCCCACATATAATGACTGTGAGTAAGATGAAAAGACAAACGTAGGGATGAAATAGATTCAGCAAAGTGAGGCCCAATATTCTAGACAGAACGAGGATAGGAAAGATAACTTTGCGGTCTACACAAAACCCTAAAGAAAACCACGCAAAGGGGGCAAAAAGACCCTCCGTACCGAACTAACGGCACGGAGGTACACCCTTTGCGTCCCAGAGCTTCCAGCAAAACAAATAGACAAGCTGGACAGAAAAAATAGCAACAAATAGCAAAGAAGCACTTAGCTATGCAGAGCAGCAGGCCACAGGAATGATCCAGAGAAACACAAGTCCAACACTGGAACATTGACAGGAAGCATGGATCAAAGCATCAGGTGGAGTTAAGTAGAGAAGCAGCTAACGACCTCACCAGATCACCTGAGGGAGGAAACTCAGAAGCTGCAGTATCACTTTCCTCCACAAACGGAAGCTCCCAGAGAGAATCAGCTGAAGTACCACTTGTGACCACAGGAGTGAACTCTGCCACAGAATTCACAACAGACTATATGGCGGTACTAAGTATACACACAAGGGTTAACTTCACCCTGCGTGAAGAAAGCGATCCTGTTTTGGTTCATTATCAGCTGTGTGTCTGCCTTTGATATGGGCTCTGGCACTGAGCTTGCATCTTTGCCTGCATATGACAGCTGATCTGATCAGCCTTCATGTGCCTCTAACAGTCGTGGTTGGCTCCAATGTCCACCAGCCCCTGTTAACAAGTTAATCCCGCTGTCAATCTCTGACAGCGGTATTTAACACTGGCTTGCCTGAAGCATGTCACAAGATCCGCCCATTGGCGTCCCTGTCACATGATTGTGAGGTGCCGATGGGTTGTCATGATAGCCAGGGATCTGCAGAAGACCTCCAGGGCCTGTCATTGTAAATCTCCTATGAACGCCAGACCGGGGCTCATATTGTTAAGGACCGGCGGAACGCACCAAGTATAGATGATATGAAACTAGGTGCATTCGCAGTCCGAGGTCCACCGTGCAGGTAAAGACCCTGCTGCTAGTAAGACGGACTATATGGCGGTACTAAGTATACACACATGGGTTAACCTCACCCTGCGTGAAGGAAGCGATCCTGTTGCGTCACAGGACCGCAGTACCGCACATAGAGCGCGAGCAAGAAGTCAGCGAACTCAACCCCTACTCAGGATTGAAGTCCGATTAGACACTTGCTGGCACAACACCGCAACTGGGTGTGTAAGGAAACTAATAAATAGAATATAAAGGCACGAGTGTGCGTGCGGTGCCGCACTGATGGACGCCACTAACCACCCAGGCTTGGGTAAGGAAAGCGCAGAGGAAGCGCACGGCGCCGTACTGGCGGACACAGCAACTGGACGCTGTGATGTGTGTTACGTGCAGATGGCTAGTCGGGCGCTAGATAGCTACCATCATCCGCGAGCAGTCAACAACACTAGGGAGGGATACTTAGGAGCTTTCATCCATCTACATACATCCATCTACACACACACATTATCAAGACAATACTACCGCATGGCCGTGCGGTCATGCGCAGTTTTTATAGTTGCAGCACAGGAAGCAGCTACAGAAGTTTTGCCCTTTCAGGACCTGCCAAGAGGACCAATGGGATGTGCTGCAGTGCCTGAGCATGTGACCCTCGATCTCCAACGGGAGATCTTGCCCTGGGCATGCTCAGTGTGTGCAAATAAGGACTTAGTCCCAGAGAAGCCCGCTCGCCGCAGATCAGTGCAGGGTACAACAGGAGAGCCAGAAAAGGCAGCAGTAACCCTCTGCACAGAATCAGTCCCAGCAAGACGCTGGGAGCGACGCCTCCGCTGAGCAGAGCCCACTGCGGCCAAAGCAGAATGGGAGACCGCAGCAGACACGGATCGAGATTCCCCCTGTGCAGCAGAGGAAACTCGACTCCTAACAGATATGATATTAATATTTCTGCTACACATAGTAGTGCTGCAGCACATAAATCTCTGATCTATCAAACTATAAAGTAAATTAATCTGATCGGTAAACAGCATAACGAGAAAAAAAAATAATTTCTAGTATTATATTTTTTTGGCTTCTGCTACATTGACGTAAAATGCAATGACCGACATTCAAAACAAACATCTTATCTACCCCAAAATGGTATCAATCAAAACGTTAGTGCAACAAATAAGGCCTCACTTAGCCCCAGATCCTGAAAAACGGCGAAACTATGGGTCTCGGAAAATGGCAACATAAGCAAATGTAATTTTTCTTACAAATGTATGGGTTCGTTATTTATTACTTAAATAAAAAAATCTTTGCATGTTTGGTGATATTTGCAAGTCAGTTTTAGCATTTAGGGAACATTGTAAATATCTCTCCCACCCTAAAAAAAATGTGGAATGCACATTTTCCAGTATGCTATATGGTAAAATCAATTATGTCATTCAAAAGTACAACTTGTTCCGCAAAAAACAAGCTCTCATATGGTCACATTGATTGAAAAATAAAAAGTTATGGCTCTGGTAAGAAGGGGAGAAAAAAACAAAACGCAAAAACGAATAATCGCTGGGGAAGGGAAGGTTAAGGTATAAAACACTACAGTTAATAAATTTCATTGTCAATGTAATATTCAAGAAATAATTATTTATCCATTCCAAACACTACAATACCAAATATTTTGGTATTGTTGGGTCATGTGCTCAAATAGCTTGATGCAAACCATGCATCAAGGTGCTTATTCAACGGCTTCCTTGCTGCCTTAGAATGATAACAGGTGATAGAGGGAGGTGTCTGTTGCTGATATCATTTACAATGGAGGTGTAATCATGGGAGCGTTAGCCTCCCATATAAAAATATGGTGGTTGTGACTGCAGATTAAAGATTCCTGTGGAGATTTGATGTGATTGTACCTAAGGGAACATGAATATAATGTAATATACAAGGTTTTTGTGCTTTTGTGTAAATGATATTATAACATTTCTCATATATAAATACAGATTTTTTTTTGTTTTACATTTACTGAATGTGATGTATGACTTATTCTTTGGAACAGGAGAGTAGGTTGTTTGCATTGAATAGCTCTGGCCCTTTTCTTGGAACAACTAAGGATTACTTTAGGGTAAATGAGATAGTTTGTAGGTTTCTTCAAATACTACAGTTCACTGGGTGACTGATTTGTATGTTAAGTTCTTACCTTTAACATCACTTATTTTTATAAATGCTTAAGGCGCACAGTTAGACATGTAGAAAGCAGCTTTTTCCTGTAGTTACACTTGATATTAAGTCAACCACATCGCTCAAACACTTCTTGTCAATGAAACCTTTTATTCATGGTAAGTGAAAAGTTTACCAATTCAAGCAGTCAGCTTTCTACTTTGTTCAGTCCTAAAGTCAACTCTGCTTTTTGTCGGCTAATCTCTGGCCTATAACTTTTAATACGAAAAACTTATTAAAGTGGCAATGGTTAGTCTATTCATGCCTATAAATTTATCTCATTGGGAAGAAAGTGCGACTTATGCTATTTTAACCCCTTCATAGCAAATGATGTACAGTTACGTCATTTGTCGTGTGTCCTTGTCCTTGATCCAGGCTGATTAAATCAGTCATCATGTGCCATTAACAGACATGGGCAGAGTGGAGCCCGCGACTGATAACTTGTTAAATGCTGCTGTCAGTCTGTGACAGCGGCATTTAAATTGTGCTGGCAGGGGGCGCATCATTCTATGTGCCCATTGGTGCGCCCATGACATGATCACAGGGCACCGATGAGTTACCATGACTGCAGAGAATCTACTGAATTTCCCCATGCCTTTCATTACTATACTTCTTGGAAAGCCAGCGTTTCGCGGGCGATCATAGGAATCCGTGATTTTCACTTTACATAGCACTGCTGTGTATAGTACAAGCAATCAGATGATTGCAGCTTCAAGTCCCCTAAAGGGGCTCTTAAATACAGTAGAAAGTTAAATAAATGTTTTTACAAATAAAAATACATTTGAAAAAGTTCTACTTACTTCCTCTTGACCCACTAAAAATAAAACAACTATAAAAAATAAAAAAAAGAACATATTTGGTATCACAGCATTCATAAAAGTCCAATCTATCAAAATATACACTAAATTAATCGAATAAATGACGTAAGGAGGTAAAAAAGCGAAACATCGGAATTACATTTTTTTGGGCCTCTGCCACATTGCAATAAAATGCAATAAGAGGCAATCAAAACATCATATCTATCCCAAAATGATATAAATATAAATGTAAGCTCAGGAAGAAAATATAAGCCATCACCCAGCCCCACATCCCAAAAATGTAAAGTGTTACAGGTCTCGAAAATGGTGACACAAGCAAAAGTTACTTTTTTCTTATACATTTCAGAACTTTTTTTTACCACTTAAATCTAAATGTAACTATGCATATTTGGTAGCTGTGTAATTGTACTGAGCTGGAGAATCATTTTGCTTGGGCAGTTTTACCATACAGTGAACATGGTAAATAAAAAACCTTAAAAACAATTGTGAAATTACACCTTTTTTGTAATTTCAATGCACTTGGAATTTTTGTTTCTGCTTTCCAGTGTATCATATGATAAAATGAATGGCTAGTTAAGGTACTGTCACACTGAATGATATCGCTAGCGATCCGTGATGTTGCAGCGTCCCGGCTAGCGATATCGTTCAGTGTGACAGGCAGCAGCGATCAGGATCCTGCTTTGCCATCATTGGTCGGCGCAGAAAGTCCAGAACTTTATTTCGTCGCTGGACTTCCCGCAGACATCGCTGAATCGGCGTGTGTGACGCCGATTCAGCGATGTCTTCACTGGTAACACGAGTAAACATCGGGTTACTAAGCACAGGGCCGTGCTTAGTAACCAGATGTTTACCCTGGTTACCAGCGTAAACGTAAAAAAAAAAAAACACTACATACTTACCTTCCGCTGTCTGTCCTCCGGCGCTGTGCTTCTCTGCACTGTGTAAGCGCCGGCCGGAAAGCAGAGCACAGCGGTGACGTCACCGCTGTGCTTTCCAGCTGGCGCTCACAGTCAGTGCAGAGAAGCACAGCGCCGGGGGACAGACACCGGAAGGTAAGTATGTAGTGTTTGGTTTTTTTTTACGTTTACGCTGGTAACCAGGGTAAACATCGGGTTACTAAGCACGGCCCTGTGCTTAGTAACCCGATGTTTACCCTGGTTACCAGGGGACCGGCATCGTTGGTCGCTGGAGAGCTGTCTGTGGGGCAGCTCTCCAGCGACCAAACAGCGATGCTGCAGCGATCGGGATCGTTGTCTGGATCGCTGCAGCATCGCTAAATGTGACGGTACCTTTAGATTCTATGATTTTATTTTCTTGGAAGGCAGTTTAAATTTGTGCTGCTTAGCATAACCCGTACTTCTGCAGCCCTTGCACATTTCTTAATAAAAGATCTGTAGTATAGATTGAATAGACTATTCCCAAGAGGACTGAAATTAATCTATTTCCAGAGCCAGATCAAGGTTCAAAAGATGAGAAAATTGATACAGAGCCTAGGTAAGTGCTATGCCTAAATTGTTCCCATTGATTTCGGCTAGCATTGAATTGGTTTTTTAAATGAATACAGTGATCTTGTTTTAATTGATTGTTATGCAAACTGCCCATCTTCATTGGCGAGCTTGTTATGTGGAAGTACTTTACTCAATTTATAGGTGTGCATGTGTTATAAAACTTTCTTTATTGCACGTTTATTTGATGGTCAATTTGAAAATGTACATTAGGGTACAAGAAATGTGAACGTACATACCAAATACATACCGAAAGAAAGTTTACATTGTGAGCTCCAATGTTTGTAAAGCATTGTGGAAAAAATGGCATTACATAAGTGAGTTAAATAAATATTAAATAGGCATTTATCAAGCAACATGTATAAAAAATAATAAAATATTAATATATCTAGGACATTTTTTTAATTCATAAAGTATTATCCTGAAGTCAAGTAATTTTATGAAAAGTATACCTGAAAAAAATGCTCCACTTTATGTTCTTATAAAAAGGTTCCATGTTGTGGAAGGCCTCCATGCATTTTCGGTTTCTACCAAACCAATGAGAGGTGAGTAACTCCCAATTTACTTTTAAAATCGCTGGAAGACCTTTTGCAAGAAAAAAATCCATCTTATCTTAGAAGTTTGGGCAACTTTGGCAACATTGATGTGATAGAGAAATTAAGGCAAGTTTTAAACTTTGGTCTATGACAGGGGTGTCAAATATGCAGGATACGGGTAGCATATAGTACCAAAGGCTGGATTCTTCCCGCACAGCACATGAGCTCATGAGGCGCGATGGGGGGTCAGGATGTGGGACGTTATCACAGGATAGGGGTCAGGACAGGGAGCATTATGACATGATGGGGTTTTAGGACTGGCGGAACGAACCAAGTAAATAGTGAGATGATGTTTGGTGCTTTTGCAGCCCGGGGTCCACCGTGCAGGAGAGAACCTGCTGCTGGCAAATGGCGGCACTATATGGTGGTGGAATCGAACTCTGTTACACCACAGAGTCATGGTATCGCACAAAGAGCGCAAGCAAGGAGTCACAGAACTCAATCCCAAGACTCGGGAAAAGAGTTCGTCTAGACCACTTGCGCTCGACACCGCTACTGGGTGTCAGACTATAACTAATAATAGTAGATTTAAGCGCAAGGGTGCGAGCAGTGCTGCACTGGCGGATGCCACCAACCACCCAGACTTGGGTTAGAGAAGCGCTCTAATAGCGCATGGCACCGCACTGTTGGTCACAGTAATAGACACTGTATCGTATGTTTTATGTTGATAGCTTAGTCGGGCGCTAGACAGCAGACATCCACCTTATGCGAGCAGTCAAACAAAAGGGAGGGGATGTTTAAAGAACGACTTGCACTCATCAACACACACACATTTTCAAATGTACACTAGCGCATGGCCATGCGGTCATGCAAACCTTTTATAGCTGCAGCAAGTACAGGTCCTTCCCAGAAGGACCAATGGGAGGCTGCCACAGAAATTGAGAACCTTCACAAAACGCAAAAACGAGAACAAAACGCAAAAACGAATAATCGCTGGGGAAGGGAAGGTTAAGGTATAAAACACTACAGTTAATAAATTTCATTGTCAATGTAATATTCAAGAAATAATTATTTATCCATTCCAAACACTACAATACCAAATATTTTGGTATTGTTGGGTCATGTGCTCAAATAGCTTGATGCAAACCATGCATCAAGGTGCTTATTCAACGGCTTCCTTGCTGCCTTAGAATGATAACAGGTGATAGAGGGAGGTGTCTGTTGCTAATATCATTTACAATGGAGGTGTAATCATGGGAGCGTTAGCCTCCCATATAAAAATATGGTGGTTGTGACTGCAGATTAAAGATTCCTGTGGAGATTTGATGTGATTGTACCTAAGGGAACATGAATATAATGTAATATACAAGGTTTTTGTGCTTTTGTGTAAATGATACAGTGGGGAAAAAAAGTATTTAGTCAGTCAGCAATAGTGCAAGTTCCACCACTTAAAAAGATGAGAGGCGTCTGTAATTTACATCATAGGTAGACCTCAACTATGGGAGACAAACTGAGAAAAAAAAATCCAGAAAATCACATTGTCTGTTTTTTTAACAATTTATTTGCATATTATGGTGGAAAATAAGTATTTGGTCAGAAACAAAATTTCATCTCAATACTTTGTAATATATCCTTGGTTGGCAATGACAGAGGTCAAACGTTTTCTGTAAGTCTTCACAAGGTTGCCACACACTGTTGTTGGTATGTTGGCCCATTCCTCCATGCAGATCTCCTCTAGAGCAGTGATGTTTTTGGCTTTTCGCTTGGCAACACGGACTTTCAACTCCCTTCAAAGGTTTTCTATAGGGTTGAGATCTGGAGACTGGCTAGGCCACTCCAGGACCTTGAAATGCTTCTTACGAAGCCACTCCTTCGTTGCCTTAGCGGTGTGCTTTGGATCATTGTCATGTTGAAAGACCCAGCCACATTTCATCTTCAATGCCCTTGCTGATGGAAGGAGGTTTGCACTCAAAATCTCACGACACATGGCCCCATTCATTCTTTCATGTACCCGGATCAGTCGTCCTGGCCCCTTTGCAGAGAAACAGCCCCAAAGCATGATGTTTCCACCACCATGCTTTACAGTAGGTATGGTGTTTGATGGATGCAATTCAGTATTCTTTTTCCTCCAAACACGACAAGTTGTGTTTCTACCAAACAGTTCCAGTTTGGTTTCATCAGACCATTGGACATTCTCCCAAAACTCCTCTGGATCATCCAAATGCTCTCTAGCAAACTTCAGACGGGCCCGGACATGTACTGGCTTAACCAGGGGGACACGTCTGGCACTGCAGGATCTGAGTCCATGGTGGCGTAGTGTGTTACTTATGGTAGGCCTTGTTACATTGGTCCCAGCTCTCTGCAGTTCATTCACTAGGTCCCCTCGCGTGGTTCTGGGATTTTTGCTCACCGTTCTTGTGATCATTCTGTCCCCACGGGGTGGGATTTTGCGTGGAGCCCCAGATCGAGGGAGATTATCAGTGGTCTTGTATGTCTTCCATTTTCTAATTATTGCTCCCACTGTTGATTTCTTCACTCCAAGCTGGTTGGCTATTGCAGATTCAGTCTTCCCAGCCTAGTGCAGGGCTACAATTTTGTTTCTGGTGTCCTTTGACAGCTCTTTGTTCTTCACCATAGTGGAGTTTGGAGTCAGACTGTTTGAGGGTGTGCACAGGTGTCTTTTTATACTGATAACAAGTTTAAACAGGTGCCATTACTACAGGTAATGAGTGGAGGAAAGAGGAGACTCTTAAAGAAGAAGTTACAGGTCTGTGAGAGCCAGAAATCTTGATTGTTTGTTTCTGACCAAATACTTATTTTCCACCATAATATGCAAATAAATTGTTAAAAAAAACAGACAATATGATTTTCTGGATTTTTTTTTCTCAGTTTGTCTCCCATAGTTGAGGTCTACCTATGATGTAAATTACAGACGCCGCTCATCTTTTTAAGTGGTGGAACTTGCACTATTGCTGACTGACTAAATACTTTTTTGCCCCACTGTATTATAACATTTCTCATATATAAATACAGATTTTTTTTTGTTTTACATTTACTGAATGTGATGTATGACTTATTCTTTGGAACAGGAGAGTAGGTTGTTTGCATTGAATAGCTCTGGCCCTTTTCTTGGAACAACTAAGGATTACTTTAGGGTAAATGAGATAGTTTGTAGGTTTCTTCAAATACTACAGTTCACTGGGTGACTGATTTGTATGTTAAGTTCTTACCTTTAACATCACTTATTTTTATAAATGCTTAAGGCGCACAGTTAGACATGTAGAAAGCAGCTTTTTCCTGTAGTTACACTTGATATTAAGTCAACCACATCGCTCAAACACTTCTTGTCAATGAAACCTTTTATTCATGGTAAGTGAAAAGTTTACCAATTCAAGCAGTCAGCTTTCTACTTTGTTCAGTCCTAAAGTCAACTCTGCTTTTTGTCGGCTAATCTCTGGCCTATAACTTTTAATACGAAAAACTTATTAAAGTGGCAATGGTTAGTCTATTCACGCCTATAAATTTATCTCATTGGGAAGAAAGTGCGACTTATGCTATTTTAACCCCTTCATAGCAAATGATGTACAGTTACGTCATTTGTCGTGTGTCCTTGTCCTTGATCCAGGCTGATTAAATCAGTCATCATGTGCCATTAACAGACATGGGCAGAGTGGAGCCCGCGACTGATAACTTGTTAAATGCTGCTGTCAGTCTGTGACAGCGGCATTTAAATTGTGCTGGCAGGGGGCGCATCATTCTATGTGCCCATTGGTGCGCCCATGACATGATCACAGGGCACCGATGAGTTACCATGACTGCAGAGAATCTACTGAATTTCCCCATGCCTTTCATTACTATACTTCTTGGAAAGCCAGCGTTTCGCAGGCGATCATAGGAATCCGTGATTTTCACTTTACATAGCACTGCTGTGTATAGTACAAGCAATCAGATGATTGCAGCTTCAAGTCCTCTAAAGGAGCTCTTAAATACAGTAGAAAGTTAAATAAATGTTTTTACAAATAAAATTACATTTTAAAAAGTTCCACTTACTTCCTTTTGACCCACTAAAAATAAAACAACTATAAAAAATAAAAAAAGAACATATTTGGTATCACAGCATTCATAAAAGTCCAATCTATCAAAATGTACACTAAATTAATCGAATAAATTACGTAAGGAGGTAAAAAAGCGAAACATCGGAATTACATTTTTTTGGGCCTCTGCCACATTGCAATAAAATGCAATAAGAGGCAATCAAAACATCATATCTATCCCAAAATGATATAAATATAAATGTAAGCTCAGGAAGAAAATATAAGCCATCACCCAGCCCCACATCCCAAAAATGTAAAGTGTTACAGGTCTCGAAAATGGTGACACAAGCAAAAGTTACTTTTTTCTTATACATTTCAGAACTTTTTTTTACCACTTAAATCTAAATGTAACTATGCATATTTGGTAGCTGTGTAATTGTACTGAGCTGGAGAATCATTTTGCTTGGGCAGTTTTACCATACAGTGAACATGGTAAATAAAAAACCTTAAAAACAATTGTGAAATTACACCTTTTTTGTAATTTCAACGCACTTGGAATTTTTGTTTCTGCTTTCCAGTGTATCATATGATAAAATGAATGGCTAGTTAAGGTACCGTCACACTGAATGATATCGCTAGCGATCCGTGATGTTGCAGCGTCCCGGCTAGCGATATCGTTCAGTGTGACAGGCAGCAGCGATCAGGATCCTGCTTTGCCATCATTGGTCGGCGCAGAAAGTCCAGAACTTTATTTCGTCGCTGGACTTCCCGCAGACATCGCTGAATCGGCGTGTGTGACGCCGATTCAGCGATGTCTTCACTGGTAACACGAGTAAACATCGGGTTACTAAGCACAGGGCCGTGCTTAGTAACCAGATGTTTACCCTGGTTACCAGCGTAAACGTAAAAAAAAAAAAACACTACATACTTACCTTCCGCTGTCTGTCCTCCGGCGCTGTGCTTCTCTGCACTGTGTAAGCGCCGGCCGGAAAGCAGAGCACAGCGGTGACGTCACCGCTGTGCTTTCCAGCTGGCGCTCACAGTCAGTGCAGAGAAGCACAGCGCCGGGGGACAGACACCGGAAGGTAAGTATGTAGTGTTTGGTTTTTTTTTACGTTTACGCTGGTAACCAGGGTAAACATCGGGTTACTAAGCACGGCCCTGTGCTTAGTAACCCGATGTTTACCCTGGTTACCAGGGGACCGGCATCGTTGGTCGCTGGAGAGCTGTCTGTGGGGCAGCTCTCCAGCGACCAAACAGCGATGCTGCAGCGATCGGGATCGTTGTCTGGATCGCTGCAGCATCGCTAAATGTGACGGTACCTTTAGATTCTATGATTTTATTTTCTTGGAAGGCAGTTTAAATTTGTGCTGCTTAGCATAACCCGTACTTCTGCAGCCCTTGCACATTTCTTAATAAAAGATCTGTAGTATAGATTGAATAGACTATTCCCAAGAGGACTGAAATTAATCTATTTCCAGAGCCAGATCAAGGTTCAAAAGATGAGAAAATTGATACAGAGCCTAGGTAAGTGCTATGCCTAAATTGTTCCCATTGATTTCGGCTAGCATTGAATTGGTTTTTTAAATGAATACAGTGATCTTGTTTTAATTGATTGTTATGCAAACTGCCCATCTTCATTGGCGAGCTTGTTATGTGGAAGTACTTTACTCAATTTATAGGTGTGCATGTGTTATAAAACTTTCTTTATTGCACGTTTATTTGATGGTCAATTTGAAAATGTACATTAGGGTACAAGAAATGTGAACGTACATACCAAATACATACCGAAAGAAAGTTTACATTGTGAGCTCCAATGTTTGTAAAGCATTGTGGAAAAAATGGCATTACATAAGTGAGTTAAATAAATATTAAATAGGCTTTTATCAAGCAACATGTATGAAAAATAATAAAATATTAATATATCTAGGACATTTTTTTAATTCATAAAGTATTATCCTGAAGTCAAGTAATTTTATGAAAAGTATACCTGAAAAAAATGCTCCACTTTATGTTCTTATAAAAAGGTTCCATGTTGTGGAAGGCCTCCATGCATTTTCGGTTTCTACCAAACCAATGAGAGGTGAGTAACTCCCAATTTACTTTTAAAATCGCTGGAAGACCTTTTGCAAGAAAAAAATCCATCTTATCTTAGAAGTTTGGGCAACTTTGGCAACATTGATGTGATAGAGAAATTAAGGCAAGTTTTAAACTTTGGTCTATGACAGGGGTGTCAAATATGCAGGATACGGGTAGCATATAGTACCAAAGGCTGGATTCTTCCCGCACAGCACATGAGCTCATGAGGCGCGATGGGGGGTCAGGATGTGGGACGTTATCACAGGATAGGGGTCAGGACAGGGGGCATTATGACATGATGGGGTTTTAGGACTGGCGGAACGAACCAAGTAAATAGTGAGATGATGTTTGGTGCTTTTGCAGCCCGGGGTCCACCGTGCAGGAGAGAACCTGCTGCTGGCAAATGGCGGCACTATATGGTGGTGGAATCGAACTCTGTTACACCACAGAGTCATGGTATCGCACAAAGAGCGCAAGCAAGGAGTCACAGAACTCAATCCCAAGACTCGGGAAAAGAGTTCATCTAGACCACTTGCGCTCGACACCGCTACTGGGTGTCAGACTATAACTAATAATAGTAGATTTAAGCGCAAGGGTGCGAGCAGTGCTGCACTGGCGGATGCCACCAACCACCCAGACTTGGGTTAGAGAAGCGCTCTAATAGCGCATGGCACCGCACTGTTGGTCACAGTAATAGACACTGTATCGTATGTTTTATGTTGATAGCTTAGTCGGGCGCTAGACAGCAGACATCCACCTTATGCGAGCAGTCAAACAAAAGGGAGGGGATGTTTAAAGAACGACTTGCACTCATCAACACACACACATTTTCAAATGTACACTAGCGCATGGCCATGCGGTCATGCAAACCTTTTATAGCTGCAGCAAGTACAGGTCCTTCCCAGAAGGACCAATGGGAGGCTGCCACAGAAATTGAGAACCTTCAGGACCTTCCTAGAGGACCAATTGGATTTGCTGCAGTATCTGAGCATGTGACCCTTGATCTCCAACGAGAGATCTTACCCTGGGTATGCTCAGAAGGGAAAAAGTAGGACATAGTCCCAAAAATGTCTGCTCGCCGCTGCCCAGTACTGGCTACAATGGCAGAAGCTGGAAAGGCAGCAGTAACCCTTTGCACAGAGTCAGACTGAGTGAGACGCTGGGACTGACATCTCTGCTGAGCAGACTTCTCTGCGGCAGGAGAAGAATGGGAGACTGCAGCGGAGATGGCCTGAGATTCCCCTTGTGCAGAAGCGGGAACTTGACCCCTAACATGAGGGACATTTATAACCAGTAAAATGCTATGTTATGTAAAAAAAAAAGAAAACTTTGGTATTGCCATTTCAGGGGCAACCCAAGCTATAAACTGTAACCCACAAAATCAACACCATAAAAAAAAAAGATTTGAAAAATGTATGTTTTTCATTACACTGACAAGCAAAATTGTAAGAAAAAGTCCAAAAAAAGTTGAATGTAACAAAATTATCACTGAAAGTGCCATCATGTCCCTCAAGGAAAGCAGCCCATCAACTTCAATTTTTTTCTATGTGTGGCCCATATGCCAGGCCAAGTTTAAGGCCTCTGGTCTATGAGCAAATACACTGAAAATTATAATGTTCCATAACACTTTTTTTTCCAAATTAATGATGTGACATGTTCAGTTTAATACATGATCAATATAAGTGCCTTCTGCAGTAAAGGAAAACATAAATATTACAAAAATCTCCCACATAATCAAAAGTATTCAAGGGGTTGTTGAGTACTTTTGTATTGATGATTTATTATTAGAATTGTTCATAAATATAAAATTAAGGAATCAAGACCCTGCACCCACATTGATCCATAGTTATCACACTGGATGTAAAGAAGACTTTGGAGCGCAACCTCCAAGCTCCATATACTATTTAGTGGCCGCTACTGATTACTACAATTAAGATCCTATTAAATAAAATAGAAACTGACCTTTATTACCCAACTACTACTTCTAATGGGTCTGTGCAGCCCCAAATACAGTTCACATACTGTACTTGCCAAACATGTTAACAGTTGATTGGTGAATGTGTGAGACCCTCACAGTCTTGTATTGAGAACCTTTCCCAAGGAAGGGTCATCAGTCTAAAAGTACTGGCAACCCCTTTAAGGAAATATATGACTTCTAACCTTATTTAAATCTATTTTTACTTTAAAAGTTGTAAAAAAAGTTGTATAAAAATTCTGAATATATTCTGCATTTATGCCTTAAATGAATCCCACATGGATAACCAATGCATCAATAAATCATAGCTATCTGGCTATGACAACCACAGGGGTCTCCTGCAAACCCCGAGTTATCATGCCAACCCATCTGCGACTCGCAGTCATATGACATGGACCCCGATGGGAGGAAGTAATGTCGCACTTCCTGTGCATGGATGGTATTGTAGCTGAGATTGACAGCGGCATTTCACATGTTAACAGTCGCGGCTGGATCTCGATTCCACCAGCAACTGATAGGGGCACATGTCAGCTGATCAAATCAGCTGACATGTGCTAGAAAAGGTGCGGGCTCATCCCCAGAGCCCACACCAAGCAAGGGGAGGCATCCTATGATGTACACTGAACGTCATTATATGTTAAGGGGTTAAGTGTACTAGTGTAATATTGGACTATGACAACAACAAAGTGTGCAAAGAAAAATATCATTTACAATGAGCACACTTTGTGATATCTAAAGTCATGTTTACATTTCTCCCCATAGGATGTAAAACATATGGCCTGGCTGTCTTGGAATGCAGAAAGCACACTTTCTCTGACACAGCCTTGGATTCAGGATTTTATTTTAGTTTCAAACATAGCATTGAGTGATTTAATACAGCCCTCTTTGTTTGCAGTGAGTGAGGGATTAAATATAAATAAAAATGGTACCACCAAAAACATAATCTTGTCCTACAAAAACAAATTGCCATAAAACCCTGTCACAAAAAAGTTATAGCTCTCAGAATGAAGCGATGCAAAAATGTTTTTCTATAAAATAGATCATATAAATGGGGTATCACAGTCATCATACTGACCGGATGAATAAAGTTGCTTTATCATTTTACCACATGTGGAACGCTATAAGGAAAAAATACAAATCAATTCCTGAATTACTGGTTTTTGTTCCTGCTAACTGTCAAAAATTGGAATAGAAAGAGATAAAAAAATGTCATAAGCCCAATAAAATCATCAACTCATCCCTCAAAAAATAAGGTGTCAAATGACTTTGTCAGCAAAAATATGAAAAATGTATAGCTCTCTAAATATGGTGATGCAAGTTTTTGCAATAAAAATTATCTTTTAGAGTATGACAGCAGCCAAACATAAAAACCCAATATAAATATATATATATATATATATATATATATATATATATATATATATATATATATGTATATATATACAGTGGGGCAAAAAAGTATTTAGTCAGTCAGCAATAGTGCAAGTTCCACCACTTTAAAAGATGAGAGGCGTCTGTAATTTACATCATAGGTAGACCTCAACTATGGGAGACAAACTGAGAAAAAAAAATCCAGAAAATCACATTGTCTGTATTTTTAACAATTTATTTGCATATTATGGTGGAAAATAAGTATTTGGTCAGAAACAAACAATCAAGATTTCTGGCTCTCACAGACCTGTAACTTCTTCTTTAAGAGTCTCCTCTTTCCTCCACTCATTACCTGTAGTAATGGCACCTGTTTAAACTTGTTATCAGTATAAAAAGACACCTGTGCACACCCTCAAACAGTCTGACTCCAAACTCCACTATGGTGAAGACCAAAGAGCTGTCAAAGGACACCAGAAACAAAATTGTAGCCCTGCACCAGGCTGGGAAGACTGAATCTGCAATAGCCAACCAGCTTGGAGTGAAGAAATCAACAGTGGGAGCAATAATTAGAAAATGGAAGACATACAAGACCACTGATAATCTCCCTCGATCTGGGGCTCCACGCAAAATCCCACCCCGTGGGGTCAGAAAGATCACAAGAATGGTGAGCAAAAATCCCAGAATCACGCGGGGGGACCTAGTGAATGAACTGCAGAGAGCTGGGACCAATGTAACAAGGCCTACCATAAGTAACACACTACGCAACCATGGACTCAGATCCTGCAGTGCCAGACGTGTCCCACTGCTTAAGCCAGTACATGTCCGGGCCCGTCTGAAGTTTGCTAGAGAGCATTTGGATGATCCAGAGGAGTTTTGGGAGAATGTCCTATGGTCTGATGAAACCAAACTGGAACTGTTTGGTAGAAACACAGCTTGTCGTGTTTGGAGGAAAAAGAATACTAAGTTGCATCCATCAAACACCATACCTACTGTAAAGCATGGTGGTGGAAACATCATGCTTTGGGGCTGTTTCTCTGCAAAGGGGCCAGGACGACTGATCCGGGTACATGAAAGAATGAATGGGGCCATGTATCGTGAGATTTTGAGTGCAAACCTCCTTGCATCAGCAAGGGCATTGAAGATGAAACGTGGCTGGGTCTTTCAACATGACAATGATCCAAAGCACACCGCCAGGGCAACGAAGGAGTGGCTTCGTAAGAAGCATTTCAAGGTCCTGGAGTGGCCTAGCCATTCTCCAGATCTCAACCCTATAGAAAACCTTTGGAGGGAGTTGAAAGTCCGTGTTGCCAAGCGAAAAGCCAAAAACATCACTGCTCTAGAGGAGATCTGCATGGAGGAATGGGCCAACATACCAACAACAGTGTGTGGCAACCTTGTGAAGACTTACAGAAAACGTTTGACCTCTGTCATTGCCAACAAAGGATATATTACAAAGTATTGAGATGAAATTTTGTTTCTGACCAAATACTTATTTTCCACCATAATATGCAAATAAAATGTTAAAAAAACAGACAATGCGATTTTCTGGATTTTTTTTTCTCAGTTTGTCTCCCATAGTTGAGGTCTACCTATGATGTAAATTACAGATGCCTCTCATCTTTTTAAGTGGTGGAACGTGCACTATTGCTGACTGACTAAATACTTTTTTGCCCCACTGTATATATATATACAGTTAGGTCCATATATATTTGGACAGAGACAACATTTTACTAATTTTGGTTATAGACATTGCCACAATGAATTTTAAACAAAACAATTCAGATGCAGTTGACGTTCGGACTTTCAACTTTCATTTGAGGGTATCCACATTAAAATTGGATGAAGGGTTTAGGAGTTTCAGCTCCTTAACATGTGCCACCCTTTTTTTAAAGGGACCAAAAGTAATTGGACAGATTCAATAATTTTAAATAAAATGTTAATTTTTAGCACTTGGTTGAAAATCCTTTGTTGGCAATAACTGCCTGAAGTCTTGAACTCATGGACATCACCAGACGCTGTGTTTCCTCCTTTTTGAAGCTTTGCCAGGCCTTCACTGCGGTGGTTTTCAGTTGCTGTTTGTTTGTGGGCCTTTCTGTCTGAAGTTTAGTCTTTAGCAAGTGAAATGCATGCTCAATTGGGTTGAGATCAGGTGACTGACTTGGCCATTCAAGAATATTACACTTATTTGCTTTAATAATCTCCTGGGCTGCTTTGGCTTTATGTTTTGGGTCATTGTCCATCTGTAGTATGAAACGACGACCAATCAGTTTGGCTGCATTTGGCTGGATCTGAGCACACAGTATGTCTCTGAATACTTCAGAATTCATTCGGCTGCTTCTGTCCTGTGTCACATCATCAATAAATACTAGTGACCCAGTGCCACTGGCAGCCGTGCATGCCCAAGTCATCACACTGCCTCTGCCGTGTTTTACAGATGATGTGATATGCTTTGGATCATGAGCTGTACCACGCCTTCGCCATACTTTTCTCTTTCCATCATTCTGGTAGAGGTTGATGTTGGTTTCATCTGTCCAAAGAATGCTCTTCCAGAACTGTGCTGGCTTTTTTAGATGTTTTTTAGCAAAGTCCAGTCTAGCCTATTTATTCTTGTTGCTTATGAGTGGCTTGCACCATGCTGCGAACCCTCTGTATTTACTTTTATGCAGTCTTCTCTCTATGGTAGATTTGGATATTGATGCGCCTACCTCCTGGAGAGTGTTGGTCACTTGGTTGGCTGTTGTGAAGGGGTTTCTCTTCACCATGGAGATTATTCTGTGATCATCCACCACTGTTGTCTTCCATGGGCGCCCAGGTCTTTTTGCATTGATGAGTTCACCAGTGCTTTCTTTCTTTCTCAGGATGTACCAAACTGTAGATTTTGCCACTCCTAATATTGTGGCAATATCTCGGATGGGTTTTTTCTGTTTTCGCAGCTTAAGGATGGCTTGTTTCACCTGCATAAAGAGCTCCTTTGACCGCATGTTCACTTCACAGCAAAACCTTCCAAATGCAAGCAACACACCTCAAATCAACTCCAAGCCTTTTATCTGCTTAATTGAGAATGACATAACAAAGGGATTGCCCACACCTGTCCATGAAATAGCCTTGGAGTCAATTGTCCAATTACTTTTGGTCCCTTTAAAAACAGGGTGGCACATGTTAAGGATATGAAACTCCTAAACCCATCATCCAATTTTAATGTGTATACCCTCAAATGAAAGCTAAAAGTCTGTACTTCAACTGCATCTGAATTGTTTTGTTTAAAATTCATTGTAGTAAGGTCTATAACCAAAATTAGAAAAATGTTGTCTCTGTCCAAATATATATGGACCTAACTGTATATATATATATATATATATATATATATATATATATGTATGGTATCGCTGTAATCGCATTGACTCGAACAATAAAGTTGTCTAATCACTTATACCACACAAGGAATGGTGTAAAAAATAAATAAAACTAATTCTTCACCTGCTGTTTATTTGTTCATTCTGCCTCCCAATGATCGCTTTAGGGCTCGGCTCAAATTTACCCTTCGCTCTACGCTGAGCGCTTACACTGGGGTTTCCATGTAATTCTCTGAAATATGTGATTCAGACAGAACTCCCGGTGGAAGATACCCTATAATGAAGCAGACTGAGGCACTGCAGAGGCCATTGGACCTTTAGTCTGGCAGTATCTATCTTTTCAGGTGTGCATAAAAGCACAGTTGATCACAGTTTTGTGCATCTCTGAAAAGAAGGACACCGCTGAACAGAGGCCAGATGGAATCTAGAGTAACTCTGCTGCCTCATTATAGTGAACTAGACTGTGGCCCGATTCTAACGCATCGGGTATTCTAGAATATGCATGTCCCCGTAGTCTATGGACAATGATGATTCCAGAATTCGCGGCAGACTGTGCCCATCGCTGATTGGTCGAGGCAACCTTTATGACATCATCATCGCCATGGCAACCATTATGACATCATCGTCGCTGTGCCCATTGCTGATTGGTCGAGGCCTGGCGGCCTCGACCAATCAGAGACGCGGGATGTCTACGTCCTTTATGACATCATCGTCGCTGTGCCCGTTGCTGATTGGTCGAGGCCTGGCGGCCTCGACCAATCAGAGACGCGGGATTTCTACGTCGATGCTGTGCCGGTCTCTGATTGGTCGAGCCCTGGCGGCCTCGACCAATCAGAGATGCGGGATTTCCAGGACAGACAGACAGAAAGACAGACAGACAGAAAGACAGACAGACAGACAGACGGAAAAACCCTTAGGCAATTATATATATAGATGGATCCCTCGGGGTTTTATATGTCATATCACTCAGAGATTTAGATGGAAACCACAAAGCAAGTGCTCAGTGTAGATAAATGTAACCCTAAATATGATGTAAAATGTTCCCAATAAAAGATTCAACTCAATTCACGAAAAAAAAGCAAGTCCCCAATCAGTTCCGTCACCTGTCAATGGAAACATAGGGCTCCTTGCCCTTCAAAGAAATTTAGCAAACTCTGCAGTCCCAAATCCAAATGCCCCCTCTCCCCTCTCTTCTTAGCCCCAGTGTGTTTAAACCACATTTAGCGGCCACATGTTTGGTATTTCTGTAGTGATCTGAGCCCAACTAATTTGCAGATGCCGGTCTCCAGAAGCATGAGCTGGGCATAATGTACTGGTCGTTACAATGTACTGGTCAATTCAACATACTTGTCACTACAATGGCAGTTTGCAATTTTCACTCAGCAACATCCACTATTGCTTATTTCCGGAAGACACCCATGGAATCAAAATCTTCACTATGCCTGAAGATAAATTGCCAAAGGGGTATAATTTCCAGAATGATGTCACTTGAGGGGGATTCTGCTTTTCTAGCATTTAGGTGCTCTGTATATGAAGTCTGCAAACTATTCTAAGAAAATCTGCATTCGAGGAGGCAAATAGCACTCTGTTCCTCCTGAGTATCGCTGTGTGGGTAATCAGTACTTTACAGCCTTATATAGGGTATTTCTGCACTCAGTAGAAATTGTGGGACACATTTTGGTGCATTTTTATGCATTTCCCAGTATGTAACTGTAAAATTTGCGGCTAATGCACATCTTGGTGGTAAAAATGTAAATTATTTTTTCTTCCCTGCCAAATGGTATAAAATTCTGCACCCCCTAGATTAATTCAGAGGTGTAGTTATAAAATGGGGTCTCTTTGCACTGTGCCTCAAAAGTAATTTTCAACAACATATGAAATATCGGTAAACTCAGGAAAAATTGCACAACAATTTTGGGTCCATTTTCTCCTATTATCCTTGTGAAAATGTGAAACTAAAAAACATTTTTTTGGGAAAAATTTTTTTCCTTTATTTTCATGACTCAATATTATAAACTTTGGTGAAGCATCTTGGGCTTCAAGGTGCTCACCATACATCTAGATAATCTCCCTAGGGGGTCCAGTTTCCAAAATGGTGTCACTTGTCGGGGGTTTCCATTCCACAGCAGGGCCTCTCCAAGCACAACATTATTCCAGCAAATTTTGCATTCAAAAAGTCAAATGGCACTTCTTCCCTTCCAAGCATTGCTGTGTGCCCAAACAGCAGTTTCCTTCCACATATTAGACATCAACGTACTCAGGAGAAATGTCACAACAAATCATATGGTTCAATTTCTTGTGTTATCCTTATGAAAACGCAAAACTTTGAGCAAAAAATATTTTTGTGGGAAAAATGTAATTTTTTATTTTCACGGCTAAACGTTTTAAATTTCTGTGAAGCACTTTGGGGTTCAAGGTGCTCAATACACTTCTAAATAAGTTCCATGAAGTGTCTAGTCTCCAAAATTGTGTCATTTGGGGGTTTACGCTATTTAGGCACATCAGGGACTCTCCAAACTCGACATGGCATCGGCTAGATGTTCCAGGAAATTTTCCATTTGAAAAGTCAATTGGTACTCCTTTCCTTCCAAGCCATGCAATGCTCCCACACAGTAGTTTTCGTCCACATACAGTGGGGCAAAAAAGTATTTAGTCAGTCAGCAATAGTGCAAGTTCCACCACTTAAAAAGATGAGAGGCGTCTGTAATTTACATCATAGGTAGACCTCAACTATGGGAGACAAACTGAGAAAAAAAAACCAGAAAATCACATTGTCTGTTTTTTTTAACATTTTATTTGCATATTATGGTGGAAAATAAGTATTTGGTCAGAAACAAAATTTCATCTCAATACTTTGTAATATATCCTTTGTTGGCAATGACAGAGGTCAAACGTTTTCTGTAAGTCTTCACAAGGTTGTCACACACTGTTGTTGGTATGTTGGCCCATTCCTCCATGCAGATCTCCTCTAGAGCAGTGATGTTTTTGGCTTTTCGCTTGGCAACATGGACTTTCAACTCCCTCCAAAGGTTTTCTATAGGGTTGAGATCTGGAGACTGGCTAGGCCACTCCAGGACCTTGAAATGCTTCTTACGAAGCCACTCATTCGTTGCCCTGGCGGTGTGCTTTGGATCATTGTCATGTTGAAATACCCAGCCACGTTTCATTTTCAATGCCCTTGCTGATGGAAGGAGGTTTGCACTCAAAATCTCATGATACATGGCCCCATTCATTCTTTCATGTACCCGGATCAGTCGTCCTGGCCCCTTTGCAGAGAAACAGCCCCAAAGCATGATGTTTCCACCACCATGCTTTACAGTAGGTATGGTGATTGATGGATGCAACTCAGTATTCTTTTTCCTCCAAACATGACAAGTTGTGTTTCTACCAAACAGTTCCAGTTTGGTTTCATCAGACCATAGGACATTCTCCCAAAACTCCTCTGGATCATCCAAATGCTCTCTAGCAAACTTCAGACGGGCCCAGACATGTACTGGCTTAAGCAGTGGGACACGTCTGGCACTGCAGGATCTGAGTCCATGGTGGCGTAGTGTGTTACTTATGGTAGGCCTTGTTACATTGGTCCCAGCTCTCTGCAGTTCATTCACTAGGTCCCCCCGCGTGGTTCTGGGATTTTTGCTCACCGTTCTTGTGATCATTCTGACCTCATGGGGTGGGATTTTGCGTGGAGCCCCAGATCGAGGGAGATTATCAGTGGTCTTGTATGTCTTCCATTTTCTAATTATTGCTCCCACTGTTGATTTCTTCACTCCAAGCTGGTTGGCTATTGCAGATTCAGTCTTCCCAGCCTGGTGCAGGGCTACAATTTTGTTTCTGGTGTCCTTTGACAGCTCTTTGTTCTTCACCATAGTGGAGTTTGGAGTCAGACTGTTTGAGGGTGTGCACAGGTGTCTTTTTATATTGATAACAAGTTTAAACAGGTGCCATTACTACAGGTAATGAGTGGAGGAAAGAGGAGACTCTTAAAGAAGAAGTTACAGGTCTGTGAGAGCCAGAAATCATGATTGTTTGTTTCTGACCAAATACTTATTTTCCACCATAATATGCAAAAAAAATGTTAAAAAAACAGACAATGTGATTTTCTGGATTTTTTTTCTCAGTTTGTCTCCCATAGTTGAGGTCTACCTATGATGTAAATTACAGACGCCTCTCATCTTTTTAAGTGGTGGAACTTGCACTATTGCTGACTGACTAAATACTTTTTTGCCCCACTGTATTGGGTATCGGCATACTCAGGAAAAATTGCAAAACAAATTGTATGGAGAAATTCCTCCTGTTATCTTTGTGAAAGTAAAAAAAATGGAGTCTAAAGGAAATTATTTATGGAAAAAATTAAATGTTTATTTTTTCCTTCCACTTTCAATTAATTACTATAAAGCACCTGAAAGGATAAACTTCTTTAATGTAGTTCTGAGCACTTTGAAGGGTGCAGTTTTTAGAATGGCGTCACTTTTGGGTATTTACTATCATATATACCCCTTAAAGTCACTTGAAATGTGATGTGGTCCCTAAAAAAATGAAACGGTTATGTAAAGTTTGTTGTAAAAATTAGAAATTAATGGTTAAATTTTAACCCTTATAACTTCCTAACAAAAAATAATTACCGTATGTTTCAAAAATTGTGCTGATATAAATTAGATATGTGGGAAATGTTATTTACGAACTATTTTGTGTGACATGAGGGCATAAAAATTTAAAGTTTGAAAATTGCAAAATTTTCAAAATTTTCTCCAAATTTCAGATTTTTTCACAAATAAACATAAGTCATATAAATTTTTTTTAACCACTATGATAAATTAAAATATGTCACGAGAAACCAGTGGTATCCATTTAAGCTGAAAACAGGCTTTGAGGTGAAGGGGTTAATCTTTGAATATGTTTTCACAAACTGAGAATAACACTCACATTTTAAATCTACTTGAGAACTGAAAGTAGTGCACCAAAAACTGATTAGGCTTTTTCCATTCCTAGGTGAAATAATCTGTGCTACCTTACCTCCTATCCATACACAGTAAAAACATAAAATGGCTTCTGATAAACTGCCAGGTCATTGTGTGGAAATCTATCTGGTCATGCTTGACACAATTAGCCCTCTCTAGGAGTCTAAAGCAATGTGTGAAATGGCAAAGGAATTTTTTTAACACTAATCCTCATGAATAAAATTTCATAGTATTTGAATTTGTGGAGATTTGTAGACTTCAGAATATTGACTCAAAGTCGGTGCTACGCAGATCGATTCGCTCATTTCAATTTACAACCTGTCAAAATATCCATTTCGTTTTGTCATTCTCTTCACAAAACATTTAAATTCTTTCCCATCTGTGTATCTGTCCTAAGTGCTGTACTCCATGAACTATCTTAATATATACTTACCTTGTAATGTCTTCACATCCTGTTTGTCCAGATGTGTCCAGATCCCAAAATTCCAAGCAGCGGAAGTTCACTGACCACCATATTGGGACACCCAAGTGATGGGTGTCTCAATATGGAAACTGCTGATCGTACCAGCCTCTTGCTTGGTACCGCCAGCGGAACACCGTCGCACCACACACACACATACACTATATATGCCATACGCACCACACAGACACAAATACGCACTGTATGTGCCATACGCACCACACACACACACACTGTATATGCCATATACACCACACACACAAACACACTGTACATGCCATATGCACCACACACACACTGTATACACCGTACGCACCACACACTGTATACGCCATATGCAGCCTCTTGAACAGTACCATCACAGGAACACCGTTGCGAACACACTGCCGCCGGGAATAGCCGAATAATTCACTGACTGCCGCCATCTTTGTACAGGACGAGCGCATGTGCAGTTTTAATGTGACCACCGCTATCTGTCTGCACAAAGATGGTAATGGTCTGATTTACTGTGCCTGTGTGAATTCCGCACAGGCACAGTGAATCATTTGGCTGATCCTGATGCACGATGTGTCACAGGCTACATTAAAGGGATTTTCCCATGAACGAATGTTCAGTTTAAAAATTGTCTGTGACTGAACGTGTACGGAGCATACCACCTCTCCTTCGCAGGGGAGGAAGCAAAAGACAATACTGACACTATAGCAGGGATCACATAGGATTCATTTTGTCAGGTAAAATTTTCCATTCGCCACGACAGCACCCACGAGAGAGGGGATCCGCCCCTAGGAACAGGAAACCTACAGAGAGATAAAGGGGGCGGCCCCCCCTCACTCCTCAGTTGGTTTCCTGTTCCTAAGAGGGAACCCACAGAGAAGACTCTATGGAGTACTGAAGAAGAGGAAGGTCTGCCTGGATGCCGCCTGTCCGTCTCTGATGAGAGACAGGGGCTCCAGGATGGATAGACAGAGTCGGGGGTTCCTGCTGGCTCCCCCCTCATCTGCTATGGCTTGAAGCAACGATATCCCTGCTGGGACATCGTTGTGAAACATGACCGATGGAGTGGGAATGTACCTCAGGTAAGGGGCCTCTGGTTGCGGCGGTGCTGCTTTGCAGAGAGGAGGTCGGCGTCGCTTTTTCCGGTCCCTTAATGGCGGTGAGAGCGGCCGGCAGGCTGCAGGGACGCCGGCGCATGCACAGTGCAGCGGCGCTCCCTGAACTCCGAGGTCACGCTATCACTTCCGGGGGCGCTGCCACATTGGATTTTGTGAGCGGTTCCTCCCCCCTGGGCCACACTACGGCGCTGGTAAGGAAAAAAAAAAAAAAAAGTGGAAACAGCAGGAAGGGGTGTGTGAGGTCCGGCGCTATAAATTACAGCTCAGCTGTGTAGGGGGTGCGTCAGCATGTCGTCCCATGAGGAGATTTGTGAGCGCCCTATGGAGGAGTTAGCTGTACTCAGTGAGAATGTCAGGAAGAGAAGTGGTGGACAATCAAAAGTGAGCAACTCCACTGACAAGTCAGGGAGGAGGTCGTCCCGTGGCACACCCCAGGCCGAGCAAAAGAGCCGAGACCCGGTATATAGAGATACTTCGGGGTGAGTGTTTATTTAGCTTCATGGAAGCTTATGTTGGTCTCCTCTCCTTATGTGTTTGTAGGGGAAGAGGACTGGGAAGACCAAGCACGTGCAGTGTGCAATATGTACTGAGCCCTTACCTGATGCTTATAGCAAAAAACTGTGCCAGGCTTGTATAGAGAACACCCTGCGGCAGGAAGAGTCTGTTAAAATGAATGAAATACGCCTTATAATTCGTGAGGAGCTTCAAAGCTTACAAGGCAGTCCGTCTGTAAATATTGAGAGGAGAGTTAGCAGAGCGTCCTCGCCTAAAGCTGACACATCGGCAGAAAGTGGGGAGGTCGAGTCAGATGTCTCACAGTTATGAGGTTCATCAGATGAAGAGGACTATGTCTGCTTTCCTACTGATGGCATAAATAACCTGGTTAAATCCGTAAGGAGTACTATGGGGGTTTCAGAATTAAAAGAACCTCAGACTCAGCAGGAGATGATGTTCGCGGGTCTTTCTCAGCGAAAGGGCCATGTGTTCCCAGTAAACCAGGCTATAAAAGACCTTGTCAAAAAAGAATGGAGTAAGGGTCAAAAGGGGTTTGTGCCAGTGTCCTGTAAGAGACGCTACCCCTTTGATGATGAGGACTTGGCCACCTGGACTAAAGTACCAAAAGTTGATGCAGCTGTAGCATCTACCGCTCGCCCTTCCTCTTTGCCAGTAGAGGATGCGGGTTCTTTGTCCGACCCAATGGACAGAAAATCTGATGCGCTTCTCAAAAAATCATGGGAAGCCTGTGTTACTGCATTTAAACCTGCAATCTCAGCTACATGTACTAGTAGATCCATGTTGGTCTGGCTGGATCAACTAGATCAAAACATCAGAAGTGGCGTTTCCAGGGAGAAGTTGCGAGCCTCTATTCCATTGATTAAGGGGGCTGCGGCATTTATATCTGATGCCTCAATAGACTCACTCCGCCTGGCGGCTAGATCAGCTAACCTCTCGAATACGGCTCGTCGAGCATTATGGCTAAAGAACTGGAAGGGAGATGCCCAGTCCGGGGCTAAGTTGTGTGCCATACCCTGCCAGGGTGAGTACCTCTTTGGAGCTGTCCTGGATGACATACTCACTAAGGCGGGCGAAAGGAAAAAGGGGTTTCCTAATCCCTTTATTCCTTCCTACAGAAGGGCGTTCAGGAAGCCACCATTTGGAAGGAAAGGAGGCTTTAAAGACCGCTGGAATAACAGGGAGTTCAGGCAGAAGGGCAATCTGTTCAATAAGCGTCCCTTCAGACCAGCGGATAAGTTCCGTGAACCCTATTCCACCAGTGGGCGGTAGACTACTACAATTTGTTGAACAGTGGAAAGAGATAACGGCCAATACAACGGCCTTAAATTTAATTTCGTCAGGTTTCACCTTGGACCTCATCCGGACGCCTCCGGATTCTTTTCTTCTTACATCCCTAAAATCCAGGCTGCAGCAAGAAGCACTGGAAACTGAAATCAAGTCTCTTTTGTCCAAACAAGTGTTAATAAAGGTTCCACCATCTGAAATAGGAAAGGGCTTTTATTCTCCTTTATTTCTAATAACTAAGCCTGATGGGTCCTTTAGGACTATATTTAATTTGAGGAAGTTGAACACCTTCATAAGACCTAAAGCCTTTAAAATGGAGTCCATTCGGTCAGCCATTAAAAATCTATTTCCCAACTGTTACATGGTGGTGCTGGATCTTAAGGATGCTTACTACCATCTGCCTATACACCGGTTACACCAGCAGTTTCTTAGAGTAGCAGTTGTATTAGGCTACGTTCACATTAGCGTTCCGCTAATGTGCGTCGCTGTTGCGTCGGCGACGCAGCGGCGATGCAGCGGCGACGCGCCCCTATGTTTAACATGGGGGACGTGTGCGTTTTTTTTGTTGCGTTTTCCGACACGTGCGTCGTTTCCGACGCTAGCGTCGGACGCAAGAAAATGCAACAAGTTGCATTTTTCGTGCGTCCGATTTTCGTCAAAAAACGACGCACGCGTCGCAAAACGCAGCGTTTTTGCGTGCGTTTGCGCGCGTTTTTTTGTGCGTCGTGCGTTGCGTCGCCGACGCAGCGGCGCGCAACGCTAATGTGAACGTAGCCTTAGATGGTCAGGTTTGTCATCTGCAATACAGGGCAATGCCCTTTGGCCTATCTATGGCTCCGAGGGTGTTCACTAAATTATTGTTGGAAGTAATGTCATTTTTGCGGTTAAAGGACACACTAGTCATCCCGTATTTAGATGATCTACTAATAGTGGGAAAAGACTCCCTACAGTGTGAGCAAAGATTAGAAGAGGTAGCTTTTTCCTTACAATCTCTTGGCTGGATTATTAATTGGGAGAAATCCAGACTCCGGCCTGTTACATGTCAGAAGTTTCTTGGTCTCCTTTTAGATTCGGTTGATCAAGTATGTTGGCTGCCAGACAGCAAAAAAACCTCCATAATTGATAAAGTGAACTTAGCAATCAATAGGCGTAGTATGTCTTTGAGAAGTGCCATGTCATTGCTAGGGTCTTTAACTTCTTGTATTCCTGCAGTCGAGTGGGCACAGTTTCATACCAGGCAGCTGCAGAGATTTATATTACAGGAGAGTATTGAAAATCAGGGACGTTTAGATCAGATAGTTTTTCTGCCGTCAGAAGTGGTGCACTCCCTTACATGGTGGTTGGATTGGGAAAATCTGTCAAAAGGAGTCCTATGGGTAATCACTCCTTCAAATATAGTTACCACAGATGCTAGTCCTGAAGGTTGGGGAGCACATTTTCGGGATCAAATGGTTCAGGGTCTCTGGTCCAGATCAGAGTATAGTAATTCTTCTAATGTTAAAGAATTGAGAGCTATATATTATTCCCTGCTCCACTTTCTTCCTCAGCTGCGAGGCTCTCACACAAGGGTCCTCTCCGACAACACCTCTGCGGTGGCCTATCTAAACCGTCAAGGAGGTACATGGTCAGACACTCTCATGGAGGTGGCATCAGACATCATAATGTTAGCCGAAGGTCATCTGTTGTCCTTGTCAGTGGTACACATAAGAGGGATAGACAACTTTCAGGCCGATTTCCTCAGTCGTCATACTCTTCATCAAGGGGAATGGATGCTCAACAGGAAGATTTTCAAAATGATAACAGCTCGATGGGGCATGCCTCAAATAGACTTGTTCTCAACAAGATCCAATCAACAGGTCGGGATGTTTGCCTCCCTATGCAGGCTAGACAATCCAGACATATTAGATGCCCTTCAGGTACCATGGACATTCGACCTGGCATACGCATTTTCCCCATGGAATCTATTGCCCATGGTGATAAGAAAGATAAGAGAGGAAGGGGCAAGAGTTCTGTTGATAGCCCCCTTTTGGCCCAAGAGGCCATGGTTTTCATGGCTCAGAGCCATGTCAGTTACAGACCCGTGGATTCTGCCTCTGGCCGACAACATGCTGTCTCAAGGTCCGTTTTTCCATCCTCAGGTGAAGGGCATGAACTTAACTGCCTGGAATTTGAGAGGCAGTTACTAAGTAGGAGGGGGTTTTCTAGTGGATTGATAGATACCCTTATGAAGAGTAGAAAGCCTTCTACCACCAAAATTTATGTTAGGAGCTGGAAAAAATTTCTTCAGTTTCACACTACACAAATTTCTTCAGAGGTGCCTATATTTTCAATACTGGAGTTTTTGCAAAAAGGACTAGAATTGGGACTTTCGGTTAATACTTTGAAAGTTCAGGTTTCAGCGTTAGGGGCCCTCTTCAGTTATGATATCGCAGGTGATAGATGGATATCCCGTTTTATATCTGCATGTGAACGGTCGAAACCAATAAATATTCCACAGGTGCCCCAGTGGGATCTATCTTTGGTCCTGGATGCATTGACACAAAGCCCGTTTGAGCCTATTCATGCAGCCTCATTAAAGAACATTTCGTTGAAAGCAATATTATTAGTAGCTTTGGTATCAGCTAGAAGAGTGAGTGATCTGCAGGCGTTGTCAATCGATCCTCCATACTTATCTATAACACCTGATAGAATAGTTTTGAAAACAGACCCATGTTACCTACCTAAGGTGGCCACTAGTTTTCATAGATCCCAAGAGATCCTATTACCTACCTTTTATAAAGACCACTCAACCCCAGAAGAAGTAAGACTTCATACCCTAGACGTAAAAAGGACTATTCTGGCCTATTTAGAGAGAAGTAGGGACTGGAGGAAGAGTAGGGCCCTGTTTGTGTCTTTTCAGGGTAAAACCAAAGGATCCAGAGTCACGAAGGGGACGTTATCTCGTTGGATCAGAGAAGCCATAATCTTGGCCTATAGGGCCAAAGGAAGAGATCCTCCAATGCATGTGGGGGCACATTCTACAAGGGCCGTGTCAACTTCCTGGGCATTAAGGGCGAACGTGCCAATAGAGCTTATATGTAAGGCCGCAACTTGGGCTTCACCGGGCACCTTTTATAGGCACTATAGATTAGACCTATCTGCGGCTTCTGATCTAACCTTTGGGGTTTCGGTTCTTGACTCAGTTATCCCACCCAAACTATAGTCTCTGAAAATCTCTCGTGGGTGCTGTCGTGGCGAATGGAAAATACCGGATTACTCACCGGTAATGCTCTTTTATAGAGCCCACGACAGCACCCATTCACATCCCTCCCTTTTCTTTATATAGTTGCACGTGGTGCTTTTTTGGTGAGGTGTAAATATTAGAAGGATATAGTATAAGGTTGTAAATCTATATATATAATTGCCTAAGGGTTTTTCCGTCTGTCTGTCTGTCTGTCTGTCTGTCCTGGAAATCCCGCGTCTCTGATTGGTCGAGGCCACCAGGCCTCGACCAATCAGCGACGGGCATAGTATCGACGTAGATGTCATAATGGTTGCCATGGTGACGATGATGTCATAAAGGTTGCCTCGACCAATTAGCGACGGGCACAGTCTGCCGCGAATTCTGGAATCATCATTGTCCATATACTACGGGGACATGCATATTCTAGAATACCCGATGCGTTAGAATCGGGCCACAATCTAGTATGTATATATGTATATATACCTGAACCTATTAACTAAAACCTGGCGGCGGTTCCTCCTATTCTCTGTAAAACAACTGAGGAGCGAGGGGGGCCGCCCCTTTTATCTCTCTGTAGGTTTCCTGTTCCTAGGGGCGGATCCCCTCTCTCGTGGGTGCTGTCGTGGGCTCTATAAAAGAGCATTACCGGTGAGTAATCCGGTATATTTCACTGACTATTTTTAAACAATATTTTACCTCACAAAATGTATCCTCTGCGATCTCCTGCTGTAATGTCAGTATTGTCTTTTGCTCCCTGCCCTGTCCAGGAGCTGTGGTATGTTCTGTACATGGTCAGAGCTAGACAATTTTTAAGGGGTGAGAGACAGAGCACAGGGGGAGACAGCTCAAATGGGACAGCACATGAGGGGAGAACCCAGCACAGGAAGGAGAAAGACAGCAGACAAGGGGATAGCACTTGGGGTAGACAGGTTAAAGAAGAGAGCACCAGCGGAATAAGTCAGCACATGGGGTAAGAGAGAGTGGATAGGTGGGTGAGCACATGGGAGGAGAGATTCTCAACGCAGCAAATCCTGCCCCCATCGTGACATTACCACCCTCCCGATGCGATAGCATCCGGCCTCTGTCTAGTATACTATAAAGATAATTTATTCTATACATTTTTCTATTGCAATTTAGAAACTGAACTGATACAATGTCTACTCGATCATGCAATATAAAGTGACTAGCACACTCCAGGGTGTTGTGATGCAAAAAAGTGGGGATTTATTACATACAGTAAATCACAAACGTTTCGGTCCATACTGGACCTTCATCAATGTGCTAGATATAATTGTATACTTGTATGGCCCCAAAAACAATAGAATACTCGGATTTGCATCAATCAGACATGCTGGAAAAAAAGGCAACAAGCCGGGAAGAAACAGAACCAGGCTGGTCAACTGACGGTGAGTCAGAATAATAGGTGGCGCTGAGGCTTAAAAGAGCTGTCAGTACACCGGGACACTAGGGATAAATGCGGTATCCACCGCTAATAGAGTGACACTCTAGAGTGACAGCCTGGTTCTGTTTCTTCCCGGCTTGTTGCCTTTTTTTCCAGCATGTCTGATTGATGCAAATCCGAGTATTCTATTGTTTTTGGGGCCATACAAGTATACAATTATACCTAGCACACTGAGGAAGGTCCAGTATTGACCAAAACGTTTGTGATTTACTGTATGTAATAAATCCCCACTTTTTTGCATCACAACACCCTGGAGTGTGCTAGTCACTTTATATTGTATACGTTCAGGTTTGGGCACCTATGACTGTGCACCTCCCCTATTTAGGCTGTGCTTAGCATCTTCTATATTACTCAATCATGCAGACATTAGGGAGAGCTGATCATTGCATTTAAAAAATGATGATATGTTATCTTTTGAAAGTAGTTAAATAGTGTAATTTAGTGATATCCAGAAAATGCCATAATTCCCAATTGACTATGCCATACAGACCAAAATAATACCATCATATAATGTGTGGTCTGTTTGAGTTATGGTAAGTTATATAAAAGAACACAAACTTTTAAAGCTATGATGACATATTGTAACTTGTAACTAATGTACATGTAATTCTGCTCTTATGCAGCCAGTGAAAGTATCTTCACTAGACAAACATTGTGTCATCATGAGCAGAGCACACAACAAAGGTTTACACGTTCCTTAGATACTTAGATGCCAGGATGCTGGAGAAAAAGCTTCAAAATTCACATTTTATATTTTATTGACTGGTGAATATTGTGTTAATTTACTGTAAGTTAGAAGTGTGCTTTGAAAGTCCAAGTTTTAGGCCTTCAGGGCCAAATGTCAGTTCTCCGACCAAACAGAAGACATGTCAGTTCCCTTGGAGACTATTCACAACTCTGGTAGTGATTAAACATTTTCTTCAGCAATTGAAATTTGTATGGAAACTACAAATAACTTTGGCTATACAGGTATTGGATTAATCAAAGCTCAATGAATTAATTTACTTATACAGTTATATGAAAAGGTTTGGGCACCCCTATTAATCTTAAGCTTAATGTTCTATAAAAATTGTTTTTTTGGCAACAGCTATTTCAGTTTCATATATCTAATAACTAGAGTTGAGCGACCTTGACCTTTTTAGAGTCGAGCCGGGTTTCGCGAAACCCGACTATCTCAAAAGTCGGGTCGAGTGAAATCGGCCGATTATGGCGAAAAGTCGGGATCGACCGAAACACGAAACCCAATGCAAGTCAATGGGGCAGCATAGTCGGCAGTGAGTGGGGGCCAGGAAAACACCTAGAGTGCCCATTTTAATGTCAAAACCATCCATTCTTCTTAATGAAGCTTGTCAAGCGTAATTTACCTTATAATAATTGGAAGGCATTTGAAATTGGGGGTCATTTGGCTAAAGTTGTGTGGGGTAGGGCTGGTTCAAGTAATTAGTGGGCCCAGGAAATCTGGACCACGTCACGGCAGTGGAGCAGGGAGAGGTAAGTATTTCAACTTTGCAAGTGCTGTGATCCTGAGCAAGCAGGGGGGGCCCACTTGTTGGCATTGGCACTGGCACAGGGCCCCTCAAAGTACAGCGGTGTGTTTGCACGGCTGGGGCGCCTCCCACCGGCAGCAACACTTTTGCGTACTATGAGAGGCCCTGTGCCAGTGACGTCGCCAACTAGTATTCCTCCCCCCACCTGATGAAGGAACCTGCACTTTCATCTGCACCTTCCTCTTTGTCCCCGTGTAAGGTGGTATGGTATGCGGGAAGAGCAACCTGACTTTCAGCAGGGTCACAATGTTGTTGTGTAGCATGCACGGGGAATGTTGCGTTATGGGTCAATGTACCAGCAGACTCATCTATCACTGGCTGGGCAATGGGCACGATGAAGTGGAAACACAGATATAGGCCCAAAGAATAAAGTGGGCTAAATGCAGTTCAAAATTGGTAACACAGGAATAACCAGGGGGCATTGCAGTGGAGGACAACTGGAATGAGAGGCTGACACAGAGAGTAGGGCCAAATCAGTAAGTAGTCGAAATGCAGTTCAAAATTGGCAACCGTAGTAAACAGGCGGCACAGCTTTGTTCAGTGGAGGAGAACAGCAAGGAGTGGCAGACACCGATAGTAGGCCCCAACCCAACCAGTAGGCCAAATGCAGTCTAACATTAACAACTACTTAACGAGAGCCTGAAAATGGAATTTCAGGACAGGAAACCAGGAGAACAGCAAGGAGTGGCAGACACCGATAGTAGGCCCCAAACCAACTAGTACGCCAAATGCAGTTGTTCCATTTAACCACAATTTAATGAGAGCCTGAAGATAGAAGCTCAGGAAAGGCAACCTGGGGAACACCTTGGAGTGTAACACACCATCTCTCTCCACCCCATACCCATTTTGTAGGCCTAATGCAGTGTACTTTTCTACAACTACTAAACGAGAGTCGGAAGACCGAAGCAATGGCAAGGAAACCTGGGGAACACCTTGGAGTGTAACACACCATCTCTCTCCACCCCATACCCAATTTGTAGGCCTAATGCAGTGTAGTTTCCAAGAACTACTAAACGAGAGCCGGAAGATCGAAGCTCAGGAAAGGCAACCTGGGGAACACCTTGGAGTGTAACACACCCTCTCTCTACACCCCATACCCAATTTGAAGGCCTAATGCAGTGTAGTTTCCAAGAACTACTAAACGAGAGCCGGAAGATCGAAGCTCAGGAAAGGCAACCTGGGGAACACCTTGGAGTGTAACACACCCTCTCTCTACACCCCATACCCAATTTGAAGGCCTAATGCAGCGTAGTTTCCAACAACTACTAAACGAGAGCCGGAAGATCGAAGCTCAGGAAAGGCAACCTGGGGAACACCTTGGAGTGTAACAAACCCTCTCTCTACACCCCATACCCAATTTGTAGGCCTAATGCAGCGTAGTTTCCGACAACTACTAAACGAGAGCATGAAGATCGAAGCTCAGGAAAGGCAACCTGGGGAACACCTTGGAGTGTAACACACCCTCTCTCTACATCCCCTACCCAATTTGAAGGCCTAATGCAGTGTAGTTTCCAAGAACTACTAAACGAGAGCCGGAAGATCGAAGCTCAGGAAAGGCAACCTGGGGAACACCTTGGAGTGGAACACACCATCTCTCTACACCCCATACCCAATTTGAATGCCTAATGCAGCGTAGTTTCCAACAACTACTAAACGAGAGCCGGAAGATCGAAGCTCAGGAAAGGCAACCTGGGGAACACCTTGGAGTGTAACACAACGTCTCTCTACACCACGGAAGGGCTGATTCTTAGGAAGGAAGGCTGTTGGAAATAAGCATTGCGCGTCCGAGGGTGATTATATTCTTATTAGGTATATACTCACCCTCGGACGCGCCCTGCTTCTTTATTTGGAATGAATGTTTATTTGCAATGTGGTGTTGACTTTCTCTATTATTTTGGTAATTAATGATTTTATTATTTTCATTGTTTTGCATCTTCTCGGCAATAATATAAAGAAGACGCGACAGGACAACACTCGGTGGATGCCATATCTGTGTTTTCAATTTAAAAAACCTTTCAGTTAACTACTTGCAGGAGAAAGTAATTGTAGCTGGTGGCCATTTTTAGTACTGTACCAGATTTTAGTTGTGTGTTTGTTTTTAATGTTAAAATGTCTGCATTTGATATCTCACCAGTATTTTCTTTTTTATAAGCAAAATACTTTTTTTTTTATTTTATGATGTTGGTTCAAGGGGTACACGGGCAGCAGTAGACAGGTCAGTGGAGGCCTAGAGGAAGGAGGGACCGCAGATGCGCCAATGTTTCCCCCATACCAAATTTGTAGGCCTAATGCAGTGTAGTTTCCAACAACTACTAAATGAGAGCCGGAATATCGAAGCTCAGGAAAGGCAACCTGGGGAACACCTTGGAGTGTAACACACCATCTCTCTACACCCCATACCCAATTTGAAGGCCTAATGCAGTGTAGTTTCCAAGAACTACTAAACAAGAGCCGGAAGATCGAAGCTCAGGAAAGGCAACCTGGGGAACACCTTGGAGTGTAACACACCCTCTCTCTACACCCCATACCCAATTTGAAGGCCTAATGCAGCGTAGTTTCCAACAACTACTAAACGAGAGCCGGAAGATCGAAGCTCAGGAAAGGCAACCTGGGGAACACCTTGGAGTGTAACAAACCCTCTCTCTACACCCCATACCCAATTTGTAGGCCTAATGCAGCGTAGTTTCCGACAACTACTAAACGAGAGCATGAAGATCGAAGCTCAGGAAAGGCAACCTGGGGAACACCTTGGAGTGTAACACACCCTCTCTCTACACCCCATACCCAATTTGAAGGCCTAATGCAGTGTAGTTTCCAAGAACTACTAAACGAGAGCCGGAAGATCGAAGCTCAGGAAAGGCAACCTGGGGAACACCTTGGAGTGTAACACACCCTCTCTCTACACCTCATACCCAATTTGAAGGCCTAATGCAGTGTAGTTTCCAAGAACTACTAAACGAGAGCCGGAAGATCGAAGCTCAGGAAAGGCAACCTGGGGAACACCTTGGAGTGTAACACACCCTCTCTCTACACCCCATACCCAATTTGAAGGCCTAATGCAGCGTAGTTTCCAACAACTACTAAACGAGAGCCGGAAGATCGAAGCTCAGGAAAGGCAACCTGGGGAACACCTTGGAGTGTAACACACCCTCTCTCTACACCCCATACCCAATTTGAAGGCCTAATGCAGTGTAGTTTCCAAGAACTACTAAACGAGAGCCGGAAGATCGAAGCTCAGGAAAGACAACCTGGGGAACACCTTGAAGTGTAACACAACGTCTCTCTACACCACGGAAGGGCTGATTCTTAGGAAGGAAGGCTGTTGGAAATAAGCATTGCGCGTCCGAGGGTGATTATATTCTTATTAGGTATATACTCACCCTCGGACGCGCCCTGCTTCTTTATTTGGAATGAATGTTTATTTGCAATGTGGTGTTGACTTTCTCTATTATTTTGGTAATTAATGATTTTATTATTTTCATTGTTTTGCATCTTCTCGGCAATAATATAAAGAAGACGCGACAGGACAACACTCGGTGGATGCCATATCTGTGTTTTCAATTTAAAAAACCTTTCAGTTAAATACTTGCAGGATAAAGTAATTGTAGCTGGTGGCCATTTTTAGTACTGTACCAGATTTTAATTGTGTGTTTGTTTTTAATGTTAAAATGTCTGCATTTGATATCTCACCAGTATTTTCTTTTTTATAAGCAAAATACTTTTTTTTTTATTTTATGATGTTGGTTCAAGGGGTACACGGGCAGCAGTAGACAGGTCAGTGTAGGCCTAGTGGAAGGAGGGACCGCAGACAGGCTTCGAAGCCCTAACATAATAAATTGGGCTGCCTGTAGGCAGTTTAAAATTGGTTCCAGGGGAACACGGGCAGCAGTAGACAGGTCAGTGGAGGCCTAGTGGAAGGAGGGACCGCAGACAGGCTTCGAAGCCCTAACATAATAAATTGGGCTGCCTGTAGGCAATTTAAAATTGGTTCCAGGGGAACACGGGCAGCAGTAGACAGGTAAGTGGAGGCCTAGTGGAAGGAGGGACCGCAGACAGGCTTCGAAGGCCTAACATAATAAAATGGGCTGGCTGTAGGCAATTTAAAATTGGTTCCAGGGGAACACGGGCAGCAGTAGACAGGTCAGTGGAGGCCTAGTGGAAGGAGGGACCGCAGATAGGCTTCGAAGGCCTAACATAATAAAATGGGCTGGCTGTAGGCAATTTAAAATTGGTTCCAGGGGAACACGGGCAGCAGTAGACAGGTAAGTGGAGGCCTAGTGGAAGGAGGGACCGCAGACAGGCTTCGAAGGCCTAACATAATAAATTGGGCTGCCTGTAGGCAATTTAAAATTGGTTCCAGGGGAACACGGGCAGCAGTAGACAGGTAAGTGGAGGCCTAGTGGAAGGAGGGACCGCAGACAGGCTTCGAAGGCCTAACGTAATAAAATGGGCTGGCTGTAGGCAATTTACAATTGGTTCCATGGGAACACGGGCAGCAGTAGACAGGTCAGTGGAGGCCTAGTGGAAGGAGTGACGGCAGACAGGCATCAAAGGCCTAACATCATAACATTGGGCTGTTGGCAATTTAAAATTGGTTCCAGGGGTACACGGGCAACAGTGGTCTGGTCAGTGGAAGTCTAGTGGAAGGAGTGACGGCAGACAGGCATCAAAGGCCTAACATAATAACATTTGGCTGTTGGCAATTTAAAATTGGTTCCAGGGGTACACGGGCAACAGTGGTCTGGTCAGTGGAAGTCTAGTGGAAGGAGTGACGGCAGACAGGCTAAGAAGGCCTAACATAACAAAATTGGGCTGGCTGTAGGCAAGTTTAAATTGGTTCCAGGGGAACACGGCCAGCAGTGGCCTGGTCAGTGTAGTAGTTGTAGAAAGAACGGACCGCAGACAGGCTTCGAAGGCCTAACATAACAAAAATGTCAAAACAATGGTATTGTCAGTGCCAGGCATTGAAGGATGTCAGCGCATAGACTAAACATTGGTGAAGCTGTGAGAGATAATTTTGCTAGTGGTAGAGCACTTTTTGAGCTGGGGGGGGGAACTGTCTTGTGGCCGGCGGTACAGGCCCAGGGCCCCTCATATTACAATGGTGTGTCTGACGTTGGGTGCGCACCACCACCGCCAGAGACACTTTATTGTACTATGAGGGACCCAGTGGCAGTGCCGTCGACCAAAAGCGGGCACACCCACCTCTTCAGACAAACAGCACTCTCACGGGTGCTGGCGCAAAGTGGCGATACCACGGCCCCGTGTGGGGAGTTTGGCCATTTTGTTAGGAGTAAACATGTCGTATGCTGGACAATCAGGTGCAGAAAATTACGAGATTGGAAAAGTCATTCAGAAGAGTCCACAGGCAAGACCTTTTCATAGGAAAGTTAGGTGTCAGCCGGGCAAGGTGGGGCAAAAGATTTCGAAATCCAGTTGTGGTTCATTTTAATGAAGGTTAGATCATCTACATTTTGGGTAGCCAGACGAGTCCTTTTTTCAGTTAGTATTGAACCTGCAGCACTGAATACTCTTTCTGATAGGACACTAGCTGCCGGGCAAGCAAGCTCCTGCAATGCATATTCTGCCAATTCTGGCCAGGTGTCTAATTTGGATGCCCAGTAATCAAATGGGAATGACGGTTGAGGGAGTACGTCGATAAGGGATGAAAAATAGTTTGTAACCATACTGGACAAATGTTGTCTCCTGTCACTTTGAATTGATGCTGCAGTACCTGTCCTGTCTGCGGTCATAGCAAAATCACTCCAAAACCTGGTCAGAAAACCCCTCTGGCCAACGCCACTTCTGATTTCTGCCCCTCTAACACCTCTGGTCTGCTGGTCCCTGGAGCTCGTGTGAGAACGATCACGGGCGCTGTGTGCAGGGAATGCCAGAAGCAAACGGTCAACAAGAGTTGATTGTTTTGTTGCTAATATTAGTTCCAAGTTCTCATGTGGCATAATATTTTGCAATTTGCCTTTATAGCGAGGATCAAGGAGGCAGGCCAACCAGTAATCGTCATCGTTCATCATTTTTGTAATGCGTGTGTCCCTTTTGAGGATAAGCAAGGCATAATCCGCCATGTGGGCCAAAGTTCCAGTTGTCAAATCTGCGGTTGTGCTTGGTTGAGGGGCAGTTGCAGGCAAATCTACGTCACTTGTGTCCCTCAAAAAACCAGAACCCGCCCTTGCCACGCCACCAATTTCCAATGACCCCGGGAAAGCTTCCTCATTAAAAATATACTCATCCCCATCATCCTCCTCATCCTCCACCTCCTCTTCGCCCGCTACCTCGTCCTGTACACTGCCCTGACCAGACAATGGCTGACTGTCATCAAGGCTTTCCTCTTCCTCTGGTGCAGACGCCTGATCCTTTATGTGCATCAAACTTTGCATCAGCAGACACATTAGGGGGATGCTCATGCTTATTATGGTGTTGTCTGCACTAACCAGCCGTGTGCATTCCTCAAAACACTGAAGGACTTGACACATGTCTTGAATCTTCGACCACTGCACACCTGACAACTCCATGTCTGCCATCCTACTGCCTGCCCGTGTATGTGTATCCTCCCACAAAAACATAACAGCCCGCCTCTGTTCGCACAGTCTCTGAAGCATGTGCAGTGTTGAGTTCCACCTTGTAACAACGTCTATGATTAGGCGATGCTGGGGAAGGTTCAAAGAACGCTGATAGGTCTGCATACGGCTGGAGTGTACGGGCGAACGGCGGATATGTGCGCAAAGTCCACGCACTTTGAGGAGCAGGTCGGATAACCCCGGATAACTTTTCAGGAAGCACTGCACCACCAGGTTTAAGGTGTGAGCCAGGCAAGGAATGTGTTTCAGTTGGGAAAGGGAGATGGCAGCCATGAAATTCCTTCCGTTATCACTCACTACCTTGCCTGCCTCAAGATCTACAGTGCCCAGCCACGACTGCGTTTCTTGCTGCAAGAACTCGGACAGAACTTCCGCGGTGTGTCTGTTGTCGCCCAAACACTTCATAGCCAATACAGCCTGCTGACGTTTGCCAGTAGCTGCCCCATAATGGGAGACCTGGTGTGCAACAGTGGCAGCTGCGGATGGAGTGGTTGTGCGACTGCGGTCTGTGGACGAGCTCTCGCTTCTGCAGGAGGACAAGGAGGAGGAGGAGGAGGAGGAGGGGGTGCGAACGGCTACAGCCAACTGTTTCCTAGACCGTGGGCTAGGCAGAACTGTCCCAAACTTGCTGTCCCCTGTGGACCCTGAATCCACCACATTTACCCAGTGTGCCGTGATGGACACGTAACGTCCCTGGCCATGCCTACTGGTCCATGCATCTGTTGTCAGGTGCACCTTTGTGCTCACAGATTGCCTGAGTGCATGGACGATGCGCTCTTTAACATGCTGGTGGAGGGCTGGGATGGCTTTTCTGGAAAAAAAAGTGTCGACTGGGTAGCTCGTAGCGTGGTACAGCGTAGTCCATCAGGTCTTTGAAAGCTTCGCTTTCAACTAACCGGTAGGGCATCATCTCTAACGAGATTAATCTAGCTATGTGGGCGTTCAAACCCTGTGTACGCGGATGCGAGGCTAAGTACTTCCTTTTTCTAACCATAGTCTCATGTAGGGTGAGCTGGACTGGAGAGCTGGAGATCGTGGAACTAGCGGGGGTGCCGGTGGACATGGCAGACTGAGAGACGGTGGGAGATGGTATTGTTGCCGCCGGTGCCCTAGATGCAGTGTTTCCTACTACGAAACTGGAGATTCCCTGACCCTGACTGCTTTGGCCTGGCAAAGAAACCTGCACAGATACTGCAGGTGGTGCAGAAAATGGTGGCCCTACACTGCCGGAAGGGATGTTGCGTTGATGAGTAGCTTCATTGGCCGAGGGTGCTACAACCTTAAGGGACGTTTGGTAGTTAGTCCAAGCTTGCAAATGCATGGTGGTTAAATGTCTATGCATGCAACTTGTATTGAGACTTTTCAGATTCTGCCCTCTGCTTAAGGTAGTTGAACATTTTTGACAGATTACTTTGTGCTGATCAATTGGATGTTGTTTAAAAAAATGCCAGACTGCACTCTTTCTAGCATCGGATACCTTTTCAGGCATTGCAGACTGAGCTTTAACCGGATGGCCACGCTGTCCTCCAACAGGTTTTGAATTTGCCACGCGTTTTGGCCAAGATACGGGCCCGGCAGATGGAACCTGTTGCGATGTTGATGCCTGCTGCGGCCCCTCCTCCTCCGCTTCAGAACTGCTGCCGCCTGCACCCTGTTCCCCCAATGGCTGCCAATCGGGGTCAAGAACTGGGTCATCTATTACCTCTTCTTGTAGCTCGTGTGCAACTTCGTCTGTGTCACCGTGTCGGTCGGTGGTATAGCGTTCGTGATGGGGCAACATAGTCTCATCAGGGTCTGATTCTTGATCAGCACCCTGCGAGGGCAATGTTGTGGTCTGAGTCAAAGGACCAGCATAGTAGTCTGGCTGTGGCTGTGCATCAGTGCACTCCATGTCAGATTCAACTTGTAATGGGCATGGACTGTTAACTGCTTCACTTTCTAAGCCAGGGACGGTATGTGTAAAGAGCTCCATGGAGTAACCCGTTGTGTCGCCTGCTGCATTCTTCTCTGTTGTTGTTTTTGCTGAAGAGGACAAGGAAGCGACTTGTCCCTGACCGTGAACATCCACTAACGACGCGCTGCTTTTACTTTTACCAGTTTCACGAGAGGAGGCAAAAGAGCTAGAGGCTGAGTCAGCAAGATAAGCCAAAACTTGCTCTTGATGCTCCGACTTTAAAAGCGGTTTTCCTACTCCCAGAAAAGGGAGGGTTCGAGGCCTTGTGTAGCCAGACGACGAACCTGGCTCCACAGCTCCAGACTTAGGTGCAATATTTTTTTTCCCACGACCACCTGATGCTCCACCACTACCACTACCCTCATTACCAGCTGACAATGAACGCCCCCGGCCACGACCTCTTCCACCAGACTTCCTCATTGTTTTAAAAACGTTACCAAACGAACGGTATTTGTTGCTGTCACACAACTTACACGGTGAGCTATAACTTCAGTATGATTTAGCTACCCCTTTACAGGTGGGTGAGACCACAACGAAAATCAGCCACAATGTTACACACTCTGTTGTTGTTGGCAACAAATGAGATGGCACACACGCAGGACTGTCACTGAAGCGCAAATGTAAATATTTATCTCCCACTGATTTGTGTTTGTTTTTTTTAAAAGGGAGACTTCAGAAAAAAAAAAATTAAAAAAAAATTATTTTTTACAGAAGAATTTATAAAACAAATAAAATGAAATGATTGTTTCAGGGAGAATTTAGGAGAAAAAAAAAAGGCTTTGTAGGGCCCACTGAGTGAGAGAGGACGCACACAGGAGTCAGGAGTGGCACACAAGCCCAGAGGCCAATATTAATCTCCCACCGATTGATTTAGTTATTTTTTTTGGTAGATTTTGGAACCCAAATCAAGCAAAAAAATTAATAGGCTTTCTATGGCCCACAATTGGGGAGAGAGAGAGAGATGGCACACCCAGGAGTCAAGACTGGCACACAAGCAGAAGGGGCAATATGAATCTCCCACAGATTTTTTTTTTTTTTTTTTTTTCAGGGAGACTTGAGAGAAAAAAAAATACAAAAAAAATGATTTTTTTCAGGAATAATTTAGAAACCAAAGAAAATAAAATGATTGTTTCAGGGAGAATTTAGAAAACAAATAAAACAAAAAATAGGCTTTCTAGGGCCCACTGAGTGACAGATGACGCACACAGGAGTCAGGAGTGGCACACAAGCCCAGAGGCCAATATTAATCTCCCACTGATTGATTTAGTGATTTTTTTTGGTAGATTTTGGAACCCAAATCAAGCAAAAAAATTAATAGGCTTTCTATGGCCCACAATTGGGGAGAGAGAGAGAGATGGCACACCCAGGAGTCAAGACTGGCACACAAGCAGAAGGGGCAATATGAATCTCCCACAGATTTTTTTTTTTTTTTTTTTTCAGGGAGATTTGAGAGAAAAAAAATACAAAAAAAATGATTTTTTTCAGGAATAATTTAGAAACCAAAGAAAATAAAATGATTGTTTCAGGGAGAATTTAGAAAACAAATAAAACAAAAAATAGGCTTTCTAGGGCCCACTGAGTGACAGATGACGCACACAGGAGTCAGGAGTGGCACACAAGCCCAGAGGCCAATATTAATCTCCCACTGATTGATTTAGTTATTTTTTTGGTAGATTTTGGAACCCAAATCAAGCAAAAAAATTAATAGGCTTTCTATGGCCCACAATTGGGGAGAGAGAGAGAGATGGCACACCCAGGAGTCAAGACTGGCACACAAGCAGAAGGGGCAATATGAATCTCCCACAGATTTTTTTTTTTTTTTTTTTCAGGGAGACTTTAGAGAAAAAAAAATACAAAAAAAATGATTTTTTTCAGGAATAATTTAGAAACCAAAGAAAATAAAATGATTTTTTCAGGGAGAATTTAGAAAACAAATAAAACAAAAAATAGGCTTTGTAGGGCCCACTGAGTGACAGATGACACTCACAGGAGTCAGGAGTGGCACACAAGCCCAGAGGCCAATATTAATCTCCCATTTTTTTTTTTTTCCAGGGAAAATTTATAAACCCAATAAAAAAAATAATAATAAATAGGCTTTCTATGGCCCACTATCTGAGAGAGAGAGATGGCACGCTTAGGACTGGCACACAAGCCCAAAGGCCAATATTAATCTCCCACTGATTGATTGATTGATTTTTTCAGGTAGAATTATGAACCCAAATCAACCAAAAAAATAAATAGGCTTTCTATGGCCCACTATTTGTGAGAGAGATGGCACGCTCAGGACTGGCACACAAGCCCAGAGGCCAATATTAATCTCCCACTTTTTTTTTTTTTCCAGGGAAAATTTATAAACCCAATAAAATAATAAAAAAATAGGCTTTCTATGGCCCACTATCTGAGAGAGAGAGAGAGATGGCACGCTTAGGACTGGTACACAAGCCCAAAGGCCAATATTAATCTCCCACTGATTGATTTATTGATTTTTTCAGGTAGAATTTAGAACCCAAATCAAGCAAAAAAATTAATAGGCTTTCTATGGCCCACTGAGTGAGAGATGGCACACACAGGAGTAAGGAGTGGCACACAAGCCCTGAGGCCAATATTTTTCTCCCACTGATTGATGTTGTAATTTTTTCTGGTAGATTTTGGAACCCAAATCAAGCAAAAAAATAAATAGGCTTTCTATGGCCCACTGAGTGAGAGATGACACAGACAGAGATGGCACTCTAGCAGAAATGTCAATCTTAATCTCCCACAAAAAAAAAAAAGAAAAAAAAAAAGGAACTGTCCTTCAATTACTATCTCCCTGCAGTAATCTCAGCCAGGTATGGCAGGCAGCAATAAGGAGTGGACTGATGCACAAATTAAATAAAAAGTGTGGACAAACAAACAAGATAGCTGTGCAGAAAGGAAGGAACAAGAGGATTTGTGCTTTGAAAAAAGCAGTTGGTTTGCACAGCGGCGTACACACAGCAATGCAGCTATCAGGGAGCCTTCTAGGGCAGCCCAATGAGCTACAGCGCTGAGGAAAAAAAAAAAAAAAAGGAGCTTCCACTGTCCCTGCACACCGAAGGTGGTGTTGGGCAGTGGAAATCGCTACAGCACAAGCGGTTTTGTGGTTAATGGACCCTGCCTAACGCTATCCCTGCTTCTGACGAAGCGGCAGCAACCTCTCCCTAAGCTCAGATCAGCAGCAGTAACATGGCGGTCGGCGGGAACTCCCCTTTATAGCCCCTGTGACGCCGCAGACAGCAAGCCAATCACTGCAATGCCCTTCTCTAAGATGGTGGGGACCAGGACCTATGTCATCACGCTGCCCACACTCTGCGTTTACCTTCATTGGCTGAGAAATGGCGCTTTTCGCGTCATTGAAACGCGACTTTGGCGCGAAAGTCGCGTACCGCATGGCCGACCACGCACAGGGGTCGGATCGGGTTTCATGAAACTCGACTTCGCCAAAAGTCGGCGACTTTTGAAAATGTTCGACCCGTTTCGCTCAACCCTACTAATAACTGTTGGACACAGTAATGTTTCTGCCTTGAAATGAGGTTTATTGTACTAACAGAAAATGTGCAATCTGCATTCAAACAAAATTTGACAGGTGCATAAGTATGGGCACCTTTATTTTCTTGTTTTAAATACTCCTACCTACTTTTTACTAACTTACTAGAGCACTTTTTTTGGTTTTCTAACCTCATTAAGCTTTGAACTTCATAGCCAGGTGTATGCAATCATGAGAAGAGCTACTTAAAGTGGCCACTTGCAAGTTGTTCTCCTGTTTGAATCTCCTCTGAAGAGTGGCATCATGGGCTCCTCAAAACAACTGTCTAATGATCTGAAAACAAAGATTATTCAACATAGTTGTTCAGGGGAAGGATACAAAAAGCTGACTCAGAGATTTAACCTGTCAATTTCCACTGTGAGGAACATAGTAACGAAATGGAAGAACACAGGTACAGTTCTTGTTAAGGCCAGAAGTGGCAGGCCAAGAAAAACATCAGAAAGGCAGAGAAGAAGAATGGTGAGATCAGTCAAGGACAATCCTCAGACCACGTCCAGAGAGCTGCAGCATCAACTTGCTGCAGATGGTGTCACTGTGCATCGGTCAACTATACAACGCACTTTGCACAAGGAGAAGCTGTATTGGAGAGTGATGCGAAAGAAGCCGTTTCTGCAAGCACGCCACAAACAGAGTCGGCTGAGGTATGCAAAAGCACATTTGGAGAAGCCAATTTATTTTTGGAAGAAGGTCCTGTGGACTGATACAACCAAGATTGAGTTGTTTGGTCATACAAAAAGGCGTTATGCATGGCAGCCAAAAAACACAGCGTTCCAAGAAAAACACTTGCTACCCACAGTAAAATTTGGTGGAGGTTCCATCATGCTTTGGGGCTGTGTGGCCAATGCCAGTACCGGGAATCTAGTTAAAGTTGAGGGATGCATGGATTCCTCTCAGTATCAGCAGATTCTTGACAATAATGTTCATGAATCAGTGAAAAAGTTGAAGTTACGCAGGGGATGGATCTTTCAGCAAGACAATGATCCAAAACACCGCTCCAAATCTACTCAGGCATTCATGCAGAGGAACAATTACACTGTTCTGGAATGGCCATCCCAGTTCCCAGACCTTAATATCATTGAACGTCTGTGGGATCATTTGAAGAGGGCTGTCCATGCTCGGCGACCATCAAATTTAACTGAACTGGAATTGTTTTGTAAAGAGGAATGGTCAAAAATACCTTCATCCAGGATCCAGGAACTCATTAAAAGCTACAGGAAGTGACTAGAGGCTGTTATTTTTGCAAAAGGAGGATCTACTAAATATTAATGTCACTTTTCTGGTGGGGTGCCCATACTTACGCACCTGTCAAATTTTGTTTGAATGCAGATTGCACATTTTCTGTTAGTACAATAAACCTCATTTCAAGGCAGAAACATTACTGTGTCCAACAGTTATTAGATATATGAAACTGAAATGGCTGTTGCAAAAAAAAACAATTTTTATAAAACATTAAGCTTAAGATTAATAGGGGTGCCCAAACTTTTTCATATAACTGTATATGATGACCTAGTAACCAACATATAGTCGATATTTTTTCTGGTAGTTCTAAATAGGATTGTCCACCTTTGTGGACAATTTTAATTCTTACTTAAATGCATGCAATTGGTGCCAAATAAATAATTTAGCAATTTTGTTTTATTAAAAATGTTGCACTGTATGCCTCCTATATCCGCTGTATTACACTGGCTAATACTGGCTGCAGAATGAGTTACAGGAGTTGGCCACATTATCTTTATTTTCTCTGATGTGTTAAAGGGACTCTGTCACCTGAATTTGGAGGGAACAATCTTCAGCCATAGGGGCGGGGTTTTCGGGTGTTTGATTCACCCTTTCCTTAACCGCTGGCTGCATGCTGGCTGCAATATTGGATTGAAGTTCATTCTCTGTCCTCCGTAGTACATGCCTGATCGCATGCCCCTCCAGCAACAGACATTTTATTGACAGGAGTGAGGAAATCTGCACTAACAAGGCCACGAGGTGGACCTGTCATACCTTCAGTTGAAACCAGAAGTTTACATACTCTATATAAAAAGACACATATGCATGTTTTTTCAATATCTGAAAAGAAATCAGAATAAACCTTTCCCATTTTAGGTCAATTAGGATTACCATAATTATTAATATTTGCCATGTTTTTTCAATATCTGAAAAGAAATCAGAATAAACCTTGGCGGAATGACTTTGTGGCACTTACAATTATATACAGCTTCCAAACACATGACATCCTCATATGGGCAGTCCAGAATGTTTTAAAGGCATAGTAATCTTAGCCTATGTAAACATTTGACTTTGCAGTAAGTAATAAAAATGCCTTAAAACTTTCTCTCTCTCTCATTATTCTGGCATATGGCAAATATTAATAATTATGGTAATCCTAATTGACCTAAAATGGGAAACACATATGTTTAAGATAATGTGGTCAATTCCATCAACCCTTTCTGCAGTGAGCAACATATAGTACATCAAATAAGCTATAGGAAAACAAACGGTCAACATTTGTGATGAACCACAATTGCAAAAATGAATGTTAGCCCCAATTGGATGTATTTAACTAAGAAAAAAATTGTTCCCTTAGGTGGTCAACCCTTTTAAAATAAATGTTTCATGCTATGTTTCTTTATGTTAATGCCATTTTTATTGACATAATGATTTTTTATACATGGCTTGCATGTAGAGCCAGGTAGTAAAACCATTATTTCAATGTAGTTAATGTACATCTACTCCTTAGAGTCCCATAGAGACTAATGCATAATAAACCTCTAATCTAAAATCAATATTGCGATAAGCATAAATTGTGCTAATTACTTTTCAGACGTAAAATAACTGATATTACAAATCCTGAATGATCTTTTTCATGTCACTTCAATGGTTGTTAAATCTACAGTTAACCTGAGCTTCCCACATATGTTTTAGACTGGAAAACAGATCCGGAGCCCAGGTTATACAATGCTATTAGAATCTGAAAAATACATGAGGAAAATGTATTTATGATGTGTAGCATAGGATTGATATGTTTTACAAGTATAATCTTGCAGATGTGCAGTGAATCAAAATAAAACTATATCAATGTATTCACTGGGGAGATATTATCTTTGTCATTATATTCCCGCATAGTTTGTTCTTTAGATTGTAGTTCTCTCTTGTGTAATACTTGGTAACATTCAAAAGATAATCAAAACAGATTGTGTGCCATTTGTAATATTTGTACTCATTCTGTTTTTATGCTTCTATGCGCTTTATTGCCATAATTTAATGTACATGGGAACTGTTTCTGCAGCTGGTGATAGCCCCTGTTGCAAGAGAGGGCCAAGAGCCCTTCGCTAATCATATTTTAGTCACTAAAGGCTTGAAACATTGAATGATTTAATTCTCATATTTATTCCAAAAATGTCACATAAACCTAATCTACAGGTCCTTCTCAAAAAATTAGCATATAGTGTTAAATTTCATTATTTACCATAATGTAATGATTACAATTAAACTTTCATATATTATAGATTCATTATCCACCAACTGAAATTTGTCAGGTCTTTTATTGTTTTAATACTGATGATTTTGGCATACAACTCCTGATAACCCAAAAAACCTGTCTCAATAAATTAGCATATTTCACCCATCCAATCAAATAAAAGTGTTTTTTAATAACAAACAAAAAAACCAACAAATAATAATGTTCAGTTATGCACTCAATACTTGGTCGGGAATCCTTTGGCAGAAATGACTGCTTCAATGCGGCGTGGCATGGAGGCAATCAGCCTGTGACACTGCTGAGATGTTATGGAGGCCCAGGATGCTTCAATAGCGGCCTTAAGCTCATCCAGAGTGTTGGGTCTTGCGTCTCTCAACTTTCTCTTCACAATATCCCACAGATTCTCTATGGGGTTCAGGTCAGGAGAGTTGGCAGGCCAATTGAGCATAGTAATACCATGGTCAGTAAACCATTTTCCAGTGGTTTTGGCACTGTGAGCAGGTGCCAGGTCGTGCTGAAAAATGAAATCTTCATCTCCATAAAGCATTTCAGCCGATGGAAGCATGAAGTGCTCCAAAATCTCCTGATAGCTAGCTGCATTGACCCTGCCCTTGATGAAACACAGTGGACCAACACCAGCAGCTGACATGGCACCCCACACCATCACTGACTGTGGGTACTTGACACTGGACTTCAGGCATTTTGGCATTTCCTTCTCCCCAGTCTTCCTCCAGACTCTGGCACCTTGATTTCCGAATGACATGCAAAATTTGCTTTCATCAGAAAAAAGTACTTGGGACCACTTAGCAACAGTCCAGTGCTGCTTCTCTGTAGCTCAAAAGTGGCTTTACCTGGGGAATGCGGCACCTGTAGCCCATTTCCTGCACATGCCTGTGCACGGTGGCTCTGGATGTTTCCACACCAGACTCAGTCCACTGCTTCCTCAGGTTCCCCAAGGTCTGGAATCGGTCCTTCTCCACAATCTTCCTCAGGGTCCGGTCTCCTCTTCTCGTTGTACAGCGTTTTCTGCCACATTGTTTCCTTCCAACAGACTTACCATTGAGGTGCCTTGATACAGCACTCTGGGAACAGCCTATTTGTTGAGAAATTTCTTTCTGGGTCTTACCCTCTTGCTTGAGGGTGTCAATGATGGCCTTCTTGACATCTGTCAGGTCGCTAGTCTTACCCATGATGGGGGTTTTGAGTAATGAACCAGGCAGGGAGTTTATAAAAGCCTCAGGTATCTTTTGCATGTGTTTAGAGTTAATTAGTTGATTCAGAAGATTAGGGTAATAGGTCGTTTAGAGAACCTTTTCTTGATATGCTAATTTATTGAGACAGGTTTTTTGGGTTATCAGGAGTTGTATGCCAAAATCATCAGTATTAAAACAATAAAAGACCTGACAAATTTCAGTTGGTGGATAATGAATCTATAATATATGAAAGTTTAATTGTAATCATTACATTATGGTAAATAATGAAATTTAACACTATATGCTAATTTTTTGAGAGGGACCTGTATATCCCTACTCATTAACAAATGTATTCTTCCTGCTTCTACTTCTAAATGCTACTGTGTCATAAAGCAATACCAACAATGAATAAGGCAGTAAAAACATGCCACTCCAAGGATTTTTCTTAGGCCTTGTTCACGCTACATTTTTGCAGTATGGGTGGCACCAATAAAATTGCCAACCTGCATCATGTGAGTGTCAAGATGGAAGAATATGAAATGAGGTCTGTCCATCCATTCAAACCTGAAGAGGTGGATGTCCAGGCAAAATATCAAGTCAACAAGTAGGTTTATCAAAAGGTCTAAGTTGTGCGACAAAGACGGCAGTGGAGGTGGCTCATATGCTTTGTAACAGTGAGGTCACAGATGTCCAAGCAAGCACCATGCAACGCACATTACAGAAGTCTGGAATGGTGGCTCAAAAATATGTGAAGCCTCAACTTCAATACCATCATAGGAAGCATCAACTTGAGCTTGCAAAAAAGGATAAAACGTGGACAGTAGAAGATTGGAAATGGGTGATTTGGATCGTTGAGATGAAATTCAATAGACTGAGCTCTGAGGCGTGCAAATGGATCTGTAGAAAAAAAGGAAAAAAATGGCTAATGGATCAATAAATTGAAGGTACTGTCAAGTTTAGTGGAGGTAGCCTGAAGAAATGAGGTTGTTTCACAGAAAAAGGCATTGGATACTTGGCAAGAATCGATAGCCTCAATGCTGAGCTATATGTGATTATCCTACAAGACGAGATATTTCGTACACTCAAGTACTATGGGTTTGAAAAAACAACATAGTGTTCCAGCAAGACAATGATCTAAAGCATTCATCGAGATTGGCAAAGAAATGGTTCAATGACAATAAACTCCATAAGCACGCACAGTCCACAGACCTTAACTCATTTGAACACTTGTGGTTAGAGTTGAAGAAAAAAGCTGTATACATGCCCAGGTGAGTCAACCAGCATGTACTAAATTTGGAAATGTGTAAATGAGTCCTGGTATCAGATTTTGGTGGAGACATGCTTGAGTCTGATAGAAAGCATGCCCAAAAGGATTCAGGCAGTGTTAAAAGCCAAATGTGGATTTACAAAATACTAACCTAACAATAATTAAAATTTGGATTTGTAGGAGCAAAACAGTATCAATGCAGTGTGATAGGACTGGCGGAATGCACCATATATGAATTAGAGATCATATAAGGTGCATTGGCAGTCTGGGGTTCACCTTTCAGCTAAGACACCTGCTGCTTGGTAATGACGGACTATATGGCAGTATAATGTGAGTACACACACGGGTTAGCTTCACCCGGTATGAAGGAAGCAAATCCTGTTGCATCACAGAGCTGCGATACTGCACAGAGAGCGCAAGCAAGGCGACACAGAATTCTGCCCCAGACACAGGGTAAGAGTCCCTCTAGATCTCTTGCACTCAACACCGCTACTGTGGTGCCAGAGAAATAACTAAAGTAAATATTTACCGCACAGGAGTGCATGCAGCGCTGCTCTGGTGGACGCCACTAACCACCCTAACTAGGGCCAGGAAAGCACACAAACTGCGCACGGCGCCGCTCTGGCGGTCGCTGCTAACTGGATTCAGTTTCTTGTGCTAATGTGCAGGATAGCATTGTCGAGTGCTAGGTAGCTCTACCATTCGTGAGCAGGCAACAACACTAGGGATGGAAATGATTCGGAGCTTTCATCCATCAACAGGCATACATCCACACACAAGTTTACAAGTTTACACTAATGTATGTCCGAGTGGCCATGAGAAGCTTTTACAGTAGTAGCACTCCAGCACCATCCTGATGGTCCAATAGGAGCCACAACAAGACCTGAGCATGTGTCCCCGACCTCCAATGGGAGGTAGTTCCATGGGCATGCTCAGTGTGGGAAAAGTAGAACTTAGTCCCTGAAACGCCTGCTCGCTACTGATCAGTGCTGGCTACCAAGGCAGAGACTGGAAAGGCAGCAGTACCCAAGCGCACAATATCAGCTTGAGCCAGACGCTGGGATCAACGTCTCTGCTGAGCAGGTTCCACTGCAGCTGGAGGAGATTGGGAGACTGCAGTGGACATGGTTCGACATTCCCCCTGTGCAGCGGTGGGAACTCGACACCTAACATTACTCCCCTCCTAGGGCCGCCTCCTCCTTGGGCCTCGCTACGTTCAAAGGCTGCAATGAGCAGCGGAGCCCAAATGTGCTCCACAGGTTCCCAGGTTCTGTCCTCTGGGCCATGACCCTTCCAGTCCACCAGAGTACTTTTTGCCACGTCCCACCTTGCACCCCAAGATAGAATTCACATCATACTACATCCGTGGATGAACCTCATGTCCCGGCAGATAACTGGGAAAACCAGGACATATAAACAGGCTTTAAGAGGGACATATGAAAGGTGTCAGTGATACCCAGGCATGGAGGAAGAGCCAGACGGTAGACCACAGGGTTAACCTGCTCCAGGACCTTGAAGGGCCCTACATAGCAAGGCGCAAACTTAGTGGACTCAACTCGCAGCTTGATAATGCGGGCGGAGAGCCACACTAAGTCACCAGGAGCAAAGGCCGGAGCAGGGCGCCGATGTGCATCGGCAGAGACCCTCATTCACTCCTTGGAGGCCCAAGTGGCATCCTGTGTGCGGTCCCAGATGTCCCGTGCTTCCACTGCCAAGTCTGCCACCCTAGAGTTGGTGGAAGACATGGGCATGGGCACAGGAACCCCCGGATGGTGGCCATAATTAAGAAGGAATGGGGTCTGCCCAGTGGAGTCAGCTGCAGCTTTGTTCAAGGCAAACTCCACTCATGGTAGCAAGGATGCCCAGTCATCCTGCCTGGCTGAGACAAAATGTTGTAGGTATGTGACCAGGGTCTGGTTGGCAGTCTCTAACAACCCATTCATCTCAGGATGGTATGCTGGAGACAGATTCAGCTCAATGCTAAGTAGGCGACAAATCTCTCTCCATAACCGAGATGCAAACTGGTGACCCCGGTCACTGACAATCTTACAATCTTGTCAGGCATATCGTGTAAGCGGAAAACATGTTTAACAAACAACGCCGCCAAGGCCCGTGTACAAGGTAACCGTGGGAGAGGTACCAAATGCACCATTTTGGAGAAATGATCGGTAACTATCCAAATAATGGTGCAGCCACGAGACTTGAGTAAGCCTACCACAAAGTCCATCCCGACCATCTCCCAGGGCCTATCTGAAACCGGTAGGGGGTAAAGTAACCCAGCAGGCCGTTGTCGAGGAGACCTATTCTTGGTGCAAGACATGCACGCCCGAATATAGTCTCCAGCGTCACGGACCTTATGTGGCCACCAGTACGTCCTCGCCAGAAGCTCTGATGTCCTCTTGATCCCAAAATGTCCACCCACCCTGGACGTGTGAGCCCAAGAGAGTACCTCCAGTCTCAAATTAGATGGCATGAAAGTCTTGCCTGGGGCACAGACTCTAGTGACACCGGATCCACTGTTCTCAGACTCTCAGAGGGGACAATTAGCCGAGGCTCCTCCTCCTCCTCCTTTGATGACACCACAGAGTGGGAGAGAGCATCAGCACGAATGTTCTTCTCCCCGAATAGGAAATGAAGGGTGAAGAGCAACCGAGAAAAGAGCAGGGACCATCTAGCCTGGTGAGAATTTAGCTGCTGGGCAGTTTGCAAATACATCAAATTCTTGTGGTCAGTTTAAACTTAGAAGGGAAAGCGAGCTCCCTCCAGGAGGTGTCTCCACTCTGAAAAGGCCAACTTCATTGCTAGCAACTCCCTGTCCCTGATGGAATAGTTCATCTCTGCGACCTTGAGCATCCTTGTGGAAGAGGACCGCTCCTGCACCGTCGGATGAGGCATCCACCTCAATAATGAAGGACTTATCTACATCGGGACGAAGTAGAATGGGAGCGCTAGCAAAATGGGACTTAAAGGGAACCTGTCACCTGAATTTGGCGGGACCAGTTTTGGGTCATATGGGCGGAGTTTTCGGGTGTTTGATTCACCCTTTCCTTACCTGCTGGCTGCATGCTGGCCGAAATATTGGATTGAAGTTCATTCTCTGTCCTCCATAGTACACGCCTGCGCAAGGTAAGATTACTTTGCGCAGGTGTGTACTACGGAGGACAGAGAATGAACTTCAATCCAATATTGCAGCCAGCATGCAGCCAGCAGGTAAGGAAAGGGTGAATCAAACACCCGAAAACTCCGCCCATATGACCCAAAACCAGTCCCGCCAAATTCAGGTGACAGGTTCCCTTTAACAGAAAAGAATGCCTTGGAGACCTCCTCCGACCACAATTTGGAATTTGCACACTTCTTGGTGAGGGCTACCAAGGGAGCTACCAAAGTAGAGAAGTGGTGAATGAGCTGGTGATAATAATTAATGAATCCCATAAAGCGCTGCACCGCTTTGAGAAAATGAGGTTCCTGCCAGTCCATCACTGCTTATAGCTTGGCAGGATCCATAGCTAATCCCCGGTTGAGATGATATAGCCCAGGAAAGGCAAGGACTCCTGCTCAAACATACACTTCTCCAGCTTGGCATAGAGGGAGTTTGCTCGTAGGAGGTTGAAGACTCTGCAAACATCTCTCCAGTAGAAATCTACATCTGGAGAGTAGATGAGAATATCATCAAGATAGACTACCACCGAGGTGGAAAGCATATCCCAGAAGATGTCATTCACAAAGTTTTGGAAGACGGCTGGGGCATTACAGATCCCAAAGGGCATCACCAGATACTCATAGTGCCCGTCCCTGATATTAAAAGCTGTTTTCCATTTGTCCCCCTCACGGATGCGAATCAGGTTGTAAGTAGGGTTGAGCGAAATTGTTGAGGGTGAGTATATACCTAATAGGAATATACTCACCCTCGGAAGCGCCCTGCTTCCTTCCGACAGCCTTCCTTCCTAAGAATCAGCCCTTCCAGGACCTTCGGTGACGTCGCGGGTGACGTCGCGGCTTGTGATTGGCCGCGCGAGCGGTCACATGGGCGGCCGCGCGGCCAATCACAAGCCGCAACTTCACCGCGACGTCACGGCAAGGTCCTAGAAGCGCGGATTCGAAGGAGGAAGGCTGCCGGTTAGTACCAGGGCGCGTCAGAGGGTAAGTATTGCAATATTTTTTATTTTAATTCTATATTTTACACTTAAATATGGATCCCAGGGCCTGAAGGAGAGTTTCCGCTCCTTCAGACCCTGGGAACCATGGAAACCCAATGCACTGCATTGGGTTTCGAGTTTCGGCCGACCCCGACTTTTTTATAGGATCGGCCGATTTCACTCGACCCGACTTTTCCAAAAGTCGGGTTTCGTGAAACCCGACCCGATCCTATAAAAGTGAAGGTCGCTCAACCCTAGTTGTAAGCACCCTGCAGATCTAAATTAGTAAATACCCTCGCCCCTCGTAGTCTATCGAAGAGCTCAGATATTAAAGGCAGAGGGTACTTATTCTTAACATTGATTGCATTAAGACCCCGGTAGTCAATACATGGACGCAATTCTCAGTTCTTCTTTTGCACAAAGAAGAACCCTGCCCCTGCAGGTGACACTGACTTCCTAATGATTCCTCTTGCCAGATTTTCCTGGATGTATAGTGACATTGCCTCTGTCTTCGGGAGAGATAGGGGATAGATGCATCCCTGAGGAGGCTCTGACCCTGGCAAGAGATCAATAGGACAGTCATAGGGTCGGTGAGGCAGAAGAGTCTCTGCAGCTCTCTTGACGAATACGTCTACATAAGACCAATAATGTTTGGAGAGAGAGGTAAGAACTGCGGGTACCTCTGTCGTGGCAACCTGAATGCCTCCCTCAGACATCTGCACTCACATGATTTACTCCATCCCAGAATTCTTCCAGAGGACCACTCTATATGTGGAGAGTGGTAATGCAACCAAAGTGTCCCTAGCAGAATCTCATCTATTCCCTCAGGAATGACAAGGGAAATGATCTCCTGATGGGTAGACATAGATAACGTAAACGGGATAGTCTGGTGTGTAATTTGTGAGGGCAGTGTCGACCCATTCATCACTCTTACGGTCATTGCTTTGGCTAGCATAACCAGGGGTATTGTGTGTTGTTGGGCAAAGACTGAGGACATAAAATTACCCTCCGCCCCATAATCCACACAAAGCACGACCATAAAAGTGGAAGGGCCAAAGGTAATTGTCCCCTTGAAAGACAATTTGGAGGAAAACGCCGCTGTGTCTAATGAACCTCCTCCTAAAGTTACTAGATGCGGTCATTTCCACTGCCGCTGTGCACATTTCTTGGTATAATGTCCTGACTGCTGGCAGACATTACAGACCATGGGTATTCGAGCTGCCCGAGACTTAGGACCCGCTCAAGAAACCTCCATGGCCTCATAGGGCTCGGATGCCTGAACAGGGGACTCCAGAGGCTTGGTGAAGGTAGGTGCCAGCCGAAACCTTTGCCAACACTGCGCTCGCTCCAACCCCCACTTGTGAAAACGGAGGTCAATGCGAGTGGATAAAGCTATCAACTCCTCCAGTGTGGCGGGAATCTCCCAAGTGGCCAAGGCGTCCTTCACATGGTCAGCCAGTCCTTTCCAGATCACAGGGATAAGGACTTTATCCGGCCACTCCAGCTCAGATGCCAAAGTCTGGAAGTGGACTGAAAAGTGATTGACCATGGATGAACCCTGTGTTAGTGCCAGCAGTTGTAGCGCCGAATCATGGGTGACACGAGGTCCCAAAAAGACCTGTCTCAGAGAGTCCAGAAGACTTGGAGCACTCTGCACCACATGATCGCCACACTCCCACAGCGGCGTTGCCCACTCCAACACCCTGCCCGACAACAGGGATACAATAAATCCCACCCTCGCCCCTTCTGTGGGAAAATGTGCCGCCAGGAGTTCAAGGTGTATGGCACACTGACTCACGAATCCCCGACCCAGCTTACTGTCACTAGTAAACTTATCAGGTAGGGAGAGATGGGATAAGGTCGGAGCAGGGGTGGCAGTGGGCAAACTGGCTGCAGCTATGCTAGCAGCCTGAACAGCGACCACGGTAACATCCACAGCCGAGGTTGTACGCTCTAGAGCCGCCAACCTACCCTCCAGCTGCTGGATGTACCAGTGTAGACGCTGTTCGTCTGCCATTACAAGCCAGATCCTGGTGCTAGTGTAATGTTAGGACTGGCGTAACGCACCAAATAATAATTAGAGATGATATAAGGTGTGTTCGCAGTATGGGGTCCACCGTGCAGCTAAGACACCTGCTGCTTGGTAATGATGACAGTATAATGTGAGTACACACACGGGTTAGCTTCACCCGACATGAAGGAAGCAAACCCTGTTGCATCACAGGGCCGTGATACCGCACAGAGAGCGCAAGCAAGGCGACACAGAATTCTGCCTTAGACTCAGGGTAACAGTCTCACTAGATGTCTTGCGCTCAACACGGCTACTGTGGTGCCAGGGAAATAACTAAAGTAAACATTTACCGCACAGGAGTGCACACAGCGCCGCTCTGGCGAATGCCACTAACCACCCTAACTAGGGCCAGGAAAGCGCACTAACTGTGCACAGTGCCGCTCTGGCGGTGGCTGCTAACTGGATTCAGTTTCTTGTGCTAATGTGCAGGATAGCACTGTTGGGCACTAGGTAACTCTACCATTCGTGAGCAGGCAGCAACACTAGGGATGGGAATGATTCAGAGCTTTTATCCATTGACAGGCATACATCCACACACATAAGTTTACAAGTTTACACTAGCGCATGGTCGAGCGGCCATGCAAACCTTTTATAGTAGTTGCACTCCATGACCTTCCTGATGGTCCAATAGGAGCCGCAACAGGACCAGAGAATGTGACCCGACCTCCAATGGGACGTCGTCCCGTAGGCATGCTCAGTGTGGGAAAAGCAGGACTTTGTCCCTGAAATGCCTGCTCGCTGCTGATCAGTGCTAACTACCAAGGCAGAGCCTGGAAAGGCAGCAGTACCCAAGCGCACAATATCAGCTTGAGCCAGATGCTGGGATCGACGTCTCTGCTGCGCAGGTTCCACTGCGGCTGGAGGAGAATGAGAGACCGCAGTGGACATGGTTCGAGATTCCACCTGTGCAGTGGTGGGAACTCGACACCTAACACAGTGACATAACAAGAATCTGCATAAGGTAATCATATGCTAAATAGTGGCAAGTCAAATTTATGTATGATAAAGCTATGATGATTGTCTATAAAATGATGGTAATATCACATGTGAAGCAGTAGTGGATGGTGAGATATGGAGCCTGAAATTCAACAGGTCAAAACAGTGTTACCTGTTTTCTTGACAATGTAAATTGTTGTCTTGGGAAAATTCTACCAACCTCTCCAACTAGATATCAGGGGTGTGTAACACACCAACCTGGATATTTATGGAAAAAAACATTAAAAAATACTCCTCAACAAACCCTGCAATAATATAGTGGTTCTCTCAATTGTATTTAAGAGAATGTACTACATCTAGTACCTGACATCATTTTTGCACGGTGGTGGTTGGATAATGAAGATTGACAGTTTGGACTAGCAGCTTGGCGTTGATGCTAACTTTCTTGCTCACACCTAGATTTTGCCTCTGCAGCCTGGGTGAAATGCAGGGGGACTGAAACTGGCTGACTTTGGACTGGGATTGGAGGTTTGCCAGTAAGATAGGCAATGACCTGTGCACTAGAGCATTTAAAAACTTGCGTTCTTAAGATGAATGGTAGTTTTGATGAGTAAATTTTAAAACTGCTTGTTTTTACAAGCACTTTACAAATTTACCTCTTTTTAAATTGAGACAACCTCTTTAAAATCATTATATAGCACTAGATGGTGGCCCGATTCTAACTCATCGGGTATTCTAGAATATGCATGCCCACGTAGTATATTGCCCAGTCAAGTAGTATATTGCCCAGCCAAGTAGTATATTGCCCAGTCACATAGTATATTGCCCAGCCACGTAGTATATTGCCCAGCCTCGTAGTATATTGCCCAGTCACATAGTATATTGCCCAGCTACATAGTATATTGCCCAGCCACATAGTATATTGCCCAGCCATGTAGTATATTGCCCAGTCACGTAGAATATTGCCCAGTCACGTAGTATATTGCCCAGCCACGTAGTATATTGTCCAGTCACGTAGTATATTGCCCAGCTACATAGTATATTGCCCAGCCACGTAGTATATTGCCCAGTCACGTAGTATATTGCCCAGCCACATAGTATATTGCCCAGCTACGTAGTATATTGCCCAGCCACGTAGTATATTGTCCAGCCACATAGTATATTGCCCAGTCACGTAGTATATTGCCCAGCTATGTAGTATATTTCCCAGCCACGTAGTATATTGCCCAGTCACGTAGTATATTGCCCAGCCACGTAGTATATTGCCCAGCCACATAGTATATTGCCCAGCCACGTTGTATATTGCCCAGCCACGTTGTATATTGCCCAGCTACGTAGTATATTGCCCAGTCACGTAGTATATTGCCCAGTCACGTAGTATATTGCCCAGCCACGTAGTATATTGCCCAGCCACGTAGTACATTGCCTAGCTATGTAGTATATTGCCCAGCCACGTAGTGTATTGCCCAGCCACGTAGTATATTGCCCAGCCACGTAGTATTTTGCCCAGTCATGTAGTATATTGCCCAGTCACGTAGTATATTGCCCAGTCACGTAGAATATTGCCCAGCCACGTAGTATATTGCCCAGTCGCATAGTAGATTGCCCAGCTACATAGTATATTGCCCAGCCACGTAGAATATTGCCCAGCCACATAGTATATTGCCCAGCTACGTAGTATATTGCTCAGTGACGTAGTATATTGCCCAGTGACATAGTATATTGCCCAGTCAAGTAGCATATTGCCCAGTCCCGTAGTATATTGCCCAGCCACGTAATGTATTGCCCAGCCACGTAGTATATTGCCCAGCCACGTAGTATATTGCCCAGCCACGTAGTACGTTGCCCAGCTACGTAGTATATTGCCCAGTCACGTAGTATATTGCCCAGTCACGTAGTATATTGCCCAGCCACATAGTATATTGCCCAGCCACATAGTATATAACACTGCCCACACAGTATATAACAGTAGCCACGTAATATATAGCACAGCACACACAGTATAATAGCACAGCCCACGGAGTATATCACACAGCCCACATAGTATATAACACTGCCTATGTAGTAAACAGCACAGAGCCACGCGGTATGTAACACAGCCCACGAAGTATACAGCAGTGTGGGCACCATATCCCTGTTAAAAAAATAATTAAAATAAAAAATAGTTATATACTCACCCTCCGGCGGGATCCACTGAAGCTCCGGCGATACGCGCACGGCTGCCGCCATCTTCCGTTCCCAGGATGCATTGCCAAATTACCCAGATGTTCTGGGTTATTTCGCAATGCATTTATGGGAACGGAAGATGGCGGAGGCCGCGCGCGGCTCGGCAGACTACGGAGGGTGAGTATAGCAGGTTTTTTGTTTTTTTATTATTTTTAACATGACATAGACAGCATCAATAGTAAAAGGTTGGGGACACACAGGGTTAATACTGGCGGTAATGGAGTGCGTTACCCGTGGCATAATGCGGTTCGTTACCGCTGGCATTAACCCCTTAATGACCGCCAATACGTCTTTTAACTGACCTGAGATATAAGAGAATAGTATCCCCATACTGGTGACAATCCAGTAGCTGTCAGCTGTACACTATAGCTGACAACTTGCTGCATTAGCCATGATCAGTGTTTGCACCGTACATATCTGTTTAACCCCTTAGATGCTGCTGTCAATAGTGACTACATCATTATAAATGGTTAACAGAGTGTGGGGGCTTCTTCTTTATCCCAATTGGTGCCCTCAGATCATGATTTTGTGGTCCTGATGTTTGCGATGGCAATTCACGACCAGATAGCGGCCTTAGAGTCTGCCGGCTGTTGTAACCTGTTCAGAAGTTACCGAGATTTAGGTGGTAAAAATACACATTTTCATTTCTGTTATGCCACTTTGCATTAATTCCTGTAAAGCACCTGAAGAGTTAATAAACTATCTGCCCGCAGTTGGGGTGCTGTTTTTAAAATAGTATCACTTTTGGGGGTTTCCCAATATATGAGACCCCTAAAGTCAATTCAAACATCGATAGTTCCCTAAAATAATAAATGTTGTAAATTTCCTTGAAAAAATGGAAAATTGCTGCTTCATTTTTAAACCTCCTCAAATGCTAACAAAATAAAAGAACATTTTACAAATGATGCTTATGTAAAGCCGACATGTGGGAAATGTTATTTATTAATGGTTTGCTGTGGTATGACCATCTGGATTAAAGGGATAATCATTCAAAGTTTGAAAACTGCTAATTTTTTAACATTTTTCTCAAATTTTTGATATTTGTTATAAATAAACACAAAACATATTGACCTAAATTTACCATTATCATAAAGTATAATGTGTCACGAAAAAACAGTCTCAAAATCACTGGGATTTGTTGAAGTGTTGCAGAGTTATTACCACATAAAGTGACACTGGTCAGATTTCAAAAATTTGGCTCGGTCACTAAGGGGTTAACCCTGTGTTAACCCTGTGTTAGCGGTGGCCGGAGGGGAGTATGCGGCCACCAGGCAGTGACTGTGGGGAGTAAGGAGCGGACATTTTCTTCCGGACTGTGCCCATCGCTGATTGGTCGTGGCTGTTTTGCCGCCACCAATCAACGATTTCCTTGACAGACAGAGGCCGCGACCAATGAATATCCGTGAGAGACAGAAGGACAGAAAGACAGACAGAAAGTGACCCTTAGACAATTATATAGTAGATTAACAAATGTCCTTGCATGCCTTGATGGGTCCAAAATTTTAGGAATATCTAACTCAATCATAGCAAACTAAAATTTTAATATTTTCACCCAAGTAGTGCATCATGTACATGGCAAGTTTTAAATTGATCGATTACTTTATATAAGTAATTGGAGATGCTGGAGCTCCATTATATCAGTGTAGACTCTTATTAAATTGCGGAGGATACAAAAATTGAGTTTAAGTGGTATAAGCATACCTAGATTGTAGCCATGCAAATCATGCAAATTTTAATCCATCTTGCATTGCATTGAGTTGGACCGCCATGCCCAATTCTTACCAGCCAGACATAATTGATCACACAATGATGTATTTACCTATTCAACGGTTGCAGGGATTGTACATTTGCACTAATATATGCTAGAAAAATGAGGTGTTTCTCATAAATATACATAGTTTAGTTTCTTCAGACCAATCTATTAAAAAGAAATACAGCAAAATTAAAAGTATGTTACACAGCATTGTATTGTAATCTATTTCAGTAAATAATTGCTATTATTAATATGCTCCAAAAAGTCATAAGTAAAAGATAAAATAATGTAAAAAGCAGGAATAAGTAATGAGTTCACTAATGAGAACCCTGCAAATAAATTGATGTTCAAACACAGTAATGAGCAGGAGGCAGAACATTTTCAAATTGACTCATTTACAAATATATTGTAGTTCAGGGACAAAAAAAAAGTTAACTTGTTTTCCACTAAGCAATGTGCAGAAGTAAATGGTAATCTGCTTGTTAGCAAGGCGGAGAGGATACAACAGCCATTAAAATTGTCACAGAAAAGGTAAATGTCATTGTGTGGAATAGATAGCGCTCAGAGCTTACAAGAGGAGAACAATCTAAATGTGATTCTGTTGCAGAAGTAAACTATCTCAGCAGGGGAAAGCAGCAAAATTTGTTACTCTTTTCTAAACCATGCTTCATGTTGGGGTAAATGAGGTGAAAGCATGAGTCAATAACCACAAGCCATTAAAAAAAAAACGCATACCAGTTTATTAAATAAAATTGAGGCATTTATTAACTGTGTGACTGCTGCAAAAGAAAGTATTAGGAATTATGAATATAATTTGCTTGATGCTCTATGAATATTTTTACATTGATATCTAAATATTGCATTCATTTTTTCTAATACTGTCATATACTGCTCAAAAAGGTATTTTAATCTGATAGGATATGCCATCACCTTATAATCATGAGGATTTAACCTGTGGGACCCCCTATAATTGTGGGACTAGATGATACACAGTGTTAGTGTAGAAGAGCATCCACTGCTCATGTTTCCTTGCTCAGCAGTGTTCACAGATATCTGTATGTGCAAAGAATGGCATTCAGCTCTATTCATTAAAACAACTAGTTCCCAGCAAACCAATATGGACAGCTAAGAACTGTACAGGTGAACAACAATGAATAGTACTCAGAGGTACAACTTTGATGCATCGCCTTAAAGAGAATCTGTCATCAGGTTTTTGCTAGCTAATCCGAGAATAGCATAATATAGGACACAAGATGCTGATTGCAAAGATGCATATTTTATTTCTTTCAGTAAAGTACATGACCTTGTATTTATCTACATTAAACTTCAATTGCCATTTCTATGCCAAAACCTCGGGCAAAAGTAAGTCACTCTGTAATATTAAATGATCCTTGTCTGTGTTGATTACTCTGCGGGGATTAGTATCATCTGCAAATATTTAAATTATACTCTGTATGCCTTTCCAATTTCATTGATAAATATACTAAAAAGGAGAAGGCCCAATACTGACCCCTGTGGTACCATCTTGTTAACAGGCAGCCAATCAGAGTGTGTTTCATTATTAACTACTCTTTGTTCAGTCAATCTAAGTGAGATCTACTCTTTGCAGGTATGGTTTGCCTTGAAATTTTAAAAGAAAAACAGTGTTGCCATTTTCCAGGAGCCATAACGTTTTCCATTTTCAGGAAACTGAACTTTGTGAGGGATTGTTTTTTGTGCCCTGTGCTTATGATTGTAGTGACATCATTTGGCAGTAGGTGCAATGTTTTGATTACCTGTTACTAAACATTTTTGTGTTGTTACAAAAAAAACGCAATTCTGAAGTTTTAATTTTCATTCTCACTAATCGATGCCAATCGGATTAATTTATTTTATATTTTGATATATTAGACATTTATGAATGCATTAATGTCATATATGTGTATTTTTGTATTTTTTTCAATTCTTAATTTTTAATGGAGGAAAGGTAGATGAATTGAAGCCACCACCATGTTTTACAGTGGGGATTACATTTTCAGGGTAATGTGCAGTGTTAGTTTTAAACCACACAAAGCGTATTGCATTTAGCCCAAAAGTTCTATTTTGGTCTCATTTGACCAGAGCATTTTATGCCACATGCAAACTGTGTAACCTACAAGGTTTTTTTTTGCAAATGGCAAAAGGGACTTCTTATGTCTTGCTTTCAAAAATGACTTTCTTCTTGCCACTCTTCCTAAAGGCCAGACTTATGGAGTATTTGACAAAAAGTTGTCCTGTGTACACATTTTCCCACCTGTGCTGTGGATCTCTGTAGCTTCTCCAGAGTGACCCCGGGTCTCTTTGCTGTTTTTTCATTAGTGTTTTTCATGCTTGGGATGTCAGTTTAGGTGGACAGTAATGTAATGATAGGTTAAACAGTTGTGCCATTCGCCTTCCATTTTTGGATTATGCATTGAACAGTGCTCTGTGAGATGTACAGGGCTTGGGCTATTTTTTAAAACCTAATCCTGCTTTACATAGGAGGCTAAATACAAATGCAAGTCACAATTTTTCAGATTTACATTTTAAAATAATTAGAAAACCAATAATAATTTCCTTTATATTTCATAAATACTTGCTACTTTGTGTTGGTATATCACACAAATTCTCAATATCCATATGTCTCTGTAACCTGGGCCTTACTGACCTGGGACATATGGATATGTCCTGGAAATTTTGTGCATAGAGAGGCTGTGTGCTTTGTGTGCGTGATCGCCAACAGGTGTCAGCTGATTCTGACTTTGACACCTGGAACTCTGGGCCAGGAGCAGTCGTGCACTGCTCCCGGCAATTTAAATCCCTAAATGCTGCAATTGAACTTGATCACAGCATTTTGGGAGCAGGCAGAGGGACGACAGCTCCTCTGCCCTTACTTCGGAGATGATGTGCTGATAGTTGCCGTGGTGACCTGATATCATCATGATGACATCTGGGTAACCAGAACTAGCAAAGTTGCTTGATTATGTTCAGAGCATGATCAGCAACTTTGTCTGGCAGCGCAATGCTGACAGTTTGTATAGCAAAGGGATGCTCCAGAATCTTTGTGTTATACAAGCATTAAGCCTGTAAATAAGGAATGTCTAATAATGGAACAAAGTAAAAAAAAAAAGTGCACATATTTGGTATTTTTTTCACAAATAAATGCAAGTTTTATCGAAGAAATGTTACCAGTATAGTGAACTACAATATGTCACATATGGTCTGTTGTAGTGTTTTCAGAGTTATTACCTCACAAAGTGACACTGGTCAGAAATGTAAAATTTGGACTGGTCATTAAACCATTGCCAACATTGGGTGCAATAGCATGCTGAGTTGGACTCTCCCTCAACGCCGGAGTCAGCACCTTCCTGGGCACATGTCAGCTAATATATACAGCTGACATGTGCCGAAAACAGCAGTGAGTAGAATCGTGATCCACCGAGGCTGTTAGCTAGTTAAATGTCAATTTCTGATAGCGGCATTTAACTCGCTTTTCCAGTAAGTGCACCAGAAATCTGCTACATAAAGGTGATCTGATCATCGCCTGTATGTAGAAGAGCCGATCAGATTATGGCAGCTTATAGTCTCCTATGGAGACTATTGAAGCATGTCAAAAGTAAAAAATAAATGTTTTTAAAACCAATAGAAAAATAAAATGTAAAAGTTCAAATCATTCCCCTTTCGCCCCATTCAAAATAAAACAATAAAAAAATCAAATATGCACAAATTTGGTATTGTCGTGATCAGAATTGCCCAATCTATCAATATAAAAGAAGAATTAACTCAATTGTTAAACAGTGTAATGAGAAAAAAGTCAAAACACCAGAATTTTTATTTTTGGTTGCCGCAACATTGCATTAAAATGCAATAATGGGCGATCAAAAGATCGTATCTGCACCAAAATGGTATCATTAAAAATGTCACCTCGGCCTGCCAAAAAAAGCCCTCACCCAACCCGAGATCATGAAAAATGGAGACTCTACGGGTATCGAAAAATGGCACAATATTTTTTTTTATAACAAACTTTGGATTTTTTTTCACCACTTAAATAAAAAGATCCTAGACATGCTTGGTGTCTATGAACTCGTAATGACCTGGAGAATCATAATGGCAGGTCAGTTTTAGCATTTAGTGAACATGGTTAAAAAAACAAATGTGGGATTGCACTTACTTTTTTTTTTCACAGAACTTGGAATTTTTTTTCCCAGTTTCCAGTGTTAGGAGTCGAGTTTCCTCTGCTGCACAGGGGGAATCTTGATCCATCTCCGCTGCGGTCTCCCATTCTCCTCCAGCCGCAGTGGAGTCTGCTCAGCAGGTACGTCGATCCCAGCGTCTCGCTCAGTCTGACTCTGTGAGAAGAGTTACTGCTAGTGTTGAGCATTCCGATACCGCAAGTATCGGGTATCGGCGAGTTCAGGGGCCGCCGGAGAGGTAAATATATCAATATTTTTTATTTTAATTCTTTATTTTACACATCCCTATGGATCCCAGGGCCTGAAGGAGAGTTTCCTCTCCTTCAGACCCTGGGAACCATGAGAATATCTTCCGATACTTGATGTCCCATTGACTTGTATTGGTATCGGATATCGGTATCGGCGATATCCGATATTTTTCGGGTATCGGCCGATACTATCCGATACCGATACTTTCAAGTATCGGACGGTATCGCTCAACACTAGTTACTGCTGCTTCTCCAGCTTCTGCCTTTAAAGCCAGTGCTGGTCAGCAGCGAGCGGACTTCTCTGGGACTAAGTCCTTATCTGCACACACTGAGCATGCCCAGGGCAAGATCTCCCGTTGGAGATCGAGGGTCATGTGCTCAGGCTCTGCGGCACATTCCATTGGTCCTCTTGGCAGGTCTTGGAAGGGCAAAAGTTCTATAGCCACTTCCTGTGCTGCAGCTATATAAACTGCGCATGACCGCACGGCCATGCGCTAGTATCAAGTCATATGTGCTTTGCGCCAGTGTGGTTAGCATAAGTGTGTTCAGGGACCCGGCTGAAATAAGCCCCTAGAATACCGGCTTCTCCGGTGACGAGATTGCGTGTTGCTTAACCACAGACTGCTATCAGCTTGGCAGTAAGCTTGTGCTCCTGTGAGGCTAACAGGGCGCAGTGCTTTCCTCTCGCGGCTGCTCTGTGAGGTAACAGAGCTAGTCTACACTGCCATATTGTGCCACCATTCACTAGCAGCAGGTTCTTCCTGCACGGTGGACCCCGGGCTGCGAACGCACCATTAATAATAAATATCTATTTCTACTCGGTGCGTTCCGCTAGCCCTAACATAATACCAGCGCCAGGGTCTGGCTAGTAAATGGCGGACGGTCAGCGTCTACAGCAGTACATCCAGCAGCTGGAGGGTAGGTTGGCGGCTCTCGAGCGCACAACCTCAGCTGTGGACGTTACTGCTGTCGCTGTTAAGCCTGCAAGTGCAGCTGCAGCCAGTTTGTCCGCTGCCACCCCTGCTCCGACCTTATCCCGTCTCCCGCTTCCAGACAAGTTTGCTGGTGACAGTAAGCTATGTCGGGGATTCGTGAGCCAGTGCTCCATACATCTCGAGCTGCTGGCTGCACGTTTTCCTACGGAACGGGCGAAAGTGGGATTCATTATATCTCTCTTGTCGGGCAGGGCGTTGGAGTGGGCAACGCCGCTTTGGGAACGTGGTGATCGTGTGGTACAGAGTGCTCCTATCTTCCTGGACGCTCAGAGGCAGGTCTTTCTGGGACCCCGTGTCACCCACGATACCGCGCTCCAATTGTTGGCAATTACTCAGGCTTCGTCCATGGTCAGCCAGTTTGCCATCCTATTCCGGACTCTAGCTTCTGAGCTGGAATGGCCGGATAAAGTCCTTATTCCGGTGTTCTGGAAAGGACTGGCAGATCATGTGAAGGATGCCTTGGCCACCAGGGAGATTCCCGCCACACTGGAGGAGCTTATTACTATAGCTACCCACATCGATCTCCGTTTTAACGAGCGGAGGTTGGAGCGGACCCAGTGTAGGCAGAGGTTTCGGCTGGCTCCCACCTTTGCCAAACCTCTAGAATCTCCTGTTATGGCGTCCGACTCCCATGAGGCCATGGAGGTTTCTCAAGCGGGACCTAGGTCTCAGACTGTTCGAGTACCTGTGGTATGTAAAAATTGCCAGCAACCGGGACATTACGCTAATAAATGTCCACGGCGGTCGGGAAAACGATCGCGTCTAGTGTCCATTGGAGGAGGTTCACTGGACACTGCGGCATTTTCCTCAAAATTGTCCTTTAAAGGGACAATCCTGTTAGGCACATCCACTCTTACAGTAGAGCTTTGTGTGGATTCAGGAGCAGAGGGAAATTTTATGTCTTCTGCTTTTGCTCTGCGCCACGCAATACCTCTGGTTATGCTTGCCAAACCAGTAACCGTTAGAGTGGTGAATGGGTTGACACTTCCATTACAGATCACACATCAGACTGTCCCTTTCACGTTAGCCATGTCCCCATCCCACCAGGAGATTATTTCCCTTCTTGTCCTTCCCGAGGGAATGGATGAGATTCTGCTGGGAATACCCTGGCTCCGTTTCCACTCCCCACATATTGAGTGGACCTCTGGGAGGATATTGGGTTGGAGTGAATCCTGTAAGGGCAGATGTGTGAAAGAGTGCATTCAGGTTTCCACCACTGAGATACCCGCAGATCTCTCTACTCTCCCCAAATACTATTGGTCTTATGCAGACGTCTTCTCCAAAAAGGCCGCGGAGACCCTTCCGCCTCACCGTCCCTATGACTGTCCTATAGATCTCTTGCCTGGAGCAGAACCTCCTCGGGGACGTGTCTATCCCCTCTCTCTCCCGGAGACGGAGGCAATATCCCAATACATCCAGGAGAATTTGGCAAGAGGATTTATTAGGAAGTCAGTGTCACCAGCAGGGGCAGGGTTCTTCTTCGTACAGAAGAAGAATGGAGAATTGCGTCCTTGCATAGACTACAGGGGTCTTAACGCCATCACCGTTAAGAATAAGTACCCGCTGCCCCTGATTTCTGAGCTTTTTGATAGGCTACGGGGAGCTAAGGTATTTACCAAATTAGACCTGCGGGGAACTTATAACCTGATTCGCATTCGTGAGGGGGACGAATGGAAGACGGCGTTTAACACCAGAGATGGGCACTATGAGTATCTGGTGATGCCCTTCGGGCTCTGTAACGCCCCAGCCGTTTTCCAAGACTTTGTCAACGACATCTTCCGGGATATGCTTTCCACCTCGGTCGTAGTCTATCTGGGTGATATTCTCATCTTCTCTCCAGATATTGACTCCCACCGGAGAGATGTTGGCAGAGTCTTCGACCTCTTACGGGCAAACTCTCTTTACGCAAAGTTGGAGAAGTGTGTGTTTGAGCAGGAGTCTTTACCTTTCCTGGGCTATATCATCTCTGCCCAGGGATTGGCTATGGATCCTGCCAAACTACAGGCTGTGATGGACTGGCAAGAACCTCATTCACTTAAAGCGGTGCAGCGCTTTATGGGGTTCATTAATTATTACCGCCAGTTCATTCCCCATTTCTCAACTTTGGTAGCTCCCTTGGTAGCCCTCACCAAGAAGGGAGCAAATCCCAAAGTGTGGTCTGAAGAGGTCTCCAGGGCCTTTTCTTCTACTAAGTCTCATTTTGCTAGCGCTCCCATCCTACATCGTCCCGATGTCGATAAGCCGTTTATAATGGAGGTGGATGCCTCTTCCGTTGGTGCTGGAGCAGTCCTCTTCCAAAAGGATGCTCAAGGTCGGAAGCATCCGTGCTTCTTCTTCTCCAAGACCTTCACACCAGTGGAGAGGAATTATTCCATCGGGGACAGGGAGTTGTTAGCGATGAAATTGGCTTTCTCTGAGTGGAGACATCTCTTGGAGGGGGCTCGTTTTCCCTTTCAAGTATTTACAGACCACAAAAATTTGCTATATTTGCAAACAGCCCAGCGGCTAAATTCTCGCCAGGCCAGATGGTCCTTATTCTTCTCCCAATTCCACTTCACCCTCCATTATGTCGCTGGGGAGAAGAACATTCGAGCTGATGCTCTTTCTCGCTCTGTTGTGTCATCTGAGGAGGAGGAAGGAGAGCCTCGGCTTATTGTTCCTTCTGAGAGCTTGAGAACCATGGCTCCGGTGTCGCTTGAGTCTGTGCCTCCGGGCAAGACTTTTGTGCCCATAAATTTGCGACCGGAGGTTCTCTCTTGGGCTCATTCCTCCAGGGTGGGTGGACACTTTGGGACAAAAAGGACATCTGAGCTGCTGGTGAGGATGTACTGGTGGCCGCATATGCTGCGAGATGACAGAGATTACGTTCTGGCGTGTGTCTCATGCGCCAAAAATAAGTCTCCTCGACAACGGCCGTCTGGGTTACTCTATCCCTTGCCGGTGGCAGACAGGCCCTGGGAGATGGTCGGGATGGACTTTGTAGTGGGTTTGCCCAAGTCTCGTGGCTGTACCGTCATTTGGGTTATTACCGATCATTTCTCGAAAATGGTGCACTTGGTGCCGCTCCCACGGTTACCTTCTGCACGGGCCTTGGCAGCGTTGTTCATAAGACACATCTTCCGCCTACACGGCATGCCAGACAAAATTGTCAGTGACCGGGGTCCCCAGTTTGCGTCTCGGTTCTGGAGAGAGCTTTGTCGTCTTCTCAGCATTGAGTTAAATCTCTCTTCCGCATATCATCCCGAGACGAATGGGTTGGTAGAGAGGGCCAATCAGACTCTGGTCACATATCTACGACATTTTGTTTCTGCCAGGCAGGATGACTGGGCATCTTTATTACCATGGGCAGAGTTCGCCCTTAATAACGCTGTAGCCGACTCCACCGGTCAGACTCCTTTCCTCCTTAATTACGGCCAGCATCCGCGGGTTCCTGTGCCTATGCCCGTGTCCTCTGCTGACTCCAGGGTGGCAGACTGGGCAGTGGAGGCACGGGACATTTGGGACCGCACTCAGGATGCCATTCGGGCATCGAAGGAGAGAATGAGGTCCTCCGCCGATGCACATCGGCGCCCTGCCCCGACCTTTGCTCCTGGCGACTTGGTGTGGCTCTCCGCCCGTAACATCAGGCTGCGAGTTGAGTCCACTAAATTTGCTCCTCGCTACTTGGGCCCATTCAAGGTCCTCGAGCAAGTTAATCCTGTGGTCTATCGTTTGGCCCTTCCGCCACACCTGGGTATCACCGACACCTTTCATGTGTCCCTCTTGAAACCCGTGTATATGTCCCGGTTCTCCGAGTCATCTGCTGGGACATCGGGTTCGTCTTCGGACGATTATGAGGTGAACGCTATTTTGGGGTGCAAGGTGGTGCGTGGTAAAAAATTTTATTTGGTGGACTGGAAGGGTTATGGTCCCGAGGACAGTTCCTGGGAGCCTGTTGAGCACATTCGGGCTCCGCAGCTCATTGCTGCCTTCGAACGTAGCGAGGCCCAAGGAGGGGGGGCCCTAGGAGGGAGGGTAATGTTAGGAGTCGAGTTTCCTCTGCTGCACAGGGGGAATCTCGATCCATCTCCGCTGCGGTCTCCCATTCTCCTCCAGCCGCAGTGGAGTCTGCTCAGCAGGGACGTCGATCCCAGCGTCTCGCTCAGTCTGACTCTGTGAGAAGAGTTACTGCTGCTTCTCCAGCTTCTGCCTTTAAAGCCTATACTGGTCAGCAGCGAGCGGACTTCTCTGGGCCTAAGTCCTTATCTGCACACACTGAGCATGCCCAGGGCAAGATCTCCCGTTGGAGATCGAGGGTCATGTGCTCAGGCTCTGCGGCACATTCCATTGGTCCTCTTGGCAGGTCTTGGAAGGGCAAAAGTTCTATAGCCACTTCCTGTGCTGCAGCTATATAAACTGCGCATGACCGCACGGCCATGCGCTAGTATCAAGTCATATGTGCTTTGCGCCAGTGTGGTTAGCATAAGTGTGTTCAGGGACCCGGCTGAAATAAGCCCCTAGAATACCGGCACCTCCGGTGAGGAGATTGTATGAGTGTGTTCAGGGACCCGGCTGAAATAAGCCCCTAGAATACCGGCTTCTCCGGTGAGGAGATTGCGTGTTGCTTAACCACAGACTGCTATCAGCTTGGCAGTAAGCTTGTGCTCCTGTGAGGCTAACAGGGCGCAGTGCTTTCCTCTCGCGGCTGCTCTGTGAGGTAACAGAGCTAGTCTACACCGCCATATTGTGCCACCATTCACTAGCAGCAGGTTCTTCCTGCACGGTGGACCCCGGGCTGCGAACGCACCATTAATAATAAATATCTATTTCTACTCGGTGCGTTCCGCTAGCCCTAACATCCAGTACATGATATGTTAAAACCAATGGTGTGTTTCAAAAACACAAATTGTCCCACAAAAACCAATCCCTTACATTGCCATTTTGACCAAAAAAATAAAAAAGTTATGGTTCTGGGAAGAAAGGGAGCAAAAATCAAAAATGCAAGAATGGAAAAATATCCCTGAGGTTTCAGGGGTTAAAGTGCAACCACATTGGGGGTAAAAGAGTAACCATAATTTTAATTTTTTTAAATCAATAGTACACATGAAAAATTGAAAACTTGGTTGGGCTGGTTTCACATTGGCGTTTTTTGGGGTGCGTTTTTGCGGTAAAAAACTCAAAAAAACGCATGGTGAAAAAACGCATGTAAACGCGTGTAAACGCTGCGTTTTTTTCACGCATGCGTTTTTGCATGTGGTGAAAAAAACACGGCGTTTTGACGCGTTTACATGCGTTTTTACATGCGTTTGCGTTTTTTAAACGCATGCTGAGAAATGTGTGACAGCTGCCAATCATCAAAATAAAGTAAAAAAACCACTATAAACAGAAATAGTTAGGGTTAGGGTTAGGGGTAGGGTTAGGGGTAGGGATCATAACCCTAACCCTAACCCTAAAGGGATCCTACCCCTAACCCTACCCCTAACCCTAACCCTAAGGGATCCTAACCCTACCCCTAACCCTACCCCTAACCCTAACCCTAAGGGATCCTAACCCTAACCCTACCCCTAACCCTACCCCTAACCCTAAGGGATCCTAACCCTACCCCTAACCCTACCCCTAACGATAAAGGGATTAGGGTTAGGGTTAGGATCCCTTAGGGTTAGGGGTAGGGTTAGGGTTAGGGGTAGGGTTAGGGGTAGGGTTAGGGTTAGGGTTAGGGGTAGGGGTAGGGTTAGGGGTAGGGTTAGGTTCCCTTTATCACCTTTATGTTGGGGGGTGGCATATCAGTGTGTTTTCTGGTTTTTTAATAAAAAAACACATGCGTTTTTACCGCAAAAAACAAATGCACCAAAAACGCATGCGTCCCCATTGACTCCAATGTATTTTTTACCCCAAAAAAACGCATGGTCCAAAAAACGCTTCTAAAAATACTACAAGTAGCATTTCAGAAAATGAACGCATGCAGTAAAAAAACGCATGCGTCACAAAACGCGACCAAACGCGTACACAAAAAAACGCATGCGTTTTCAATGTTAAATATAGGAAAAAAAAAACGCATGCGTTTTTGGGAAAAAAAACGCTGCAGACAAAAACGCAAGTGTGAAACCACCCTTAGATATTTTATTAAAGAAATCTGCTTTTTTCTAGTCCTAGATTGATCATTCATCTTCAAAATGGGTAAAATCTGTATTCAATGAAGACAGATTTTTACATTATTGAAACAGGAGATGACAGTTGCTACTGATGAGATTCTATGGAGAGGGGAGAGAGGAGCTAAAACTAGAGTTTCTCCGTCCTTTTTTTCTCTACCCCTCCCACCTACATCACATTTTGTCAGTTGCAACTGTCATCTCTTATTTCAATAATGTAAAAATCTCTCTTCACTGTATACAGATGTAACCCGAGGATTGAGAATTTTGATAATGTCTGATCAGTCCTGGAGGAGAAAGAAGCAAATTTCTCTGATTAAAAATATTACAAAGTTGCCTATTTTCACGTATACTATTCTTTTGGGAAATAAAAAATAAAACAGTGGTTACTCTTATGTTTTTGGGTGGGTGTAATATGAAAATTTGTGGAGAAGTTCAAGGAGTATGGATACTTTTTCAAAGTACTGTAAAAAAATGTATAAGCTATAAGAAATGAAAAAAACTTATAATAAGAAATTATCTTTCACAACCATCTCTTTCAAATCTGAGTTTCAAAAGAAAATGTTATCTGCATATCATAAACTTGCTGCATTCTGTGGGTTTCATATGTACATAGCTGAACACAAATATTTTTAACTCGTACACAAAGGAATTGCAAATATTAATTTTGAAATATGGGTCAATCTATTATAAATATGCTTTATTTTAAAATTATAACATTTGTGCAAATTCCCTTGTAATCTGTTATGCAGTTAAGTAGGGCACGAACATCTGGACATTATTTGAATAACTTAAGCTAATTAATGTATTTACCAATATAACTCTTTTTATTATCGAGAAGTTCTTGTAAAGTGGAAAATAGCTGTTGTATGAAGCCTTAGCACTGAAGTGCTGCTCTTGGCATGGGCACTGCTGATCTTACTGTATATGGTAAATGGTTCATGATTTTTTCACTGTCCAATTTCCTTTTTGTGTTTAAAGCAGACATTCAACAAGTTTTTCAATGTTACAGTACAAAATAACAATGCTGCTATATAATTAAGCAAACTTGATCTTGTCAATTTTCCATCCTAAAATAACACTTGAAAAAAGATACCGTATATACTCGAGTATAAGCCAACCCGAGTATAAGCCGACCCCCCTAATTTTGCCACAAAAAACTGGGAAAACTTATTGACTCGAGTATAAGCCTAGGGTGGAAATGCAGCATTTACCGGTGAATTTCAAAAATAAAAATAGATCATTATTTCCCCATAGCTGTGCCATACAGTGCTCTGCACCGTTCATATTTCCCCATAGCTGTGCCATATACGGTGCCCTGCACCGTTCACTGTGCCCCATAGATGTGCCATATACGGTGCTCTGCACCGTTCACTGTGCCCCATAGATGTGCCATATACGGTGCTCTGCACCGTTCACTGTGCCCCATAGATGTGCCATATACGGTGCTCTGCACCATTCACTGTGCCCCATAGATGTGCCATATACGGTGCTCTGCACCGTTCACTGTGCCCCATAGATGTGCCATATACGGTGCTCTGCACCGTTCATTGTGCCCCATAGATGTGCCATATACGGTGCTCTGCACCGTTCACTGTGCCCCATAGATGTGCCATATACGGTGCTCTGCACCGTTCATTGTGCCCCATAGATGTGCCATATACGGTGCCCTGCACCGTTCACTGTGCCCCATAGATGTGCCATATACGGTGCCCTGCACCGTTCACTGTGCCCCATAGATGTGCCATATACGGTGCTCTGCACCGTTCACTGTGCCCCATAGATGTGCCATATACGGTGCTCTGCACCGTTCACTGTGCCCCATAGATGTGCCATATACGGTGCTCTGCACCGTTCACTGTGCCCCATAGATGTGCCATATACAGTGCTCTGCACCGTTCACTGTGCCCCATAGATGTGCCATATACGGTGCTCTGCACCGTTCACTGTGCCCCATAGATGTGCCATATACGGTGCTCTGCACCGTTCACTGTGCCCCATAGATGTGCCATATACGGTGCTCTGCACCGTTCACTGTGCCCCATAGCTGTGCCATATACGGTGCTCTGCACCGTTCATTGTGCCCCATAGCTGTGCCCATACACGGTTCTCTGCACCGTTCATTGTGCCCCATAGCTGTGCCCATATACGGTGCTCTGCACCGTTCACTGTGCCCCATAGATGCTCCACATAAATCTCTGCCGCCGCCGCTGCTGCTGCTGCAATAAAAAAAACAAAACACATACTCACCTCCTTTGATTGCAGCTCCCGGCGTCTCGTTCCGGCGCCTCCATCTTCCCGGCGTCTCTGCTCTGACTGATCAGGCAGAGGGCGCCGCGCACACTATATGCGTCATCGCGCCCTCTGACCTGAACAGTCAGAGCGCAGACGCCGGGAAGATGGAGGCGCCGGCCGGGAAGATGGAGCGACGCTCGGCGGCTGGAACGTGGACAGGTGAATATGCTATACTTACCTAGTCCTGGCGATCCTCGCGCTGTCCCTCTGCCTGGTCTTCGGTGCCGCAGCTTCTTTCTCTATCAGCGGTCACCGGCACCGCTGATTAGAGGAATGAATAGGCGGCTCCACCCCTATGGGAGGTGGAGCCGCTTATTCATTTCTGTAATGAGCGGTCCCACGTGACTGCTGAAGAGGGGAAGAAGCTGCAGCACAGAAGACCGTGGGACGGCAGGGACAGCGCGAGGATCGCTGGGACTAGGTAAGTATGCCTCAGCGCCCTCTCACCCTCACCCGCCGACCCTGCCACCCACCTTGACTCGAGTATAAGCCGAGAGGGGCACTTTCAGCCCAAAATTTTGGGCTGAAAATCTCGGCTTATACTCGAGTATATACGGTAATTACTGTACTTACCATTGGCTTCAATAGGTTGTCAAATTGATATTTTTCTGGCCCCTCTTATAATTACAATTAGCACCATTAATTAATTTGACATCTGAACTGAATTCTATGATTATAAAACTTTTTACACTTTGACCATAGAATTTGATTCTCAATTTTCCTGTTTTGAAATGTAACTACCCTATTTCTTTTCACTTTCACACTTTAAGCTCTTCACGACTTTGCGATTTTCCATTTTTGCGCTTTTGCTTTTTCCTAACTTTTTAATTATTTTCTTCCCCATATGGCTTGTTTTTTGAGGGCTAAGTTGTACTTTTGAAAGACACCATTCATTTTATCATGTGATGCACTGGAAAGCAGAAAAAAAATTCAAAGTGCATTGAAATTGCAAAGAAAAGTGCAGTTCCACATTTGTGTTTTGGGTTTTTATTTACCGTATTCATTACATGGTAAAACTGACCAGACAATATGATTTCCCAGGTCAGTATGAATATGCATATGCCAAACATGTATACATTTTTTTATTTAAGTGGTGAAAACAATTTTGAAATTTGTTAGAACATTTTTCCCTTATTCCTCCTTTTTCCGAGGCTTGTAGCGTTTTCATTTTTTGGGATATGATGTTATGTGAAGGCTTATTTTTTGTGCCTTAAACTGACATTTTTAATAATGCAAATTTGGGGTAGATATGATGTTTTGGTCGCCTGTTATTGCATTTTATTGCAATGTTACGATGACCATAAAAACATAACTGGCCTTTACATTTTTGTTACAATACGCCGTTTACTGATCGGATAAATTTATTTTATATTTTGATAGATTGGACTTTTACAAATGCAGCAATACCAAATGTGTGTATTTTTTGTATTTCTTTTTAATGGGGCAAAAGGTGGGTGATTTGAACTTTGGTGTTTTTTTCATACTTTTAAAAACTTTTTTTTATTTTTCACTGTCTTTAATTATCCCCTTAGGAGACTTAAAGCTGAGATTCTCCGATCGATTGTGCTATGCATGGCATTGCTTAATCACTGCTATATATGCCTGAAATAAAAATCCCCTATAGCATACTTCAGCACTCCTGTTAGCTGCAATATTAGATAAGAAACATATTGTGGACAGCAGTGTGAGCAGCCTCTTCTTACCTCCACACCTTTGGCATCTCTAGTATTAGATTACAAATATTAGATGGACAACGGTGTGAGCAGCCTCTTCTTAGCTCCACATCTTTGGCATCTCTAGTATTAGATCACAAATATTAGATGGACAATGGTGTGAGCAGCCTCTTCTTACCTCCACATCTTTGGTATCTCTAGTATTAGATCACAAATATTAGATGGACAGCAGTGTGAGCAGCCTCTTCTTAGCTCCACATCTTTGGTATCTCTAGTATTAGATCACAAATATTAGATGGACAACGGTGTGAGTAGCCTCTTCTTACCTCCACATCTTTGTTATCTCTAGTATTAGATCACATATATTAGATGGACACCGGTGTGAGCAGCCTCTTCTTACCTCCACATCTTTGGTATCTCTAGTATTAGATCACAAATATTAGATGGACAACGGTGTGAGCAGCCTCTTCTTAGCTCCACATCTTTGGTATCTCCAGGAGTGATGAGCGAGTATACTCGATGCTCGGGTTTTCCCGAGCACGCTCAGGTGTTTTCCGAGTATTTGTTAGTGCTCGGAGATTTAGTTTTAGTTGCCACAGCTGCATGATTTACGGCTGCTAGACAGGCTGAATACATGTGAGGAATAGTAGAAGAAAACAGCACTCAATAGAAAAAAGTTTTCTATTTTTTAATCAGACAATTTTTTAGTGTGAACTATAAATACTGTTGTGAATTCTGTTGTCGAGCTCCCTCCTGTGGTCGTGAATGGTACTTCGGCGAGTTCTGTCTATGGGCTCCCTCTGGTGGCTATGAGTGAAGCTGCGGCTTCTGAGGTTCCTTACACAGGTGACGTGGTTTATCCTTTGGTTGGCTGCTCTATTTAACTCCTCTCAGATCGTTACTCCATGCCAGCTGTCAATGTTTTTGCATTTGTTCAGTTCGCTCCTGGATCTCTCTGGTGACCTGCCTTCTCCTGCAGAAGCTAAGTTCCTGATAGTCATTATTTGTTCACTATTTTCTTGTCCAGTTGGTTATCATGATTTTGTCTTGCTAGCTGGAAGCTCTGGGATGCAGAGTGGTCCCTCCGCACCGTGAGTCGGTGCGGAGGTCTTTTTTGCACATTCTGCGTGGTCTTTTGTAGGTTTTTGTGCTGATCGCAAAGTTACCTTTCCTATCCTCTGTCTATTTAGTAAGTCTGGCCTCCCTTTGCTGAAACTTGTTTTCATTTCTGCGTTTGTGACTTTCATCTTTTCTCACAGTCAATATATGTGGGGGGCTTCCTTTACCTTTTGGGGAATTTCTCTGAGGCAAGGTAGGCTTAATTTTCTATCTCTAGGGCTAGATAGTTCTTAGGCTGTGACGAGGCGCCTAGGTCTGGTCAGGAGCGCTCCACGGCTATTTCTAGTGTGTGTGATAGGATTAGGGCTTGCGGTCAGCAGAGTTCCCACATCCCAGAGCTCGTCCTGTATGAGGTTTAACTATCAGGTCATTCCAGGTGCTCCTAACCACCAGCTTATAACAGTACAGCTGGCCCAAAGTATTAATGCATCTCAATAGAGGGATAAGAGAACTTCTGAGACCGTTTTTTTTTCTTTGCACTGTGTTTTGTTTTTCTTTTCCCCTAGACCTTTGGGTGGTTCAGGACACAGGTGTAGCTATGGACATTCAAGGTCTGACCTCTTGTGTGGATCATCTCACTGCAAGGGTACAAAACATTCAAGATTTTGTGGTTCAGAATTCTATGTTAGAGCCTAGAATTCCTATCCCTGACTTATTTTCTGGGGATAGATCTAGGTTCTTGAATTCAAAAATAATTGTAAACTGTTTCTAGCTTTGAAACCCCGCTCCTCTGGTGACCCCACTCAACAAGTAAAAATCATTATTTCTTTGTTGCGTGGTGACCCTCAAGACTGGGCATTTTCCCTTGCGCCAGGAGATCCTGCATTGCGTGATGTTGATGCGTTTTTTCTGGCGCTTGGATTGTTTTATGATGAACCAAATTCAGTGGATCAGGCAGAGAAAATTTTGCTGGCTTTGTGTCAGGGTCAGGATGAAGCGGAGGTGTACTGTCAGAAGTTTAGAAAGTGGTCTGTGCTTACTCAGTGGAATGAATGTGCCCTGGCAGCAATTTTCAGAAAGGGTCTTTCTGAAGCCCTTAAGGATGTCATGGTGGGATTTCCCACACCTGCTGGTCTGAATGAGTCTATGTCTTTGGCCATTCAGATCGATCGGCGCATGCGTGAGCGCAAAGCTGTGCACCATCTGGCGGTATTCTCTGAGCATAGGCCTGAGCCTATGCAGTGTGATAGGACTTTGACCAGAGCTGAAAGGCAAGAACACAGACGTCGGAATGGGCTGTGTTTTTACTGTGGTGAATCCACTCATGCTATCTCCGATTGTCCTAAGCGCACTAAGCAGTTCGCTAGGTCCGCCACCATTGGTACGGTACAGTCTAAATTTCTTTTGTCCGTTACTCTGATTTGCTCTCTGTCGTCCTATTCTGTTATGGCACTTGTGGATTCAGGCGCTGCCCTGAATTTGATGGACTTGGAGTTTGCCAGGCACTGTGGTTTTTTCTTGGAGCCCTTGCAGTATCCTATTCCATTGAGAGGAATTGATCCTACGCCTTTGGCCAAGAATAAGCCTCAGTACTGGACTCAATTGACCATGTGCATGGCTCCTGTACATCAGGAGGATATTCACTTTTTGGTGTTGCATAATCTGCATGATGTGGTCGTTTTGGGGTTGCCATGGCTACAGGTCCATAATCCAGTGTTGGATTGGAAATCTATGTCTGTGTCCGGCTGGGGTTGTCAGGGGGTACATGGTGATGTTCCATTGCTGTCAATTTCGCCTTCCACTCCTTCTGAAGTCCCTGAGTTTTTATCAGATTACCGGGATGTATTTGAGGAGCCTAAATCCGGTGCCCTACCTCCTCATAGGGATTGAGACTGTGCTATTAATTTGATTTCTGGTAGTGAGTTCCCTAAGGGCCGTCTGTTTATGTTATCTGTGCCAGAGCACGCCGCTATGCGGAGTTATATAAAGGAATCCTTGGAGAAGGGTCATATTCGCCCGTCGTCATCACCGTTGGGAGCAGGGTTCTTTTTTGTGGCCAAGAAGGATGGTTCTTTGAGACCTTGTATTGATTACCGCCTCCTTAATAAGATCACAGTCAAATTTCAGTATCCTTTGCCGCTGCTGTCTGATTTATTTGCTCGGATTAAGGGGGCTAGTTGGTTCACCAAGCATAGATCTGCGTGGTGCGTATAATCTTGTGCGAATTAAACAGGGTGATGAATGGAAAACGGCATTTAATACGCCCGAGGGCCATTTTGAATACCTGGTTATGCCATTCGGGCTTTCTAATGCTCCATCTGTGTTTCAGTCCTTTATGCATGACATCTTCCGAGAGTACCTGGATAGATTCATGATTGTATATTTGGATGACATTTTGGTCTTTTCGGATGATTGGGAGTCTCATGTGAAGCAGGTCAGAATGGTGTTCCAGGTCCTTCGTGCGAATTCCTTGTTTGTGAAGGGGTCAAAGTGTCTCTTTGGAGTTCAGAAGGTTTCATTTTTGGGTTTCATTTTTTCCCCTTCTACTATCGAGATGGACCCTGTTAAAGTTCAGGCCATTTATGATTGGACTCAGCCGACATCTGTGAAGAGCTTGCAGAAGTTCCTGGGCTTTGCTAATTTTTATCGTCGCTTCATTGCTAATTTTTCCAGTGTTGCTAAACCGTTGACTGATTTGACCAAGAAAGGTGCTGATGTGGTCAATTGGTCCTCTGCGGCTGTAGAGGCTTTTCAGGAGTTGAAGCGATGTTTTGCTTCTGCCCCTGTGTTGTGCCAGCCAGATGTTTTGCTCCCTTTTCAGGTTGAGGTTGATGCTTCTGAAATTGGAGCAGGGGCTGTTTTGTCGCAAAGAAGTTCTGATGGCTCGGTGATGAAACCCTGTGCCTTCTTTTCTAGAAAATTCTCGCCTGCTGAACGCAATTATGATGTGGGCAATCGAGAGTTGTTGACCATGAAGTGGGCATTCGAGGAGTCGCGACATTGGCTTGAAGCAGCTAAACATCGAGTGGTGGTCTTGACGGATCACAAGAATTTAACTTATCTCGAGTCTGCCAAACAGTTGAATCCTAGACAGGCTCGATGGTCGCTCTTTTTCTCCCGTTTTGATTTTGTGGTTTCATACCTTCCGGGATCTAAGAATGTGAAGGCTGACGCCCTGTCAAGGAGTTTTGTGCCTGACTCTCCGGGTGTTCCGGAGCCGGCGGGTATTCTTAAAGAAGGGGTAATTTTGTCTGCCATTTCCCCTGATTTGCGGCGTGTGCTGCAAAAGTTTCAGGCTGATAGACCTGACCATTGTCCTACGGAGAAACTGTTTGTCCCTGATAGATGGACTAGTACAGTTATCTCTGAGATTCATTGTTCAGTGTTGGCTGGTCATCCTGGAATCTTTGGTACCAGAGATTTGGTGGCTAGATCCTTTTGGTGGCCTTCTTTGTCACGGGATGTGCGTTCTTTTGTGCAGTCCTGTGGGACTTGTGCTTGGGCTAAGCCCTGCTGTTCTCGTGCCAGTGGGTTGCTTTTGCCCTTGCCGATTCCGAAGAGGCCCTGGACGCATATTTCCATGGATTTTATTTCAGATCTCCCTGTTTCTCAAAGGATGTCGGTCATTTGAGTGGTTTGTGATCGCTTCTCTAAGATGGTCCATTTGGTACCCTTATCTAAATTTCCTTCCTCCTCTGATTTGGTGCCATTGTTTTTCCAGCATGTGGTTCGTTTGCATGGCATTCCAGAGAACATCGTCTCGGACAGAGGTTCCCAGTTTGTTTCGAGGTTTTGGCGGTCCTTTTGCGCTAAGATGGGCATTGATTAGGGTTGAGCGACCTTGACCTTTTTAGAGTCGAGCCGTGTTTCGCGAAACCAGACTATCTTAGAAGTCGAGTCAAGTGGAATCGGCCGATTATCGCGAAAAGTCGGGTATCGACCGAAACACGAAACCCAATGGAAGTCAATGGAGGAGCATAGTCGGCAGTGAGTGGAGGCCAGGAAAACACCTACACTGCCCATTTTAATGGCAAAAACATCCATTCTTGTTACAGAAGCTTGTCAATCGTAATTTACCTTATAATAATTGGAAGGCATTTGAAATTGGGGGTCATTTGGCTAAAGTTGTGGGGAGTAGGGCTGGTTCAAGTAATTAGTGGGCCCAGGAAATCTGGACCACGTCACGGCAGTGGAGCAGGGAGAGGTAAGTATTTCAACTTTGCAAGTGCTGTGATCCTGAGCAAGCAGGGGTGGCCCACTCGTTGGCATTGGCACTGGCACAGGGCCCCTCAAAGTACAGCGGTGTGTTTGCACGGCGGGGGCGCCTCCCACCGGCAGCAACACTTTTGCGTACTATGAGAGGCCCTGTGCCAGTGACGTTGCCAACTAGTATTCCTCCCCCCACCTGATGAAGGAACCTGCACTTTCATCTGCACCTTCCTCTTTGTCCCCTTGTAAGGTGGTATGGTATGCGGGAAGAGGAACCTGACTTTCAGCAGGGTCACAATCTTGTTGTGTAGCGTGCACGTGGAATGTTGCGTTATGGGTCAATGTACCAGCAGACTCATCTATCACTGGCTGGGCAATGGGCAGGATGAGGAGGAAACACAGATATAGGCCCAAAGAATAAAGTTGGCTAAATGCAGTTCAAAATTGGTAACACAGGACTGTTATGGCTGGCAATCAGGCAACACAGCGTGCAGTAATCAGCGCACATACAGAGATCTGGCAATAACCCAAAACAATAGGACGAGCTCTGAGACGTGGAATCTCTGTAGACTGCAGTACCTGATCTATCCTCACACAACTGTAAGCAGCAGTGGATTGCGCCTATCCACTACCTATGCAACTCGGCACTGCCTGAGGAGCTGACTAGCCTGAAGATAGAAATACAAGCCTGACTTACCTCAGAGAAATACCCCAAAGGAATAGGCAGGCCCCACATATAATGACTGTTAGCAAGATGAAAAGACAAACGTAGGAATGAAATAGATTCAGCAAAGTGAGGCCCGATATTCTAGACAGAGCGAGGATAGCAAAGAGAACTATGCAGTCTACAAAAAACCCTAAAACGAAAACCACGCAAAGGGGCAAAAAGACCCACCGTGCCGAACTAACAGCACGGCGGTGCACCCCTTTGCTTCTCAGAGCTTCCAGCAAAAGTTAATAGCAAGCTGGACAGAAAAAACAGAAAACAAACTAGAAGCACTTATCTAGCAGAGCAGCAGGCCCAAGGAAAGATGCAGTAGCTCAGATCCAACACTGGAACATTGACAAGGAGCAAGGAAGACAGACTCAGGTGGAGCTAAATAGCAAGGCAGCCAACGAGCTCACCAAAACACCTGAGGGAGGAAGCCCAGAGACTGCAATACCACTTGTGACCACAGAAGTGAACTCAGCCACAGAATTCACAACACAGGACTAACCAGGGGGCATTGCAGTGGAGGACAACTGGAATGAGAGGCTGACACAGAGAGTAGGCCCAAATCAGTAAGTAGTCGAAATGCAGTTCAAAATTGGCAACCGTAGTAAACAGGCGGCACAGCTTTGTTAAGTGGAGGAGAACAGCAAGGAGTGGCAGACACCGATAGTAGGCCCCAACCCAACTAGTAGGCCAAATGCAGTCTAACATTAACAACTACTTAACGAGAGCCTGAAAATGGAATTTCAGGACAGGAAACCAGGAGAACAGCAAGGAGCGGCAGACACTGTTAGTAGGCCCCAAACCAACTAGTACGCCAAATGCAGTTGTTCCATTTAACCACTATTTAACAAGAGCCTGAAGATAGAAGCTCAGGAAAGGCAACCTGGAGAACACCTTGGAGTGGAAGACATCGTCTCTACACCCCATACCCAATTTGTAGGCCTAATGCAGTGTAGTTTCCAACAACTACTAAACGAGAGCATTAAGATTGAAGCAATGGAGAGGAAACCTGGGGAACACCTTGGAGTGGAACACACCGTCTCTACACCCCATACCCAATTTGTAGGCCTAATGCAGTGTAGTTTCCAACAACTACTAAACGAGAGCATTAAGATTGAAGCAATGGAGAGGAAACCTGGGGAACACCTTGGAGTGGAACACACCGTCTCTACACCCCATACCCAATTTGTAGGCCTAATGCAGTGTAGTTTCCAACAACTACTAAACGAGAGCATTAAGATTGAAGCAATGCAGAGGAAACCTGGGGAACACCTTGGAGTGGAACACACCGTCTCTACACCCCATACCCAATTTGTAGGCCTAATGCAGTGTAGTTTCCAACAACTACTAAACGAGAGCATTAAGATTGAAGCAATGGAGAGGAAACCTGGGGAACACCTTGGAGTGTAACACACCGTCTCTCTACACCCCATACCCAATTTGTAGACCTAATGCAGTGTAGTTTCCAACAACTACTAAACGAGAGCATTAAGATTGAAGCAATGGAGAGGAAACCTGGGGAACACCTTGGAGTGGAACACACCGTCTCTACACCCCATAACAAATTTGTAGGAATAATGCAGTGTAGTTTCCAACAACTACTAAACGAGAGCACTAAGATTGACGCAATGGAGAGGAAACCTGGGGAACACCTTGGAGTGTAACATACCGTCTCTCTACACCCCATACCCAATTTGTAGGCCTAATGCAGTGTAGTTTCCAACAACTACTAAACGAGAGCATTAAGATTGAAGCAATGGAGAGGAAACCTGGGGAACACCTTGGAGTGGAACACACCGTCTCTACACCCCATACCCAATTTGTAGGCCTAATGCAGTGTAGTTTCCAACAACTACTAAACGAGAGCATTAAGATTGAAGCAATGGAGAGGAAACCTGGGGAACACCTTGGAGTGTAACACACCGTCTCTCAACACCCCATACCCAATTTGTAGGCCTAATGCAGTGTAGTTTCCAACAACTACTAAACGAGAGCATTAAGATTGAAGCAATGCAGAGGAAACCTGGGGAACACCTTGGAGTGGAACAAACCGTCTCTACACCCCATACCCAATTTGTAGGCCTAATGCAGTGTAGTTTCCAACAACTACTAAACGAGAGCATTAAGATTGAAGCAATGGAGAGGAAACCTGGGGAACACCTTGGAGTGGAACACACCGTCTCTACACCCCATACCCAATTTGTAGGCCTAATGCAGTGTAGTTTCCAACAACTACTAAACGAGAGCATTAAGATTGAAGCAATGGAGAGGAAACCTGGGGAACACCTTGGAGTGTAACACACCGTCTCTCTACACCCCATACCCAATTTGTAGGCCTAATTCAGTGTAGTTTCCAACAACTACTAAACGAGAGCATTAAGATTGAAGCAATGGAGAGGAAACCTGGGGAACACCTTGGAGTGGAACACACCGTCTCTACACCCCATACCCAATTTGTAGGCCTAATGCAGTGTAGTTTCCAACAACTACTAAACGAGAGCATTAAGATTGAAGCAATGCAGAGGAAACCTGGGGAACACCTTGGAGTGGAACACACCGTCTCTACACCCCATACCCAATTTGTAGGCCTAATGCAGTGTAGTTTCCAACAACTACTAAACGAGAGCATTAAGATTGAAGCAATGGAGAGGAAACCTGGGGAACACCTTGGAGTGGAACACACCGTCTCTACACCCCATACCCAATTTGTAGGCCTAATGCAGTGTAGTTTCCAACAACTACTAAACGAGAGCATTAAGATTGAAGCAATGGGGAGGAAACCTGGGGAACACCTTGGAGTGTAACACACCGTCTCTCTACACCCCATACCCAATTTGTAGGCCTAATGCAGTGTAGTATCCAACAACTACTAAACGAGAGCATTAAGATTGAAGCAATGGAGAGGAAACCTGGGGAACACCTTGGAGTGTAACATACCGTCTCTCTACACCCCATACCCAATTTGTAGGCCTAATGCAGTGTAGTTTCCAACAACTACTAAACGAGAGCATTAAGATTGAAGCAATGGAGAGGAAACCTGGGGAACACCTTGGAGTGGAACACACCGTCTCTACACCCCATACCCAATTTGTAGGCCTAATGCAGTGTAGTTTCCAACAACTACTAAACAAGAGCATTAAGATTGAAGCAATGCAGAGGAAACCTGGGGAACACCTTGGAGTGGAACACACCGTCTCTACACCCCATACCCAATTTGTAGGCCTAATGCAGTGTAGTTTCCAACAACTACTAAACGAGAGCATTAAGATTGAAGCAATGGAGAGGAAACCTGAGGAACACCTTGGAGTGGAACACACCGTCTCTACACCCCATATCCAATTTGTAGGCCTAATGCAGTGTAGTTTCCAACAACTACTAAACGAGAGCATTAAGATTGAAGCAATGGAGAGGAAACCTGGGGAACACCTTGGAGTGTAACACACCATCTCTCTACACCCCATACCCAATTTGTAGGCCTAATGCAGTGTAGTTTCCAACAACTACTAAACGAGAGCATTAAGATTGAAGCAATGGAGAGGAAACCTGGGGAACACCTTGGAGTGTAACACACCGTCTCTCTACACCCCATACCCAATTTGTAGGCCTAATGCAGTGTAGTTTCCAACAACTACTAAACGAGAGCATTAAGATTGAAGCAATGGAGAGGAAACCTGGGGAACACCTTGGAGTGGAACACACCGTCTCTACACCCCATACCAAATTTGTAGGCCTAATGCAGTGTAGTTTGCAACAACTACTAAACGAGAGTAGGAAGATCGAAGCAATGTGGACGAAACCTGGGGCACACCTTGGGGCGGCAGACACCGTTAGTAGGCCCTACCAAAGTTGTAGCCCCAATGCAGTTTTAAAATTCCTAGAGGCTGAAAACAAGACTATTGACGCTCAGCTTTTTTCAAAGGAACACAGCTGTATTGAGTGGCGCAGACAGACACAGGTAGTAGGCCTTAAACCAAAAATGTGGCTCACTGCAGCTTAAAAAAGGTTACAGGGGTACACAGGCAGCATTGTTCTGGGCAGTGGAGGACAATTTCAATAGTGGACCGCAGACAGACTTTGTACGCCTACTATTAAAAAAAGGATGATCTATGCAATTAAAAATAGGTTCCAGGGGTACACGGGCAGCAGTGGTCTGGTCAGTGGAGGAGTAGTAGAAAGAACGGGCCGCAGACAGGCTTCGAAGGCCTAACATAAAAAGATATTGGGCTGTAGGCACTTTAACATTGGTTCCAGGGGTACACGGGCAGCAGTAGACTGGTCAGTGTAGTAGTAGTAGAAAGAACGGGCCGCAGACAGGCTTCGAAGGCCTAACATAAAAAAATATTGGGCTGTAGGCACTTTTACATAGGTTCCAGGGGTACACAGGCAGCAGTGCTCTGGTCAGTGTAGTAGTAGTAGAAAGAACGGGCCGCAGACAGGCTTCGAAGGCCTAACATAAAAAAAATTGGGCTGTAGGCACTTTTAAATAGGTTCCAGGGGTATACAGGCAGCAGTGGTCTGGTCAGTGTAGGAGTAGTAGAAAGAATGGGCCGCAGACAGGCTTCGAAGGCCTAACATAAAAAAATATTGGGCTGTAGGCACTTTAACATTGGTTCCAGGGGTACACGGGCAGCAGTAGACTGGTCAGTGTAGTAGTAGTAGAAAGAAGGGGCCGCAGACAGGCTTCGAAGGCCTAACATAAAAAAATATTGGGCTGTAGGCACTTTTAAATAGGTTCCAGGGGTACACAGGCAGCAGTGGTCTGGTCAGTGTAGGAGTAGTAGAAAGAACGGGCCGCAGACAGGCTTCGAAGGCCTAACATAATAAAATTGGACAGGCTGTAGGCACTTTATAATTGGTTCCAGGGATACACGGGCAGCAGTAGACAGGTCAGTGGAGGCCTAGTGGAAGGAGGGACCGCAGACAGGCTTCGAAGGCCTAACATAATAAATTGGGCTGGCTGTAGGCAATTTAAAATTGGTTCCAGGGGTACACGGGCAGCAGTACACATGTCAATGGAGGCCTAGTGGAAGGAGGGACCGCAGACAGGCTTCGAAGGCCTAACATAATAAATTGGGCTGGCTGTAGGCAATTTAAAATTGGTTCCAGGGGTACACGGGCAGCAGTACACATGTCAATGGAGGCCTAGTGGAAGGAGGGACCGCAGACAGGCTTCGAAGGCCTAACATAATAAAATTGGACAGGCTGTAGGCACTTTATAATTGGTTCCAGGGATACACGGGCAGCAGTAGACAGGTCAGTGGAGGCCTAGTGGAAGGAGGGACCGCAGACAGGCCTCGAAGGCCTAACATAATAAATTGGGCTGGCTGTAGGCAATTTAAAATTGGTTCCAGGGGTACACGGGCAGCAGTACACATGTCAATGGAGGCCTAGTGGAAGGAGGGACTGCAGACAGGCTTCGAAGGCCTAACATAATAAATTGGGCTGGCTGTAGGCAATTTAAAATTGGTTCCAGGGGTACACGGGCAGCAGTACACATGTCAATGGAGGCCTAGTGGAAGGAGGGACCGCAGACAGGCTTCGAAGGCCTAACATAATAAAATTGGACAGGCTGTAGGCACTTTATAATTGGTTCCAGGGGTACACGGGCAGCAGTAGACAGGTCAGTGGAGGCCTAGTGGAAGGAGGGACCACAGACAGGCTTCGAAGGCCTAACATAATAAATTGGGCTGGCTGTAGGCAATTTAAAATTGGTTCCAGGGGTACACGGGCAGCAGTGGTCTGGTCAGCGGAGGCCGATTGTAATGAGTGTCTGCCAGTTAGTAGTCCAAAACAATAAATAAATGTGAATGTCTCGCATTAAAACAAAACGAAAACACTAAAGGGTGCAATCATTAGGTAGGGTGGGATCCTCTGCGTAGTTTCAGACCTACTAATTTAGCGCAAAGTATTTACTGTGGTAAATAGAGGACACTGCCCCTGACTATGTTAAGTACCGTCATACATGTCAACACAATGGTATTGTCAGTGGCAGGAATGGAAGGATGTCAGCGCATAGACTAAACATTGGTGGAAGTGTGAGAGATAACTGTGGAAGTGGTAGAGCAATGTTTGACCTGGGGGTGGGTGAACTCTCTTGTGGCCGGCGGTACAGGCCCAGGGCCCCTCATGTTACAACAGTGTGTCTGACGTTGGGTGCGCACCACCACCGCCAGAGACACTTTATTGTACTATGAGGGACCCAGTGGCAGTGCTGTCGACCAAAAGCGGGCACACCCACCTCTTCAGACAAACAGCACTCTCACGGGTGCTTGCGCCAAGTCGCGATACCACGGCCCCGTGTGGGAAGTTTGGCCATTTAGGGAGGTGTAAACATGTCGTATGCTGGACAATCAGCTGCAGCAAATTAGACATTAGAAAAGTAATTCACAGTAGTCCACAGGCAAGAGCTTTTCATAGGAAAGCTAGGTGTCGGCCAGGCAAGGTGGGGCAAAAGAATTCGAAATCCAGTTGTGGTTCATTTTAATGAATGTTAGATCATCAACATTTTGGGTAGCCAGACGAGTCCTTTTTTCGGTTAATATTGAACCTGCAGCACTGAATACTCTTTCTGATAGGACACTAGCTGCCGGGCAAGCAAGCTCCTGTAATGCATATTCAGCCAATTCTGGCCAGGTGTCTAATTTTGATGCCCAGTAATCAAATGGGAATGACGGTTGAGGGAGAACATCAATAAGGGATGAAAAATAGTTTGTTACCATACTGGACAAATGTTGTCTCCTGTCACTTTCAATTGATGCAGCAGTACCTGTCCTGTCTGCGGTCATAGCAAAATCACTCCACAACCTGGTCAGAAAACCCCTCAGTCCAACGCCACTTCTGATGTGTGCACCCCTAACACTCCTGGTCTGCTGCCCCCTGGAGCTCGTGTGAGAACGATCACGGGCGCTGTGTGCTGGGAATGCCTGAAGCAAACGGTCAACAAGAGTTGATTGTTTGGTTGCTAATATTAGTTCCAAGTTCTCATGTGGCATAATATTTTGCAATTTGCCTTTATAGCGAGGATCAAGGAGGCAGGCCAACCAGTAATCGTCATCGTTCATCATTTTAGTAATGCGTGTGTCCCTTTTGAGGATACGTAAGGCATAATCCGCCATGTGGGCCAAAGTTCCAGTTGTCAAATCTGCGGTTGTGATTGGTTGAGGGGCAGTTTCAGGCAAATCTACGTCACTTGTGTCCCTCAAGAAACCAGAACCCGGCCTTGCCACGCAACCAATTTCCAGTGCCCCCGGGAAAGCTTCCTCATTAAAAATATACTCATCCCCATCATCCTCCTCGTCCTCCACCTCCTCTTCGCCCGCTAACTCGTCCTGTACACTACACTGCCCTGACCAGACAATGGCTGACTGTCATCAAGGCTTTCCTCTTCCTCTGGTGCAGACGCCTGATCCTTTATGTGCGTCAAACTTTGCATCAGCAGACACATTAGGGGGATGCTCATGCTTATTATGGCGTTGTCTGCACTAACCAGCCGTGTGCATTCCTCAAAACACTGACGGACTTGACACATGTGTGTATCTTCGACCACTGCACACCTGACAACTCCATGTCTGCCATCCTACTGCCTGCCCGTGTATGTGTATCCTCCCACAAAAACATAACAGCCCGCCTCTGTTCGCACAGTCTCTGAAGCATGTGCAGTGCTGAGTTCCACCTTGTTGCAACGTCTATGATTAGGCGATGCTGGGGAAGGTTCAAAGACCGCTGATAGGCTGGAGTGTACAGGCGAACGGAGGATATGTGAGCAAAGTCCACGCACTTTGAGGAGCAGGTCGGAGAACCCAGGATAAGTTTTCAATCAGCACTGCACCACCAGGTTTAAGGTGTGAGCCAGGCAAGGAATGTGTTTCACTTGGGAAAGGGAGATGGCAGCCATGAAATTCCTTCCGTTATCTCTCACTACCTTGCCTGCCTCAAGATCTACTGTGCCCAGCCACGACTGCGTTTCTTGCTGCAAGAACTCGGACAGAACTTCCGCGGTGTGTCTGTTGTCGCCCAAACACTTCATAGCCAATACAGCCTGCTGACGCTTGCCAGTAGCTGGCCCATAATGGGACAACTGGTGTGCAACAGTGTCAGCTGCCGATGGAGTGGTTGGGCGACTGCGGTCTGTGGAAGAGCTCTCGCTTCTGCAGGAGGACGAGGAGGAGGGGGTGCGAACGCCTACAGCCAACTGTTTCCTAGACCGTGGGCTAGGCACAACTGTCCCGAAATTGATGTCCCCTGTGGAACCTGCAACCACCACTTTCACCCAGTGTGCCGTGATGGACACGTAACGTCCCTGGCCATGCCACTGGTCCATGCATCTGTAGTCAGGTGCACCTTTGTACTCACAGATTGCCTGAGTGCAGGCACGATGCGCTGTTTAACATGCTGGTGCAGGGCTGGGATGGCTTTTCTGGAAAAAAAGTGTTGACTGGGTAGCTCGTAGCGTGGTTCAGCGTACTCCATCAGAGCTTTGAAAGCTTCGCTTTCAACTAACCTGTAGGGCATCATCTCTAACGAGATTAGTCTAGCTATGTGGGCGTTAAAACCCTGTGTACGCGGATGCGAGGATAAGTACTTCCTTTTTCTAACCAGAGTCTCATGTAGGGTGAGCTGGACTGGAGAGCTGGAGATCGTGGAACTAGCGGGTGTGCCGGTGGACATGGCAGACTGAGAGACGGTTGGAGACGGTATTGTTTCCGCCGGTGCCCTAGATGCAGTATTTCCTCCTACAAAACTGGTGATTCCCTGACCCTGACTGCTTTGGGCTGGCAAAGAAACCTGCACAGATACTGCCGGTGGTGCGGAAAATGGTGGCCTTACAGTGACGGAAGGGATGTTGCGTTGCTGACTAGCTTCATTGGCCAAGGGTGCTACAACCTTAAGGGATGTTTGGTAGTTAGTCCAGGCTTGCAAATGCATGGTGGTTAAATGTCTATGCATGCAACTTGTATTGAGACTTTTCAGATTCTGACCTCTGCTTAAGCTAGTTGAACATTTTTTACAGACGACTTTGTGCTGATCAATTGGATGTTGTTTAAAAAAATGCCAGACTGCACTCTTCCTAGCATCGGATCCCTTTTCATGAATTGCAGACTGAGCTTTAACCGGATGGCCATGCTGTCCTCCAACAGGTTTTGGCTTTGCCACGCGTTTTGGGCCAGATACGGGCCCGGCAGATGGAACCTGTTGCGATGTTGATGCCTGCTGCGGCCCCTCCTCCACCTCCGCTTCAGAACTACTGCCGCCTGCACCCTGTTCCCCCAATGGCTGCCAATCGGGGTCAACAACTGGGTCATCTATAACCTCCTCTTCTAGCTCGTGTGCAACTTCATCTGTGTCACCGTGTCAGTCGGTGGTATAGCGTTCGTGACGGGGCAACATAGTCTCATCAGGGTCTGATTGTGGATCAGTACCCTGAGAGGGCAATGTTGTGGTCTGAGTCAAAGGACCAGCATAGTAGTCTGGCTGTGGCTGTGCATCAGTGCACTCCATGTCAGATTCAACTTGTAATGGGCATGGCCTGTTAACTGTTTCACTTTCTAAGCCAGGGACGGTATGTGTAAAGAGCTCCATGGAGTAACCCGTTGTGTCGCCTACTGCATCCTTCTCTCTTGTTGTTGTTTTTGCTGAAGAGGACAAGGAAGCGACTTGTCCCTGACCGTGAACATCCACAAACGACGCGCTGCTTTTACATTTACCAGTTTCAGAAGAGGAGGCAAAAGAGCTAGAGGCTGAGTCAGCAAGGTAAGCCAAAACTTGCTGTCGCTGCTCCGGCTTTAAAAGCGGTTTTCCTACTCCCAGAAAAGAGAGCGTTCGAGGCCTTGTGTAGCCAGATGACGAACCTGGCTCCACAGCTCCAGACTTAGGTGGAATATTTTTTTTCCCACGACCACCTGATGCTCCACTACCACTATCATCATTACCAGCAGACAATGAACGCCCACGGCCACGACCTCTTGCACCAGACTTCCTCATTGTTTTAAAAACTTAACCAAAGTAACTTTATTTGTTGCTGTCAAACAACTTACATGGTGAGCTATAACTTCAGTATGATTTCGATATCCCTTTACAGGTTGGTGAGACCGCAAGGAAAATCAGGCACAATGTTACACACTCTGTTTTCTGTGGCACCAAATCACAGAGATGCCACACACGCAGGACTGTCACTCACGCACAAATGTCAATATTAATCTCCCAATTTTTTTTTTTTCAGGGAGACTTTAGAAACAAAATAAAATAAAATGATTTTTTCAGGAAGAATTTAAAAACCAGATAAAATAAAATGATTTTTTCAGAGAGAATTTAGAAACCAAATAAAAAAAAAAATAGGCTTTCTATGGCCCACTGAGTGAGAGATGGCACACCCAGGAGTCAGGAGTGGCACACAAGCAGAAAGGACAATATTAATCTCCCACTGAATTTTTTTTTTTCAGGGAAACTTTAGAAACAAAATAAAATAAAAAGATTTTTTCAGGAAGAATTTAGAAACCAAATAAAATAAAATGATTTTTTCAGGGAGAATTTAGAAACCAAATTAAAAAAAATAGGCTTTCTATGGCCCACTGAGTAAGAGATGGCGCACACAGGAGTCAGGAGTGGCACACAAGCCCAGAGGCCAATATTTATCTCCCACTGATTGATTTATTGATTTTTTCAGGTAGAATTTAGAACCCAAATCAACCAAAAAAATAAATAGGCTTTCTATGGCCCACTATCTGAGAGAGAGAGATGGCACACCCAGGAGTCAAGACTGGCACACAAGCAGAAAGGGCAATATTAATCTCCCACTGATTTCTTTTTTTTTTTTTCAGGGAGACTTTACAAACAAAACAAAATAAAATGATTTTTTCAGGAAGAGTTTAGAAACCAAATAAAATAAAATGATTTTTTCAGGGAGAATTTAGAAACCAAATAAAATAAAATGATTTTTTCAGGGAGAATTTAGAAACCAAATAAAAAAAATAGGCTTTCTATAGCCCACTGAGTGAGAGATGGCACACACAGGAGTCAGGAGTAGCACACAAGCCCAGAGGCCAATATTTATCTCCCACTGATTGATTTATTGATTTTTTCAGGTAGAATTTAGAACCCAAATCAACCAAAAAAATAAATAGGCTTTCTATGGCCCACTATCTGAGAGAGAGAGAGATGGCACACCCAGAAGTCAAACCTGGCACACAAGCAGAAAGGGCAATATTAATCTCCCACTGATTTTTTTTTTTTTTCAGGGAGACTTTAGATACAAAATAAAATAAAATGATTTTTTCAGGAAGAATTTAGAAACCAAATAAATTAAAATGATTTTTTCAGGGAGAATTTAGAAACCAAATAAAAAAAAAATAGGCTTTCTATGGCCCACTGAGTGAGAGATGGCGCACACAGGAGTCAGGAGTGGCACACAAGCCCAGAGGCCAATATTTATCTCCCACTGATTAATTTAGTGATTTTTTCAGGTAGAATTTAGAACCCAAATCAACCAAAAAAATAAATAGGCTTTCTATGGCCCACTGAGTGAGAGATGGCACACACAGGAGTCAGGAGTGGCACACAAGCCCAGAGGCCAATATTTATCTCCCACTGATTGATTTAGTGATTTTTTCAGGTAGAATTTAGAACCCAAATCAACCAAAAAAATAAATAGACTTTCTATGGCCCACTATCTGAGAGAGAGAGATGGCACACACAGGAGTCAGGAGTGGCACACAAGCCCAGAGGCCAATATTTATCTCCCACTGATTGATTTAGTGATTTTTTCAGGTAGAATTTAGAACCCAAATCAACCAAAAAAATAAATAGGCTTTCTATGGCCCACTGAGTGAGAGATGGCACACACAGGAGTCAGGAGTGGCACACAAGCCCAGAGGCCAATATTTATCTCCCACTGATTGATTTAGTGATTTTTTCAGGTAGAATTTTGAACCCAAATCAACCCAAAAAAATAAATAGGCTTTCTATGGCCCACTGAGTGAGAGATGGCACACACAGGAGTCAGGAGTGGCACACAAGCCTAGAGGCCAATATTTATCTCCCACTGATTGATTTAGTGATTTTTTCAGGTAGAATTTAGAATCCCAAATCAACCAAAAAAATAAATAGGCTTTCTATGGCCCACTGAGTGAGAGATGGCACACACAGGAGTCAGGAGTGGCACACAAGCCCAGAGGCCAATATTTATCTCCCACTGATTGATTTAGTGATTTTTTCAGGTAGAATTTAGAACCCAAATCAACCAAAAAAATAAATAGGCTTTCTAGGGCCCACTGAGTGAGAGATGGCACACACAGGAGTCAGGAGTGGCACACAAGCCCAGAGGCCAATATTTATCTCCCACTGATTGATTTAGTGATTTTTTCAGGTAGAATTTAGAACCCAAATCAACCAAAAAAATAAATAGGCTTTCTATGGCCCACTGAGAGAGATGGCACACACAGGGATGGCACTCTAGCAGAAATGCCAATCTTAATCTCCCACAAAAAAAAAAAAAACAGGGACTGTCCTACAATTACTATCTCCCTGCAGTAATCTCAGCCAGGTATGGCAGGCAGCAATAAGGAGTGGACTGATGCACAAATTAAATAAAAAGTGTGGACAAACAAAATAGATAGCTGTGCAGAAAGGAAGGAACAAGAGGATTTGTGCTTTGAAAAAAGCAGTTGGTTTGCACAGCGGCGTACACACAGCAATGCAGCTATCAGGGAGCCTTCTAGGGCAGCCCAATGAGCTACAGCGCTGAGAAAAAAAAAAATGTAGCTTCCACTATCCCTGCACACTGAAGGTGGTGTTGGACAGTGGAAATCGCTACAGCACAAGCGGTTTGGTGGTTAATGGACCCTGCCTAACGCTATCCCTGCTTCTGACGAAGCGGCAGCAACCTCTCCCTAAGCTCAGATCAGCAGCAGTAACATGGCGGTCGGCGGGAACGCCCCTTTATAGCCCCTGTGACGCCACAGACAGCAAGCCAATCACTGCAATGCCCTTCTCTAAGATGGTGGGGACCAGGACCTATGTCATCACGCTGCCCACACTCTGCGTTCACCTTCATTGGCTGAGAAATGGCGCTTTTAGCGTAATTGAAACGCGACTTTGGCGCCAAAGTCGCGTACCGCATGGCCGACCCCACACAGGGGTCGGTTCGGGTTTCATGAAACCCAACTTTGCCAAAAGTCGGTGACTTTTGAAAATGAACAACCCGTTTCGCTCAACCCTAGCATTGATTTGTCTTTTTCTTCGGCTTTCCATCCTCAGACTAATGGCCAAACCGAACGAACTAATCAGACTTTGGAGACATATCTGAGATGCTTTGTTTCTGCTGATCAGGATGATTGGGTGTCCTTCTTGCCTTTGGCTGAGTTCGCCCTCAATAATCGGGCCAGCTCGGCTACTTTAGTTTCTCCTTTTTTCTGTAATTCTGGTTTCCATCCTCGTTTCTCTTCAGGGCAGGTTGAGCCTTCGGACTGTCCTGGTGTGGATGCGGTGGTGGACAGGTTGCAGCGGATTTGGACTCATGTGATGGACAATTTGACATTGTCCCAGGAGAAGGCTCAACGTTTCGCTAACCACTGGCGTAGAGTTGGTCCCCGACTTCGTGTTGGGGATTTGGTTTGGTTGTCATCTCGTCACGTTCCTATGAAGGTTTCCTCTCCTAAGTTTAAGCCTCGTTTCATTAGGCCTTATAAGACTTCTGAAGTTCTTAATCCTGTGTCATTTCGTTTGGACCTTCCAGCTTCTTTTGCCATCCATAATGTGTTCCATAGGTCGTTGTTGCGGAGATACGTGGCTCCTGTGGTTCCCTCCGTTGATCCCCCTGCCCCGGTGTTGGTTGGGGGGGAGTTGGAGGTATGTGGTGGAGAAGATTTTGGATTCTCGTGTTTCGAGATGGAAACTTCAGTACCTGGTCAAGTGGAAGGGTTATGGTCAGGAAGATAATTCCTGGGTTTTTGCCTCTGATGTTCATGCTGCCGATCTAGTTCGTGCCTTTCATTTGGCTCATCCTGATCGGCCTGGGGGCTCTGGTGAGGGTTCGGTGACCCCTCCTCAAGGGGGGTACTGTTGTGAATTCTGTTGTCGAGCTCCCTCCTGTGGTCGTGAATGGTACTTTGGCGAGTTCTGTCTATGGGCTCCCTCTGGTGGCTATGAGTGAAGCTGCGGCTTCTGAGGTTCCTTACACAGGTGACGTGGTTTATCCTTTGGTTGGCTGCTCTATTTAATTCCTCTCAGATCGTTACTCCATGCCAGCTGTCAATGTTTTTGCATTTGTTCAGTTCGCTCCAGGATCTCTCTGGTGACCTGCCTTCTCCTGCAGAAGCTAAGTTCCTGATAGTCATTATTTGTTCACTATTTTCTTGTCCAGTTGGTTATCATGATTTTGTCTTGCTAGCTGGAAGCTCTGGGATGCAGAGTGGTCCCTCCGCACCGTGAGTCGGTGCAGAGGTCTTTTTTGCACATTCTGCGTGGTCTTTTGTAGGTTTTTGTGCTGATCGCAAAGTTACCTTTCCTATTCTCTGTCTATTTAGTAAGTCTGGCCTCCCTTTGCTGAAACTTGTTTTCATTTCTGCGTTTGTGACTTTCATCTTTTCTCACAGTCAATATATGTGGGGGGCTTCCTTTACCTTTGGGGAATTTCTCTGAGGCAAGGTAAGCTTAATTTTCTATCTCTAGGGCTAGATAGTTCTTAGGCTGTGACGAGGCGCCTAGGTCTGGTCAGGAGCGCTCCACGGCTATTTCTAGTGTGTGTGATAAGATTAGGGCTTGTGGTCAGCAGAGTTCCCACATCCCAGAGCTCGTCCTGTATGAGGTTTAACTATCAGGTCATTCCAGGTGCTCCTAACCACCAGGTCATAACAAAATACATAAAGTAAGAGAATATCAGAAAATATAAATTGTCGAAAGATGCACAATATATTGGAAACAGTTGCTATACAGTGGTGATGATCATTAGAACTGGTGAAATTTAATTCAAAAAATGAAGAGATCTATCCGTGAGTGCTCCGTGGATGGTAGAGGCTCCAGTGAGTATGCCGACCGTGCTGTATGACATAAGTATAAGGGAAATACAAAATTGATATATTTGACTAATCGAAATACACAACATATTAGAGTCCTGATAGCACTGAATGGTGAAGGATACGTATTTGGATATCCATGCCCTAGAGCAGGGGTGTCAAATTGCATTCCTCGAGGACAGAAAACAGGTCATGTTTTCAGGATTTCCTTGCACTGCACAGGTGATAATTTAATCACCTACACAAATAATGAGTTGGTGATTAAATTATCACCTGTGCAGTACAAGGAAATCCTGAAAACATAACCTGTTTGCAGCCCTTAAGGAATGCAGTTTGACACCCCTGCCCTAGAGTGAGCACGGTGTAAAATATATAAAGAGTCTTTTGATAGAAGTATCAGGTGACGACCTAAACATCAGGTGAAGGATAAAGTGGTCACTAACAGTGAATATCACGTGAACAACCTGGAAAATATGTACAGGCGTTAATAGTAACCTGTATATAGAATGTGCAACAGATAATAATTACAATAAGAGGAGTGACAGATATAGTGCCTGACAAAAAAAAAAAAAAGGAACAAATAGTTTGAATAAAGCAGAGCAGCCCAAATGGAAGATATAACGGAAGAAAAGGAGGGGGAGGTTTAAGAGACCATAAATAGTGCAAAATATATATACCTGGATGTAGAAGCAATCTAAGAAGGCATAAGGAGCGTCCACAGATTATATAGGTTTTATAACAGCCTGCTGCAATAGGCATAATCTGCTGCAATAGGCATGATCTATAAAGGGCAAAGATGGAACACAGGTAATCGCATGAGTAAAGGAGGAAAATGAGGATAATCGAGCATGTAGCACCTTTGTGCCAAATACCTGAGATATGGAACACCAATCACACAGGGAGGATAACGCGCCGGGGTATGTGGCAACATCAGTTGCAGAGGCAAAGCGTTGAAATGAAGGTGTGTAAATATTAGAACCCATGGGTTGGGAGAGGACGTAGGGGACGCAAAGAGCGCAGTATATCCTTACATTACCTGTGTCCGGATCAGTGAGGAGGAAGCGTGGCAACATGCCGTGCAGCAGGAGGGACACTGCAGTGCTGTGTTAACTTCCGGGTATAAATCCCAGTCTGTGGTGATGTCATGATGTCTGATGAAGGTCCTATGCCAGACCAAAAACGTTTATTCGTCAATTTTGTCTGGATGCATTAATAATAAAAAGAAGCAAAATAATTTTTCTCACTACTGAGTGCCAAGATTTTTCTATTACATGTGAGGAATGCCTGTTTATTAGAGAATTCCCACACGTGCTCAGGCTGCCCAGCAGCTGCAAATCATGCAGCTGAGGCGACGAAAAGTAAATCTCCGAGCACTAACAAATACTCGGAGACCACCCGAGCGTGCTCGGGAAAACCTGAGTAACAAGTATACTGGCTCATCACTAATCTTCAGTATTAGATCACAAAGATAAGATGGACAACAGCGTGAGCATTCTCTTTCTACCATTGTTGTCGCAAACTGTACATGTTTTTCAGCTGAAGAATTTTGCTAATGTATAAATGACCTGTAAACAATAATAAAAACCATGAGAAACAAATGACTTAACTAAGTTGCAATAGGCAGAATAACATCTAATAATATAGATGTGGTGCCTGTAATAACGAGAACCGAATATACTGCTGATGCTTACTGTTTAGAACTCTATGCCTCATTTTCTAAAGCACGGACACCAGTGTCAAAGTCAGCTAATTTATTGACTTTTAATTTATTAACTTCCAGTTGAAAAATATCTTTTTGCTGAGCTGTGTTGTTTGTTGGGAAATCTCTGACAATTTTTGAATCATCACTAGTATATATTTACAGGAGAGATCTGCAACTTTTAGTGGTGTGCTCATTGAATCAGGAGATGTGGAGGATGTGAAAAATGCCAGCACTTATCAGAAATGCTAATTTGGCATTTGTTCAGCTTAATCTGAATACTCATTGCATCAGGCAAGAAGAGGAGAAGTGCCAATTATTATTCAGCAGCGGCACCAGAGCTCATCCTGCCTGTCATATATGACAACTACAGTATATGCCTCCAGCACGAGGCACTCCCACTAATACCTAATATAAAGAAATATGCAACCGAACATCATAGATATGGAGCTATTGCTTATTTTTAAATAGTTCTGCGTGTTATGTAGAGAAGTAAGTGGGAATTCTTGAACGTATCGCATGCAGGTACAATAAACACAATAATTGCACATCATTTCTTTCCCTGCGATCGGATACAGCTCTATTTTAGGAGAAAATTGCAGACTTGAATATAAATAAATGAGACTCGAAGATACTGTTAGTTGTAATCAGGTGCCTTTAGAAGGGAGTTAAATTGAAGCAATCAGCGATAAAAAGGAAAGATTACATTTCCCTGCTATGTCAGATATCAGTAAACTATTTCAGGTCATGTTCAGTTATGTGGGTCACACAGTCAGGCCTGTGAAAACAATGGAAAGAATAAAAGATTTCAAGTTCTTTTGTCTCGGAATGATTTCATGTATCTACAGTATATATTATGTATTTTCTAATTTTAACTATTCTCAGGTTTTCAAAGTTATTATATCAGAAGCAATAATTTTTTTATTCTGTTAAATTATTAATTACTTTTCACTTATTTTATTGGCATTCAAGTCACATATTACTTGTCTTGAAGAGTCACTCCCAAAGAATGAGAAATCTGCGATTCCGAGATAGACGCTTCGGATCCATGAGAAGGGTTCTGCAACCCCGTGTAGAATGGAGTTGGGGTGTGCATGCTTGACCTCCATTCCAGTTATTGTCTATGGGAGTGACAAAGACAGCAAAGCAGTGTACCCAGCTTGCTCTGGCAGCCCAACTGAAGCTGTATTCCCATTAAAGGGACACTGTCACCTGAATTTGGAGGGAACAATCTTCAGCCATGGAGGCGGGGTTTTCGGGTGTTTGATTCACCCTTTCCTTACCCGCTGGCTGCATGCTGGCTGCAATATTGGATTGAAGTTCAATCTCTGTCCTCCATAGTACACGCCTGCGCAAGGCAAGATTGCACTGTGCAGGCGTGTACTATGGAGGACAGAGAATGAACTTCAATCCAATATTGCAGCCAGCATGCAGCCAGCGGGTAAGGAAAGGGTGAATCAAAAACCCCAAAACCCCGCCTGCATGGCTGAAGATTGTTCCCTCCAAATTCAGGTGACAGTGTCCCTTTAAAGTTTTCATCCTCTTAATATATTGTAATATAATCATATATATAATCATATAACGTAGCACTGCGTATTAACAATTGCTCCTTTTGCTTTCTACCTAGATAATTCTTCCCTTTTCTCTACTATATGTAGAAACAGGAATAATTTTTACTTGCACGAGTTATCTCTTGCTTCACTCCTCACTCCACTTCCCCTACCAGGGACATTTGCAATGACTTTTGACTCACACAGGGAAAAGAGACTTCCTGATTCTACATAGAGCTTGGAAGAATTCAGCTAGTCAGTATTTAATCATGTGACATCATAGACATAATGGAAAAAAAGAAGAATTTGCTGGGTAAAAGGGCAAAATGAGCAATTGTAAGTACACAATGCTATGTAATATCATGACTATTGAAGGAAATCTGTCAACAGATTTTTGCTATGTTATCTGAAGACAGCAGGAGATAGAGGCTGGGACACAGAATTCAGGGATGTGTCATTTGTCACAGTATGTGCTGTTTTTCACTAACTGTGAAGGATTTATCACTATGAGATTAACATTGCCAACTTGCCCAACAACTAAGAACCTCACTGTCTATGAGGTTTGCACACACAGAGCCTGGTGTGGGCGGAGCTAGCTTTCTCAGCTCTGCTTCCTTCTAAATCTAAATGCTCTGATTATGTCAGAATTGCTGAACCCAGTAATCTATTTGATACATTGTTGGATTCAAGTTCTCCTTTCCTATAGCAGGGTGCTCTCAGATGTGGTAGCAAAAAAACTGCTCACAGATTCCCTTTAAAAGGATAAAAATTTTGATGGAAGTGCTTCTTTAACAATGAATGGAGAGAAAAGCCCAGCATGTGAACCTCTGCTCCATTCAGGGAAGGGCACTGGTCCCAGAACCTCAATCTTCGGATTGCTGAATACCTCAGAAGTAGAACTCCCAGCTATCAGCAAGTTTTCACCTATCCTGTCAATAAGGCATCATTTGAATTTTTTGAGGAATAGCTAATGAATCATCTTTTATCACCTTGTATGCTCCTGGGACTTTAGTTTATGCATCTACTGGTTAAAAAAAAGTCTATGTTTATTGGTAATGTGCATTCATATTTCTTTTGATGAACTACAACACTCAGATATCACCATTTATCTACAATAGTTTTAAACCAGTGTTTCCCAAACTCCAGTCTTCATGGCCCCCGACATGTCATGTTTTCAGAGTTTAATTAGTATTTCACAGATAATTGGATTATTATTAAAGCATCAGAAACTACCACAGGTTCACTCACCTGTGCAATACTAAAGAAATCCTGAAAACATGATGTGTGCAAAAGAAATCCATTAAAACTTTTATTTCTTTATTTTATGTGATTAATACATACAGACATCCACGCCACGTGTCATATGAACTATACAACACTACATGTTTTGGATTACTCCTTCATCACGGGGTACAACCTTGACACGTGGGGTGGATATCTATCTGTTTTAGTTACATAAAATAAAGAAATAAATGTTTGTAATGGATTCCTGCTGCTGGCTAACTGTTTTCTGATGATTGCTGGCATTGTTGGTTGCCTCTGAATCCTGAATACATAGATCTTTAAGCAGCAAAAAGCAATATATGGAGGAGCTAGCGTCTTGCACCTTCTTCTTACAATACATTAAAGGCTTGATAAAAATCAATTTGTTAAAGCCCTTGTATTATATAAAACAATATATCAAAGGGTTTTCAAAAACAAAACTTACAAATGGAAACAAAGCTCATCTAAAAACAGGCCATTATTATGTACTTAATAAAACGGCTATGATTTTAGGTAACCTATCATGTCCATAAATACTACTAACCGGCAGATGTGGTATTGGTACATAACTTAATAGCATTCTAAAGTCATGCAGCTGGCACACTGAAAGCCCAGATACTGGGAAGAAATAACTTTATTCCTCCAAGCAGCCTGCGGCTTTCAGTCATAAAGGCGCGGCTTCGGTCACTCCTTAGTGACTTAGTGCTTGTAGAGCAAGCATCAGCTGTAACCACACAGTTGGACTGACTGACAGCTGGTGTAGCAGTGCATCTGTGCAGAGCTGACTGTCAGTCAGTGTTAGGCCATGGGTTCAGCCACTGCTTCTATTGTACTAACTGGAGCCATGCCTCTATGACTAAAAGCTGGACGGTGCCAGGAAGAATAAAGTTCATTTTCTTCCAGTCCGGGCTTTCATAGAGTTCTGAAGTCATGGGTCCTCCACTATTAACCTACAGAATAACCCCATATCTGCCAGTTAATAGCATTTGAGGACATAACAGGGTCCCTTTAACACTTTATATTAAACATTTACATACAACCAGATAACACAAGCCAGTATAGGCAATCGCATAGAAATAATAAAGATGCGAGTTTACAAAGCCATTAGTCAATGATGTTCAAACCCTACAACTAGATTCTAAATTCACTAGATTGTAACATGTATAGCATGTGGATGTATGCATAGACCAGGTTATTACATTTTGCTACAGAATTCACAATGATATTACTATTATGTATGTATTTATGTGTGGTCAACAAATAACATCTAAGACAATAACAATGTCTAAAACATAACTATGCATCCAAATACATGTGATTCTAGCAGCATCAAGTCAGACAGATTAGTGGCAGAAGAATATAGGGGAGAAAGCACCTACGAGTCTTTATAAAGCAAATCAAGGGTGAACATATCACTGGTACATTCTGTAGAGCTGCTCAGGAGTCCAAGAGGTAAGCTGGCCCATTTCCACCTCTAAATCAAGTGAAACTGTGAATTAAAATGAGTTATTGGACTGCAAAGGACCTCTATATGCTTCTTGTACTGGGGCTCGTTTCTGTCTGTGTCCACCAGTGAAGCACATCAACTACCCCTATCCCTCTCCCTGTATCCCTATCCCTCTCCCTGCAGCCAGTCTCTACTTGACCATTGAGATTGACATCCTACAAAGGCCATGTTGCACCCCATTTCTGAATTGCTAACTCTGGGGTACCCTAACACATCCCTAAAAGTCCCTACAGCCGGCGGGTAGTAGCATCTAATCTTATATATGTATAATATTATATACTAAAGTAGTATTTTGTTCGTTATCATTTCAGGAAATAGGTGATAACATCTAGATCTGCTGCAGTCCAAGCACTTACTCTTCTGCTGATCACCAGATCTGGGCACGTCTATCCCTTTTAGAATGGCGTGGCAGTGCAAATGGTTGGCTACTGCCTCATTCATTCTCTGTGGTATTACCACATAAATGAACTCCGCTTTCTCTGGCTGTCCCACAGAGAATGAATACAGCTGTGGTCTAACTAATTGGTTTAAACCAAGTTCTTTATTGATTATTAATATAAATACTTTTTAATAGATAGATTATTATCAATACTTATATAGTTTTCATTAGAAAGTCTGACAAGTAGCTTATTGTGCTTAGCTCACTGTGAGGCTTTTTACCATAATCACTATAATGGCTGTTATTGGTTGGCATCTCGTCAGCTAAATACAGCATCTGCGAGATCAAGGTAACTCAGAAATAGTAGAATAGAATATTAAACCTTTGCAAAGGAAGACCACTTGATGACGTATATTTCCAGATGTGTTATTGAAATAATGTTCTTTAGGTAACAAGAAATTTGTTTTGTATGGTAGCATCCACTGGTCACTGCAGCAAATAATGTGGGTAATTCTTGGGTGTGAAATATCAGACACGTATCAGTGCTCTCATATTTTAGCCTGCTAAATCTAGTGCTGCTAGCTGCTTTCATTAGCACATCACATATTAGGATACGTTCACATTGGCGTTCCGCCAATGTGCGTCGCTATTGCGCCGGCGACGCAGCGGCGACGCAGCGGCGACGCGCCCCTATGTTTAACATAGGGGACGCGTGCGTTTTTAGGGTGGCGTTTTTCGACACTTGCGTCGTTTCCGACGCTAGCGTCGGACGCAAGAAAATGCAACAAGTTGCATTTTCTGTGCGTCCGATTTTGGTCAAAAAACGACGCACGCGTCGCAAAACGCGCGCGTTTTTGGGCGCGTTTGCGCGCGTTTTTTCGTGCGTCGCGCGTTGCATCGCCGACGCAGGGCGGCGCAACGCTAGTGTGAACGTAGCCTTAGATCAACCAAGAAAGAAAGATATGTGCCAGGACAAAATGTAGTAGTACAGGTTATCATAAAATATGTACTTTAAATACAAATTCTTAAAGCAATGAAATAAAAATACATCCTGCAATGAAGACAAAGGCTAAAATTGGTGGGCGAATGGGAACTCTAATGATAAATTGTATGGATCACACAATTAAACATTACATGTAACATGGTTATGTGTCAATAAAATATACAGTATATCAATCAAGAAAGTAACCTACACCCATTATCAATTGTAAAAGATATACGGTAAGTAATCATTATTAGTAAAGCTCACCAACCAATCATTCACCACATGTTTTGCAAATGCTTCTTCACGGTTCCCATTGCTGCTTACCCACCAATTCTTGCTTTTGTCTGCATTGCCGAAATTATTTGTATTTCATTGTTTTAAGAATTTGTATTTAATAAATTTTATATCATATGTTAATCTGTTCTATTGCCTTTTGTCCTGGCACATACCATATGTTTCTTTCTTGGTTGTACTTGTTGTTTAAGTGCCTTGTGGAGACATTTATTACCTATCATGTCCTAGGATTACAACTTTTGTCACATCACATACTAGTCTAGTGTCATAGTCAGTAGATTTACTACAGTCTCAATAAGCAGCCAACCATCATAATCATTTTACAGAATCCACATATTATACCTGTAACTATTCACATGAATATAAATTATATTTTCAGTAGGCCTTCATTGTCTTATTGGCTGTAGAATTGGAATTACCTATATGCAGATAGTGCAGGAGGGATGTCCACTGGAGAAAAAAATTACATATAATGAGTATATGTTCATGTTTTCAAACAGGCTGTTAGGAGTCGAGTTTCCTCTGCTGCACAGGGGGAATCTCGATCCGTCTCTGCTGCGGTCTCCCATTCTTCTCCAGCCGCAGTGGAGTCTGCTCAGCAGGGACGTCGATCCCAGCGTCTCGCTCAGTCTGACTCTGTGCGAAGAGTTACTGCTGCTTTTCCTGCTTCTGCCATTGAAGCCAGTGCTGGGCAGCGGCGAGTGGACGTTTCTGGATCTAAGTCCTGCTTTTCTCTGTCTGAGCATGCCCAGGGCAGGATCTCCTGTTGGAGATCGAGGGTCACATGCTCAGGTATTGCAGCACATCCCATTGGTCCTTTTGGCAGGTCCTGAAAGGGCAAAACTTCTGTAGCTGTTTCCTGTGCTGCAGCTATATAAACTGCGCATGACCGCACGGCCATGCGCTAGTATTGTCTTGTAAATATGTGTGTGTGTTGTGAGTGAAAGTCGCTCTTTAAATAACCCTCCCTATTGAATGTCTGTTCGCGGAAGGTGTATGTTTGCTATCTAGCGCCCGACTTATCCAACAGCACGAAACACACATTACAGCTACCAGTTGCTGTGTCCGCCAGTACGGCGCTGTGCGCTTGCTCTGCGCTTTCCTGACCCAAGCCTGGGTGGTTAGTGGTGTCCGTTAGTGCGGCACCGCACATACTCTTGTGCCTTAATATTATTATTTATGTTCCTCTGACACAACCAGTTGCGGTGTTGTGCCAGCAAGTGTCTAATCGGACTTCAATCCTGTGTAGGGGTTGAGTCCGCTGACTTCTTGCTCGCGCTTTATGTGCGGTACTGTGGTCCTGTGACGCAACAGGATCGCTTCCTTCACGCAGGGTGAAGTTAACCCATGTGTGTATACTTAGTACCGCCATATAGTCCGTCTTACTAGCAGCAGGGTCTTTTACCTGCACGGTGGACCTCGGACTGCGAACGCACCTAATACCATAACATCTGATTCTTGGTGCGTTCCGCCAGTCCCTAACAGAATACTAGCGCCAAGGTCTGGCTAGTAATGACGGACGATCAGCGTTCACAGCGGTACATCCAACAGCTGGAGGGTAGGTTGGCGGCTCTAGAGCGTGCAACCTCAGCTGTGGACGTTACTGCTATCGCTGTTCAGGCTGCAAGTGCAGTTGCAGCCAGTTTGTCCGCTGCCACCCCTGCTCCGACCTTATCCCATCTCCTGCTTCCAGACAAGTTTGCTGGTGACAGTAAGCTATGTCGGGGATTCGTGAGCCAGTGCTCCATACATCTCGAGCTGCTGGCTGCACATTTTCCTACGGAACGGGCGAGGGTGGGATTCATCTTGTCTCTTTTGTCGGGCAGGGCGTTGGAGTGGGCAACGCCGCTTTGAGAACGTGGTGATCGTGTGGTACAGAGTGCTCCTATCTTCCTGGACGCTCTGAGGCAGGTCTTTTTGGGACCCTGTGTCACCCACGATACCGCGCTCCAATTGTTGGCAATTACTCAGGCTTCGTCCATGGTCAGCCAGTTCGCCATCCTATTCCGGACTCTAGCTTCTGAGCTGGAATGGCCGGATAAAGTCCTTATTCCGGTGTTCTGGAAAGGACTGGCAGATCATGTAAAGGACGCCTTGGCCACCAGGGAGATTCCCGCCACACTGGAGGAGCTTATTACTATAGCTACCCGCATCGATCTCCGTTTTAACGAGCGGAGGTTGGAGCGGACCCAGTGTAGGCAGAGGTTTCGGCTGGCTCCCACCTTTGCCAAACCTCTAGAATCTCCTGTTATGGCGTCTGACTCCCATGAGGCCATGGAGGTTTCTCGAGCGGGACCTAGGTCTCAGACCGCTCGAGTACCTGTAGTGTGTAAAAATTGCCAGCAACTGGGACATTACACTAATAAATGTCCACGGCAGTCGGGAAAACGATCGCGTCTAGTGACCATTGGAGGAAGTTCACTGGACACAGCGGCATTTTCCTCCAAATTGTCCTTTAAAGGGACAATCCTGTTAGGTACATCCACTCTTACATTAGAGCTTTGTGTGGATTCAGGAGCAGAAGGAAATTTTATGTCTTCTGCTTTTGCTCTGCACCACGCAGTACCTCTGGTTATGCTTGCCAAACCAGTAACCGTTAGAGTGGTGAATGGGTCGACACTTCCGCTACAGATCACACATCAGACTGTCTCTTTCACGTTAGCCATGTCCCCATCCCACCAGGAGATTATTTCCCTTCTTGTCCTTCCCGAGGGAATGGATGAGATTCTGCTGGGAATACCCTGGCTACGTTTCCACTCCCCACATATTGAGTGGACCTCTGTGAGGATATTGGGTTGGAGTGAATCCTGTAAGGGCAGATGTGTGAAAGAGTGCGTTCAGGTTTCCACCACTGAGATGCCCGCAGATCTCTCTACTCTCCCCAAATACTATTGGTCTTATGCAGACTTCTTCTCCAAAAAGGCCGCGGAGACCCTTCCGCCTCACCGTACCTATGACTGTCCTATAGATCTCTTGCCTGGAGCAGAACCTCCTCGAGGACGTGTCTATCCCCTCTCTCTCCCGGAAACGGAGGCTATGTCCCAGTACATCCAGGAGAATTTGGCAAGAGGGTTTATTAGGAAGTCAGTGTCACCAGCAGGGGCAGGGTTCTTCTTCGTACAGAAGAAGAATGGAGAGTTGCGTCCTTGCATAGACTACAGGGGTCTTAACGCCATCACCGTTAAGAATAAGTACCCGCTGCCCCTGATTTCTGAGCTTTTTGATAGGCTACGGAGAGCTAAGGTATTTACCAAATTAGACCTGCGGGGAGCTTATAACCTGATTCGCATCCGTGAGGGGGACGAATGGAAGACGGCGTTTAACACCAGAGATGGGCACTATGAGTATCTGGTGATGCCCTTCGGGCTCTGTAATGCCCCAGCCGTTTTCCAAGACTTTGTCAATGACATCTTCCGGGATATGCTTTCCACCTCGGTCGTAGTCTATCTGGATGATATTCTCATCTTCTCTCCAGATATTGACTCCCACCGGAGAGATGTTGGCAGAGTCTTCGACCTCTTACGGGCAAACTCTCTTTACGCAAAGTTGGAGAAGTGTGTGTTTGAGCAGGAGTCTTTACCTTTCCTGGGCTATATCATCTCTGCCCAGGGATTGGCTATGGATCCTGCCAAACTACAGGCTGTGATGGACTGGCAAGAACCCCATTCACTTAAAGCGGTGCAGCGCTTTATGGGGTTCATTAATTATTACCGCCAGTTCATTCCCCATTTCTCAACTTTGGTAGCTCCCTTGGTAGCCCTCACCAAGAAGGGAGCAAATCCCAAAGTGTGGTCAGAAGAGGTCTCCAAGGCCTTTTCTTCTACTAAGTCTCATTTTGCTAGCGCTCCCATCCTACATCATCCTGAGGTCGATAAGCCGTTTATAATGGAGGTGGATGCCTCTTCCCTTGGTGATGGAGCAGTCCTCTTCCAAAAGGATGCTCAAGGTCGGAAGCATCCGTGCTTCTTCTTCTCCAAGACCTTCACACCAGCGGAGAGGAATTATTCCATCGGGGACAGGGAGTTGCTAGCGATGAAATTGGCTTTCTCAGAGTGGAGACATCTCTTGGAGGGGGCTCGTTTTCCCTTTCAAGTTTTTACAGACCACAAAAATTTGCTCTATTTGCAAACAGCCCAGCGGCTAAATTCTCGCCAGGCCAGATGGTCCTTATTCTTCTCCCGATTCCACTTCACCCTCCATTATCTCGCTGGGGAGAAGAATATTCGAGCTGATGCTCTTTCTCGCTCTGTTGTGTCATCTGAGGAGGAGGAAGGAGAGCCTCGGCTTATTGTTCCTTCTGAGAGCTTGAGAACCGTGGCTCCGGTGTCGCTTGAGTCTGTGTCTCTGGGCAAGACTTTTGTGCCCATAAATTTGCGACCGGAGGTTCTCTCTTGGGCTCATTCCTCCAGGGTGGGTGGACACTTTGGGACAAAAAGGACATCTGAGCTGCTGGCGAGGACGTACTGGTGGCCGCATATGCTCCGAGATGTCAGAGATTACGTTCTGGTGTGTGTCTCATGCGCCAAAAATAAGTCTCCTCGACAACGGCCGTCTGGGTTACTCTATCCCTTGCCGGTGGCAGACAGGCCCTGGGAGATGGTCGGGATGGACTTTGTAGTGGGTTTGCCCAAGTCTCGCGGCTGTACCATCATTTGGGTTATTACCGATCATTTCTCGAAAATGGTGCATTTGGTGCCGCTCCCACGGTTACCTTCTGCATGGGCCTTGGCAGCGTTGTTCATAAGACACATCTTCCGCCTACACGGCATGCCAGACAAAATTGTCAGTGACCGGGGTCCCCAGTTTGCGTCTCGGTTCTGGAGAGAGCTTTGTCGTCTTCTCAGCATTGAGTTAAATCTCTCTTCCGCATATCATCCCGAGACGAATGGGTTGGTAGAGAGGGCCAATCAGACTCTGGTCACATATCTACAACATTTTGTTTCTGCCAGGCAGGATGACTGGGCATCTTTATTACCATGGGCAGAGTTCGCCCTTAATAACGCTGTAGCCGACTCCACCGGTCAGACTCCTTTCCTCCTTAATTACGGCCAGCATCCGCGGGTTCCTGTGCCTATGCCCGTGTCCTCTGCTGACTCCAGGGTGGCAGACTGGGCAGTGGAGGCACGGGACATTTGGGACCGCACTCAGGATAACATTCGGGCCTCGAAGGAGAGAATGAGGTCCTCCACCGATGCACATCGGCGCCCTGCCCCGACCTTTGCTCCTGGCGATTTAGTGTGGCTCTCCGCCCGTAACATCAGGCTGCGAGTTGAGTCCACTAAATTTGCTCCTTGCTACTTGGGCCCATTCAAGGTCCTCGAGCAGGTTAATCCTGTGGTCTATCGTTTGGCCCTTCCGCCACGCCTGGGTATCACCGACACCTTTCATGTGTCCCTCTTGAAACCCGTGTATATGTCCCGGTTTTCCGAGTCATCTGCTGGGACATCGGGTTCGTCTACGGACGATTATGAGGTGAACGCTATTTTGGGGTTCAAGGTGGTACGTGGCAAAAAATTTTATTTGGTGGACTGGAAGGGTTATGGCCCCGAGGACAGGTCCTGGGAGCTTGTTGAGCACATTCGGGTCCCGCAGCTGATTGCTGCCTTCGAACGTAGCGAGGCCCAAGGAGGGGGGGCCCTAGGAGGGGGGTAATGTTAGGAGTCGAGTTTCCTCTGCTGCACAGGGGGAATCTCAATCCGTCTCCGCTGCGGTCTCCGATTCTTCTCCAGCCGCAGTGGAGTCTGCTCAGCAGGGACGTCGATCCCAGCGTCTCGCTCAGTCTGACTCTGTGCGAAGAGTTACTGCTGCTTTTCCTGCTTCTGCCATTGAAGCCAGTGCTGGGCAGCGGCGAGTGGACGTTTCTGGATCTAAGTCCTGCTTTTCTCTGTCTGAGCATGCCCAGGGCAGGATCTCCCGTTGGAGATCGAGGGTCACATGCTCAGGTACTGCAGCACATCCCATTGGTCCTTTTGGCAGGTCCTGAAAGGGCAAAACTTCTGTAGCTGTTTCCTGTGCTGCAGCTATATAAACTGTGCATGACCGCACGGCCATGCGCTAGTATTGTCTTGTAAATATGTGTGTGTGTTGTGAGTGAAAGTCACTCTTTAAATAACCCTCCCTATTGAATGTCTGTTCGCGGAAGGTGTATGTTTGCTATCTAGCGCCCGACTTATCCAACAGCACGAAACACACATTACAGCTACCAGTTGCTGTGTCCGCCAGTACGGCGCTGTGCGCTTGCTCTGCGCTTTCCTGACCCAAGCCTGGGTGGTTAGTGGCGTCCGTCAGTGCGGAACCGCACGCACTCTTGTGCCTTAATATAATTATTTATGTTCCTCTGACACACCCAGTTGCGGTGTTGTGCCAGCAAGTGTCTAATCGGACTTCAATCCTGTGTAGGGGTTGAGTCCGCTGACTTCTTGCTCGCGCTTTATGTGCGGTACTGCGGTCCTGTGACGAAACAGGATCGCTTCCTTCACGCAGGGTGAAGTTAACCCATGTGTGTATACTTAGTACCGCCATATAGTCCGTCTTACTAGCAGCAGGGTCTTTTACCTGCACGGTGGACCTCGGACTGCGAACGCACCTAATACCATAACATCTGATTCTTGGTGCGTTCCGCCAGTCCCTAACACAGGCAAATTCTTATGTTAATTGGGTATTTACAGTGCTGATTGTGGCTATAAGAGGAGGACTTCCTTGGAGGACGAAAGGAAATTTGCAGCCAGTACTAGATGCAACAAATGCACTGAAATGTACTGTTTTGTTCTAATGAAGCAGAGAAAAATTTTGCAGCATACAGTACCCAAAGGGAATTTTGGTTAGAAAAAAGTAAACATTTATCCATTGTATAGGTGATACCTTACAGGTGGGGAACTAGAGGGCTAGGAGTTGCATTGATAGCACTACCCAGTTCTGACAATTGATCTGGGTCCCAGGGATCTCACCCCCAACATCCAACAAAGAGTTATTTAAAAGTTGACATCTATTTTCTTTAACGTGCCACCTACTAAATGGAGTTATTCCTACTGAATCTTATACAAATATCCTCATCAGAACTGTGCCACATGGCATAGAACATTTATTGCACATTCACAGAATAAGAAGCCAAACCAGAAACTCAATTTGAGGTCATGTGCTTCAGGGTGTTGACCCATCTTCAGTGCAAAGCAGGAGATATGAACTGGCTAGGTGAATGTCTCTGACAGGGAGTCTAAGCTGGAATGTTTCTCAATGCCAAGAGTGCCAAGCCGGAATAAATAGACTTATAGGAGATTCAATGCTCCTCTCTTTATTTAAATATCCAAATAATCTCTTCAGATACGATGTCATGTCCGAGCATTCCTACATAAACAGTTTCCTGGAAAGTGGATTGGTCGTCGTGGGCCAGTTGAATGGCCATCAAGGTCTCCCGATCTGACCCCCTTAGACTTTTATTTTTGGCGTCATCTGAAGGCAATTATCTATGCTGTGAAGATACGAGATGTACAGCATCTGAAACAATAGATACTGGAAGCCTGTGCTAGCATTTCTTCTGCAGTGTTGCTATCAGTGTGTTAAGAGTGGGAGAAGAGGGTTGCACTGACAATCCAACACAATGGGCAGCACTTTGAACACATTTTATAAGTGGTCATAAACTTTTAAATAACTCAAGAAAGAATACAGTTACATTAAAACCAAGCAAACCATTGTTTTTCTTGTGAAATTCTCAATAAGTTTCATGTATCACATGACCCTCTTCCCATTGAAGAAAATAATGTTGGGTCCAAAATGGCCAATTTCAAAATGGCCACCATGGTCACCACCCATCTTAAAAAGTTTTCCCCCTCCCGTATACTAATGTGCCACAAGCAGGAAGTTGATATCACCAACCATTCCCATTTTATTTAGGTGTATCCATATAAATGGCCCACCCTGTATACAAAGTAAATGTCTGTTGTTACATAATCTGTGTGAATAGGCTCCTGAAATTTTGTACAGATTATATTTATTTAGATGTAGTACAGTCAAAACTTTTACCTTGATGAAAACTTTTCTCTAGCTATTTCCTAGCAGCAGGAACACATTATACAGTTATCTGACAACTTAGAAAGTAGGCAGCAGCGCTAGACTGAAATTCCATTCATATATGAACCCTTTGAAATATGTAGCACATAATCTCATTGGCTTTCAGCTTTCTCTTGACACATACTGATAATGTCATTAGACGCTTCTGTATTGCAAACAATCCCATGAAGATATTTTGCTGTTAGCTTTCTAATATGACCGATATTCCTAATAATCTTTTTATAACATAAAAGCATTTACCATATGAAAGCAAAGCAGTTTAACCTTTTTATCCTATTATGGAAATTCAATTCTTTATCTCTCAATTCCATTCTTTTTATTTCTCAAATCTATTTGACGGGCAGGGGCACCAGTAGTAGCAATAGAAAGAGACTATCTAAATGCTCTTATTATTAATTTTAATCTGCCGCACCATAGTTATGCTATACTGCTTCTGATTTTTAATTGTAGAATTTTATATATGTGAGCTGAAATAAGAGTATACAGTTGTAAAATGTTAAGGAATTGCTATACCAAACCAAGTTATCAACTGCTAATACAAAATTCTGTATCTAGTGTCAAAATAATGAGGACTATAAAGAATTTTATTGCTCATAGTGGTTATAATAATAACTTTATTTTTTGTAAATAGTAGCTTTGTTTATCCAGACACTGTGAACACCAGAACAGCTAAAAATCAGAAAAGACAAGTAAATGAGTAATCTCCTCTTCCTTAGTTTGAGTATAAAATAACAGCTATATACAGACAGTCCGGACATATAAACATCCAACCTACATACAACAACTAAATATGAACTTAGAATGTTAAACAGCAACCTAATACTCCTCAACACTATTCTCTCCAGTCTCTATCCGGTCTACGTCTTTCCATTTTCCAACACAAAATTAATAACCCTTTTATGACAGACCAGGACTCCTGACCACATCCAACAAGCGTGTAATAAATTTTTATGATAGGCCACACCGGAATCATTAGGTTAATGTGTTGAGGTGGTAGGCCAGTCTGAACAAATGAGTTTTTAGGGCACGCTTAAAACTGTGTGGATTAGGGATTAATCGTATTAACCTAGGTAGTGCATTCCAAAGAATCGGCGCAGCACTTGTAAAGTCTTGGAGATAGGAATGGGAGGTTCTGATTATTGAGGATGCTAACCTCAGGTCATCAGCTACTTCCAACAGGTGGCACAATAGAGTTTAAGTCCTCTTTTTCTCAGAAGAGGCAATTTGCATATTATATTTCCCAGAGGAGCATTGCACGGCGAATAAGCCTCCTTACCTTTACAAGCCATAGATGGTATGTCACTCTCCATAAGGAGAAACGATACCCCTTAGACTCCAGTCCAGAGCCTCTCACCTAGCCAAATTAGTTCTCATGCTTTGCACTGACGAGGGCCAACAGCCCGAAACACCGTGTCTGCGAATTGAGATACTGATTTGGCTTTTATCCTAAGTCATATTGCACGACTCGTTAAAGAGTTGATTGTGACTTGTAGGATCGCTACTTCCAACAGGTGGCGCAATAGAGTTTAAGTCCCCTTTTTCTCAGAAGAGGCAATTTGCATAATAAATTGATGTCATTATCACAACCTTATGACACACAGAAAAGTCTGATCTGGATGTGGCCAGAAATCCTGGCCTATAGTGAAGAGGCTGGAGACGCAGCAAGCATGAAAATGGAAAGAAAAGGACTGGACTGTGAAGTGAGTATTGTTAAAGGAGTTGTCATGCCCAATCTATATGTCTCCAGTCATTCTTTGTGAAAGCAGACTTATGAATCCCCTGAGCGCAAGCACTGAAATTCGCAGGTTTCAGACCCAGGACCTGAGGATATGTATGAGTCATACATGTATATTCCCGGCCGGTGGGTGTGATCGTGCTTCCACTTGTATAGAGTGAGACTACGCCCACTGTACGTATAACTTATAGTAACATAGTAACATAGTTAGTAAGGCTGAAAAAAGACATTTGTCCATCCAGTTCAGCCTATATTCCATCATAATAAATCCCCAGATCTACGTCCTTCTACAGAACCTAATAATTGTATGATACAATATTGTTCTGCTCCAGGAAGACATCCAGGCCTCTCTTGAACCCCTCGACTGAGTTCGCCATCACCACCTCCTCAGGCAAGCAATTCCAGATTCTCACTGCCCTAACAGTAAAGAATCCTCTTCTATGTTGGTGGAAAAACCTTCTCTCCTCCAGACGCAAAGAATGCCCCCTTGTGCCCGTCACCTTCCTTGGTATAAACAGATCCTCAGCGAGATATTTGTATTGTCCCCTTATATACTTATACATGGTTATTAGATCGCCCCTCAGTCGTCTTTTTTCTAGACTAAATAATCCTAATTTCGCTAATCTATCTGGGTATTGTAGTTCTCCCATCCCCTTTATTAATTTTGTTGCCCTCCTTTGTACTCTCTCTAGTTCCATTATATCCTTCCTGAGCACCGGTGCCCAAAACTGGACACAGTACTCCATGTGCGGTCTAACTAGGGATTTGTACAGAGGCAGTATAATGCTCTCATCATGTGTATCCAGACCTCTTTTAATGCACCCCATGATCCTGTTTGCCTTGGCAGCTGCTGCCTGGCACTGGCTGCTCCAGGTAAGTTTATCATTAACTAGGATGCCCAAGTCCTTCTCCCTGTCAGATTTACCCAGTGGTTTCCCGTTCAGTGTGTAATGGTGATATTGATTCCTTCTTCCCATGTGTATAACCTTACATTTATCATTGTTAAACCTCATCTGCCACCTTTCAGCCCAAGTTTCCAACTTATCCAGATCCATCTGTAGCAGAATACTATCTTCTCTTGTATTAACTGCTTTACATAGTTTTGTATCATCTGCAAATATCGATACTTTACTGTGTAAACCTTCTACCAGATCATTAATGAATATGTTGAAGAGAACAGGTCCCAATACTGACCCCTGCGGTACCCCACTGGTCACAGCGACCCAGTTGGAGACTATACCATTTATAACCACCCTCTGCTTTCTATCACTAAGCCAGTTACTAACCCATTTACACACATTTTCCCCAGACCAAGCATTCTCATTTTGTATACCAACCTCGTGTGCGGCACGGTATCAAACGCTTTGGAAAAATCGAGATATACCACGTCCAATGACTCACCGTGGTCCAGTCTATAGCTTACCTCTTCATAAAAACTGATTAGATTGGTTTGACAGGAGCGATTTCTCATAAACCCATTCTGATATGGAGTTAAACAGTTATTCTCATTGAGATAATCCAGAATAAAATCCCTCAGAAACCCTTCGAATATTTTACTAACAATAGAGGTTAGACTTAAGGCCCCTTCACATTAAGCGACGCTGCAGCGATACCGACAACGATCCGGATCGCTGCAGCGTCGCTGTTTGGTCGCTGGAGAGCTGTCACACAGACCGCTCTCCAGCGACCAACTATGCCGGTAACCAGGGTAAACATCGGGTAACTAAGCGCAGGGCCGCGCTTAGTAACCCGATGTTTACCCTGGTTACCATGCTAAAAGTAAAAAAAAAAAAAAAAAACACTAGATACTTACCTAACGCTGTCTGTCCTCCAGCGCTGCGCTCTGCTTCTCTGCTCTCCTCCTGTACTGGCTGTGAGCCGGAAAGCAGAGCGGTGACGTCACCGCTCTGCTTTCCGGCTCACAGCCAGTACAGGAGGAGAGCAGAGAAGCAGAGCGCAGCGCTGGAGAACAGACAGCGTTAGGTAAGTATCTAGTGCTTTTTTTTTTTACTTTTAGCATGGTAACCAGGGTAAACATCGGGTTACTAAGCGCGGCCCTGCGCTTAGTTACCCGATGTTTACCCTGGTTATCAGTGAAGACATCGCTGGATCGGTGTCGCACACGCCGATCCAGCGATGTCAGCAGGGAGTCCAGCAACGAAATAAAGTTCTGGACTTTGTTCAGCGACCAACGATCTCCCAGCAGGGGCCTGATCGTTGGTCGCTGTCACACAGAACGATTTCATTAACGATATCGTTGCTACGTCACAAATAGCAACGATATCGTTAACAATATCGTTATGTGTGAAGGTACCTTTACTGGCCTATAATTTCCAGGTTCACTTTTAGAGCCCTTTTTGAATATTGGCACCACATTTGCTATGCGCCAGTCCTGCGGAATAGACCCCGTCGCTATAGAGTCCCTAAAACTAAGAAATAATGGTTTATCTATTACATTACTTAGTTCTCTTAGTACTCGTGGGTGTATGCCATCCGGACCCGGAGATTTATCTATTTTAATCTTATGTAGCCGATTTCGCACCTCTTCTTTGGTTAGATTGGTGACCCTTAATATAGGGTTTTCATTGTTTCTTGGGATTTCACATAGCATTTCATTTTCCACCATGAATACCGTGGAGAAGAAGGTGTTTAATATGTTAGCTTTTTCCTCGTCATCTACAACCATTCTTTCCTCACTATTTTTTAAGGGGCCTACATTTTCAGTTTTTATTCTTTTACTATTGATATAGTTGAAGAACAGTTTGGGATTAGTTTTACTCTCCTTAGCAATATGCTTCTCTGTTTCCTTTTTGGCAGCTTTAATTAGTTTTTTAGATAAAGTATTTTTCTCCCTATAGTTTTTTAGAGCTTCAATGGTGCCATCCTGCTTTAGTAGTGCAAATGCTTTATTTTTACTGTTAATAGACTGTCTTACTTATTTGTTTAGCCACATTGGGTTTTTCCTGTTTCTAGTCCTTTTATTCCCACAAGGTATAAACCGCTTACAGTGGCTATTTAGGATGTTCTTAAACATTTTCCATTTATTATCTGTATTCTTATTTCTGAGGATAGTGTCCCAGTCTACCAGATTAAGGGCATCTCTAAGCTGGTCAAACTTTGCCTTCCTAAAGTTCAGTGTTTTTGTGACTCCCTGACAAGTCCCCCTAGTGAAAGACAGGTGAAACTGTACAATATTGTGGTTGCTATTTCCTAGATGCCCGACCACCTGCAGATTTGTTATTCTGTCAGGTCTATTAGATAGTATTAGGTCTAAAAGTGCTGCTCCTCTGGTTGGACTATACATATCCCAGGTCTGAAACTGGTGAATCCCCATAGCACACAGTGTGTGCGCTGTGGGGAATTCATAAGTCTCCAGTCACAAAGAGTGACTGCAAACTTATCAATTTGGACTGGACAACCCCTTTAAAAAATCACCAAAAAGAAAAAAAGCACATATTTACTAGAGTAAAATTTATGAGCTACATGAGCTATGGTGATAAATTTGGCAGAAAATAAGCATTCGCGAATACTATAAGAGAAAAAAGAAAAGTAAGTTAAAAAAAATTCAAATGATGAATCAGGCCCAAAGGGTCCTGAGAAAGACACAGTAACTCAATGTAAGGCCGGGGTCACACTTGCGGCTACCATGCGAGAAACTCGCACGAGTCTCTTGCATCAATACCCGGCACAGCGACCTGCACTCGGGACCACAGCGTTCAGCTGCATAGAAATACATGCAGCCACAAGCTCCGCTCCCGAGTGCTGTCGGCAGTGCCGGGTATTGATGCAAGAGACTCGTGCGAATTTCTCGCATTGCACACACAAGTGTGACCACGGCCTAAAGCTGATTTTGGAGCCCATTATTTGCTGATATAAACCATTCTTATAGATTGATTCACAAATAACTAGTGATAACACCTATGTGCACAATTATAAAGGCATAATATATGTTATAATTTAAATTATTTAGAGCTTCGATTTGTGGTTTGCAAAAAAAATAAAACTTGCTCTGCACCATTTCCCACACTGCTGAAGCATTCGAGACTGGTCTAACATACTTTTGCTTTGCAATGCGGGCCTCCAGTAGAGCAGTTTCTGCAGCAGAGCTATTTTCCATGTTTAAAGTCACTGGATAAGTATCTCTATTCTGCAGAGTGTAAGCTCTTATGTTGATGGAGTCCTCCCTCCATCTCTTTCTCTCTCTCCTGTAAACTGTAAGCTGTTACAATCAATGTGGTGCTGTATTTCTCTATTTTATAGAGTATAAGCTCATATGATGGTGGGGTCCTCCATCTCTCTCTCTCCTGTAGAGTGTAAGCTGATACAATTAGTGATGAGCGAGTATACTCGTTGCTCTGGTGGTCTCCGAGTATTTGTTAGTGCTCGGAGATTTAGTTTTCGTTGGTGCAGCTGCATGATTTACAGCTGCTAGACAGGTTGAATATATGTGAGGAATTCCTGTTTGTTAGGGAATCCCCACATGTATTCAGGCTGTCCAGCAGCTGTAAATCATGCACCTGAGGCAATGAAAACTAAATCTCCGAGCACTAACAAATACTCGGAGAAAACCCGAGCAACGAGTATACTCGCTCATCACTAGTTACAATCAGTGGGGTGCTATCTTTCTCTATTCTGTAGAAGGTAAGCTCTTATAATGGTGGGGTCCTCCATCTCTCTCTCCTGTAAAGTGTAAGTTGTTTCACTCAGTGGGGTGCTATCTATGTGTATTTCTGTATTCTGTAGATTGTAAGCTCTTAGGATCATCAGGATTCTCTCTCTCTCTCTCTCCTGTAGATAGGGTAAGCTCTTACAATCAGCAGGGTCCTATGTTTCTCTTTTGTAAAATGTAAGCTTTTATGGTTAACATGGTCATCTACTTCTCCCTCCTGTAGAGTCCAAGCTCTTATGATCAGCAGGGTCCACTCTCTCATTTTTTCTCCTTTCTCCCAGATGTATTTTCTGAGCAGTTATAAGCTTTTTAGAACTGAGATTCATACAAATTTATTTAATGAAAATCTAATTTTGGGGGACAATTTGTTGAATTTAAATTTCAAAATGTCTGCATATCTTTAGTGCTATCTAATTTTTTGCACATTCTTGAACTGTGTTTGTATGATGTATTCTGGCAAGAAACAACTTAATTAAAATGGTGAATCTTTCACCTGCCTCTTACACTGTATGAATCCTTTGTGTATTGCTACTGGTTTGTCTAGTATAACAAAGACCTGTAAATGGAAAGGATTAGTCATCAGTGAATTTATTCCCTCACAAATAGAATCCAAACACCTGCTTGTATGTTTATGAGCCAAATACATTTGATGATCCATCTTTAAAGTAATGAGAGAATACAGTCATGTATTGAAGATACCAGTAAATGGTGATGGATTATGTTGATCTGTGCACCAGACTTTTATTAAACAACCTGCAGAGTTGTCAGACTCTAGAGGCTCCTTGGGGTGGGAGAACACAATGCAGCATTTTAATGGAAATGGTCTTCCTTTTATTATTTATAACTGAGGCTATTGATGCTAGGAATCTGTAAGAGTGACCTCAAATCACTGCGGTATTCATGAAATCAGAAAGTGTTGACGTGCACAAACTGGGAGCATTCACATTCCTACTGCACAAAACACATTGGCATGTTGTCTCATGACTAGAGCCCACAATTTCAATCACCATGGCTTAAAAAATCTTAATTAATAGCTACACATCTACTTCTGTCTGTCACAGTTATTCATTCGCTGATTGGTCTCGGCAGCTGCCTGTCATGGCTGCCGCGACCAATCAGCGACGGGCACAGTCCAGAAGAAAATAGCCGCTCCTTACTCCCCGCAGTCAGTGCCTGTCGCCCGCATACTCCCCTCCGGTCACCGCTAACACAGGGTTAATGCCGGCGGCAACGGACTGCGTTATGCCACGGGTAATGCACTCCGTTACCGCCGTTATTAACCCTGTGTGTCGCCAACTTTTTACTATTGATGCTGCATATGCAGCATCAATAGTAAAACGATCTAATGTTAAAAATAATAATAATAAAAAAAAAACCTTATTCTCACCTTCCGCCATCACATCCTTTCCTCGGCACTGCAAGCGGCAGGTTCCGCTTCCAAAGATGCTATGGGAGAAGGACCTTCCATGACGTCACGGTCATGTGACTGCGACGTCATGGAAGGTCCTGTGCTCATACCAATCCTGGGACTGGACACCGCACACAAGCGCCGGAACTACAACGGGCTCTTCGGATGGCGAGTATGTTTCTTTTTTATTTTTTAACCTGTTACATACGTGACTGGGCAATATACTACCTGGCTGGACAATATACTATGTGTCTGTGCTGTATACTACGTGACTGGGCAATATACTACGTGTCTGTGCTGTATACTACGTGACTGGGCAATATACAGTACTACGTGGCTCTATCCTGTATACTACGTCGCTGTGCAATATACTACGTGGCTGGGCAATATACTATGTGGCTGGGCAATATACTACATCGCTGTGCAATATACTACGTGGCTGGGCAATATACTACGTGGCTCTGTGCTGTATATTATGTGGCTGTGCAATATACTACATGACTGGGCAATATACTACGTGACTGGGCAATATACTACGTGACTGGGCAATATACTACGTGGCTGGGCAATATGCTACATGGCTGGGCAATATACTACATGGCTGGGCAATATTCTATGTGGCTGGGCAATATTCTACATGGCTGGGCAATATACTACGTGGCTGGGTAATATACTACGTGACTGGGCAATATACTACGTGGCTGGCCAATATACTACGTGGCTAGGCAATATAGTATGTGGCTGGGCAATAAAGTACGTGGCTGGGCAATATTCTGTGTGGCTGGGCAATATACTACATGGCTGGCCAATATACTACGTGACTGTGCAATATAGTACGTGGCTGGGCAATATAGTATGTGGCTGGGCAATATAGTACGTGGCTGGGCAATATAGTATGTGGCTGGGCAATATACTATGTGACTGGGCAATATACTACGAGGACATGCATATTCTAGAATACCCGATGCGTTAGAATCGGGCCACCGTCTAGTTAGTCTATAAAAGGAAAAATGTCACTAAACTTGGCTAAGTAAAAATAATACCAACATTTCTTTCATTTATCAAGGTTATCAGAATTATCCTTATGTGATAGCAGAAACTTTAATATTGCCATATGTGGAAAAAATAATCTTTTCTGCAAAATATGATGTAAATGCATATTACTTACACATCTATCCAATTAAAGATCATAGATTTAAAAGGCATGCACTGTTTTTTATTTGAGTAGATATACTGCAGTTGCAATTGTTATTAATACATATGTAATGCTTAAACATATTGTAAATAGTGATGGGTAAATCCAAACAGTAAAGTTCGGGGTCCATACCAAGCACCCACTGTTCTGGCAGGGATCCTGAACACGAATATGGAAGTCTATGTTACTGTTAGGGTTCAGCACCATGAGCATCAGGTGTTCCCCATGCTGTCATGTGCCTGACAGCACCAGAAACATCAGCAGCTCTGATCAGTTTACCTCTAAAAAGTTTACCGCCGGTCACAGAGGCATCTGCCGATGTATTTCACACATCAGCCTACTCCTGCTGTCTCTGATAACAGAGGGAGCAGGCATGGCTGATGTGAGTATTCATCAGTCGGTGCCTGAGCTATAAATAAATACTTTAAAAAAAAAATTGATGTGGGATCTGTACTATTTTTGATAACAAGCATGGCAAAACTGACAGCTGCGGGCTGCAAGCCTCAACTGTCAGTGTTATCATGGCTGGTTATCAAAAAAAGAGGGGTTCCCACACTGTTTTTTTTTTAAATGATTTAAATAAATCATTTAACCCCTTCATGACCCAGCCTATTTTGACCTTAATGACCTGGCCGTTTTTTGCAATTCTGACCAGTGCCCTTTATGAGGTAATAACTCAGAAACGCTTCAACGGATCCTAGCGGTTCTGAGATTGTTTTGTCGTGACATATTGGGTTTCATGTTAGTGGTAAATTTAGGTCAATAAATTATGCATTTATTTGTGATAAAAACGGAAATTTGGCGAAAATTTTGAAAATTTCGCAATTTTCACAATTTGAATTTTTATTCTGTTAAACCAGAGAGTTATGTGACACAAAATAGTTAATAAACAACATTTCCCACATGTATACTTTACATCAGCACAATTTTGGAAACAAAATTTTTTTTGCTAGGAAGGGTTAAAATTTGACCAGCGACTTCTCATTTTTATAACGAAATTTACAAAACCATTTTTTTTAGGGACCATCTCACATTTGAAGTCAGTTTACGGGGGTCTATATGGCTGAAAATACCCAAAACTGACACCATTCTAAAAACTGCACCCCTCAAGGTGCACAAAACCACATTCAAGAAGTTTATTAACCCTTCAGGTGCTTTACAGCAGCAGAAGCAACATGGAAGGAAAAAATGAACATTTAACTTTTTAGTCACAAAAATTATTTTTAGCAACAATTTTTTTGATTTCACAATGGTAAAAAGAGAAACTGAACCACGAAAGTTGTTGTCCAATTTGTCCTGAGTACGCTGATACCTCATATGTAGGGGTAAATCACTGTTTGGGCGCACGGCAGGGCTTGGAAGGGAAGGAGCGCCATTTGACTTTTTGAATGAAAAATTGGCTCCACTCTTTAGCGGACACCATGTCACGTTTGGAGAGCCCCCGTGTGCCTAAAAATTGGAGCTCCCCCACAATTGACCCCATTTTCGAAAATAGACACCCCAAGGAACTTATCTAGATGCATAGTGAACACTTTGAACCCCCAGGTGCTTCACAAATTGATCCGTAAAAATGAAAAAGTACTTTTTTTTCATAAAAAAATTCTTTTAGCCTCATTTTTTTCATTTTCACATGGGCAACAGGATAAAATGGATCCTAAAATTTGTTGGGCAATTTCTCCTGAGTACACCGATACCTCACATGTGGGGGTAAACCACTGTTTGGGCACATGGTAAGGCTCGGAAGGGAAGGAACGCCATTTGACTTTTTGAATGAAAAATTATCTCCATTGTTAGCGGACACCATGTCGCGTTTGGAGAGCCCCTGTATGCCTAAACATTGGAGCTCCTCCACAAGTGACCCCATTTTGGAAACTAGACCCCCAAAGGAACTTATCTAGATGCCTAGTGAGCACTTTAAACCCTCAGGTGCTTCACAAATTGATCTGTAAAAATGAAAAAGTACTTTTTTTCACAAAAAATTTCTTTTCGCCTCAATTTTTTCATTTTCACATAGGCAATAGGATAAAATGGATCCTAAAATTTGTTGAGCAATTTCTCCTGAGTACAAGGACACCTTATATGTGGGCGTAAACCACTGTTTGGGCACACGGCAGAGCTCGGAAGGGAAGGCGCGCCATTTGACTTTTTGAATGGAAAATTAGCTCCAATTGTTAGCGGACACTATGTCGCGTTTGGAGAGCCCCTGTGTGCCTAAACATTGGAGCTCCCTCACAAGTGACCCCATTTTGGAAACTAGACCCCCCAAGGAACTTATCTAGATGCATATTGAGCACTTTAAACCCCCAGGTGCTTCACAGAAGTTTATAATGCAGAGCCATGAAAATAAAAAATAACTTTTCTTTCCTCAAAAATGATTTTTTAGCCTGGAATTTCCTATTTTGCCAAGGGTAATAGGAGAAATTGGACCCCAAAAGTTGTTGTCCAGTTTCTCCTGAGTACGCTGATACCCCATGTGTGGGGGTAAACCACTGTTTGGGCACACGTCGGGGCTCAGAAGGGAAGTAGTGACTTTTGAAATGCAGACTTTGATGGAATGGTCTGCGGGTGTCACGTTGCGTTTGCAGAGCCCCTGGTGTGCCTAAACAGTAGAAACCCCCCCACAAGTGACCCCATTTTAGAAACTAGACCCCCCAAGGAACTTATCTAGATATGTGGTGAGCACTTTGAACCCACAAGTGCTTCACAGATGTTTACAACGTAGAGCCGTGAAAATAAAAAATCATTTTTCTTTCCTCAAAAATGATGTTTTAGCAAGCTTTTTTTTATTTTTACAAGGGTAACAGGAGAAATTGGACCCCAGTAATTGTTGCGCAGTTTGTCCTGAGTATGCTGGTACCCCATATGTGGGGGTAAACCACTGTTTGGGCACACGTCGGGGCTCGGAAGTGAGGGAGCACCATTTGACTTTTTGAATACAAGATTGGCTGGAATCAATGGTGGCGCCATGTTGCATTTGGAGACCCCTAATGTGCCTAAACAGTGGAAACCCCTCAATTCTACCTCCAACACTAACCCCCCCACACCCCTAACCCTAATCCCAACACACCCCTAACCCTAATCACAACCCTAACCACAACCCTAATTCCAACCCTAACCCTAAGGCTATGTGCCCACGTTGCGGATTCGTGTGAGATTTTTCAGCATCATTTTTTAAAAATCCGCGGGTAAAAGGCACTGCGTTTTACCTGCGGATTTACCGTGGATTTCCAGTGTTTTTTGTGTGGATTTCACCTGCGGATTACTATTGAGGAACAGGTGTAAAACGCTGCGGAATCCGCACAAAGAATTGACATGCTGCGGAAAATACAACGCAGCGTTTCCGCGTGGTATTTTCCGCACCATGGGCACAGCGGATTTGGTTTTCCATAGGTTTACATGGTACTGTAAATCTGATGGAACACTGCAGCGAATCCGCAGCGGCCAATCCGCTGCGGATCCGCAGCCAAATCCGCACCGTGTGCACATGGCCTAATTCTAAAGGTATGTGCACACGCTGCGGAAAACGCTGCGGATCCGCAGCAGTTTCCCATGAGTTTACAGTTCAATGTAAACCTATGGGAAACAAAAATCGCTGTACACATGCTGCAGAAAAACTGCACGGAAACGCAGTGGTTTACATTCTGCAGCATGTCGCTTCTTTCTGCGGATTCCGCAGCGGTTTTACAACTGCTCCAATAGAAAATCGCAGTTGTAAAACCTCAGCGAAATGCGTGGAAAAATCCGCAGAGAACCAGAATACGTGTGCACATACCGAAACCCTAACCCTAACCCTAACCCTAGTTCTTACCCCAACCTTAGTGGAAGAAAAAAAAAATCTTTATTTTATTATTGTCCCTACCTATGGGGGTGACAAGGGGGGGGTCATTCAGTATTTTTTTTATTTTGATCACTGTGATAGGTTTTATCGCAGTGATCAAAATGCACTTGAAACAAATCTGCCGACCGGCAGATTCGGCGGGCACATTGCGCATGCGCCCGCCATTTTGGAAGATGGCAGCGCCTAGGAAAGAAGACGGACGGACCACGGGAGGCTCAGTAAGTATGATGGGGTGGGGGGAGCACGGGGGGGTGGATTGGAGCATGGGGGGTAAATCGGAGCACGGGGGGTGGATCGGAGCACGGGGGGTTGGATCGGAGCACGGGGGTGGATTGGAGCACCAAGGGGTGGATCGGACTGCAGTGGGGGTGGATCGGAGTGCAAGGGGGGTGGTTGGAGCACGGGGGTCGGATTGGAGCACGGGGTGAGCGGACAAGAGCACGGGGGGGAGCGGACAGGAGGACGGAGGGGAGCGGAGCAGTGTAAAGGACAGATCGGTGGCTTGGGGAGTGATCGGTGGGGTGGGGTGGGGGCACATCAGTGTTTCCAGCCATGGCCGATGATATTGCAGCATCGGCCATGGCTGGATTGTAATATTTCACCAGTTATAATAGGCAGTTTCACTTTCAACAGCCAATCAGAGCGATCGTAGCCATGGGGGGGTGAAGCCACCCCCCCTGGGCTAAACTACCACTCCCCCTGTCCCTGCAGATCGGGTGAAATGGGAATTAACCCTTTCACCGGATCTGCAAGGACGCGATCATTCTGTGACACAGCATATGCGTCACAGGTCGGATTGGCACCGACTTTCATGACGCATGCGCTGTGTCACAGGTCGGGAAGGGGTTAAAGAAAAATGGCGTGGGGTCCCCCATATATTTGACAACAGGCCAAGCTAAAGCAGGCAGCTGGTGACTGGTATACTCAAGCTGGTAATTATTTTAAAAAATGGCATGGGGATCCACTCTATTCTTGATAACACCAGTCATGATAAAGCTGACTGCTGGAGGTTGCAGTCCACGGTTGTCAGCCTTGTCATGCTGGTTATCAAAAATAGAACAGGCCCCCAAGTCATTTTTTTTTAATTTATTTATAGCGCAGGTACTGGCTGATGAATACGCCCATCAGAAACACCTGCTTTTGCTGTTATCAGCAACAGCTGGAATAGGCTGATGGGAGTACTACTTACATCAGCCGACGCCTCTGTGATTGACGGTCAACTTATTACCTCCTGTCAAAGCTGCTGGATCATGCTGTCATTTGACAGCATGGGAACTGCAGCTCTGTGACAGCGGTAATGATCAGAGGCAGCGTTTGCCACACTGTTATGCAGATGACAGTGTGGCAAACAATGGATGTTCGGGTCTCCCATTTATCGGAATGGGGCACAGGTTCGGATACTGTTCTGGTGCCCAAACTGAACATGTTTTACATATTTGGCCAAATCCGCCAGACTTGAACATTTAGGAATTTGCCCATCACAAATTATAAACCTAGAGATATGATTACCTATCATCATTATGTGTCAGATGTAAAGACACTTTCTATCTAAGAAATGTCAATATGTTCAGAAGTAATGAAAAAGATGCTCAAAGACTAAAAGATGTATTGTGTTTTAATGCCATGTACTAAAACTTAGGTTTTAATTCGTTAAAGTGTTATTGCCATTTCTAGTATAAGGCTGGCTAGTCACGACATCACATGTGCATCACACTGCAACAATGACATTGAGCCAAGCCATCTAGTCAAAGGAAGTGTATTGATTCTGGGAGTCAAAAGGTGGTGTTCAGGGCTCTGTTCCAGCCACCACAGATTACTGATATGGCTGATGGACTGGGTATTGTGAATTGAGTCACATCAACTTTATTTCATCATAGGGGGAAATGGGAGAGGAGAGTCAGGATGAATCCTGCTGGTTGCTTCGTACAGACAAGCCTGGAACCGGCTGAGGCAAAACAGAGGAGCGAAAATCCAGCGAGGCATCAGGTGTGTATGATAAAATCCAAATTTATTGGAGCCTTACTCATGGTTACGGAGCAGAAATGCGTAGGTCTCAGTCACATTGGAACTGCCATGCACTTTTAGCTCATGCTTCCACAATAAATTTGGATTTTATCGTACACACCAGCTGCCTCGCTTGATTTTTATTCCCAAATTTCAAAAGCCTTATTAACACATTGAGTATTTGGTCAATATTTTACACCAGTATTTGTAAGCCAAAACCAGGAGTGGGTGTAAAGTTCAGAAGTGGTGGCATGTTTCTGTGAAACTTTTGCTCTGATTGTTTCACTCCTTGTTTTGGCTTACAAACACTAAGGTAAAATACTGACTAAATACTTAACGTGTGAACATGGACAGAGTGAACAAATTTTGCAACCAGCAATAATACAGTGCAGCTCTGAGACTATATATAGTAAATGGTTGAACATTTTAAAGAAATTTGAAAAAGTATTCTTAACTCAAAATACAGGCATTTAAGTAAAATAATGCAAACAAAAATATCTGTATCTTTTCAAATTGATTTCCTCTGATTTTCAAGGATCTCTAACATGACCCACAATGGTAAATGAGTTAGAATATGAACTTATATGTCCAAGCTTTTTTCTTTATGAATTATTTAGTTGGAGATAATGCTTAGAGGGAGCCTGCTGAACCACAAGAAGCATGAATCAGACATTTGAAAATGCTGTGACATTTCAGAAAAAACATTGTTTGAAAAGTAGGTATAGGACTATGTGTCTCAGATGAATAGTCCTAGAGGTAGGTCCTGAGTGACTTCACTCCACCCACTCCCCAAGGTTGGCAGTACTCTTCAGTTTGTGTGTATCTAATAAAAAAGCTATCAGTCTAGGGAAGAAGGGCGGAGAGAAGCCAACAAGGACCTGTCTATTGACCTTAATGGCACATTGTCCATGATTGACTTTTTAAAGCATTACTTCAAAATATTTATGTAGCAACTAGAGATGAACAGAACAATTTGCAAAGTATGGACTTTGAGACAAATTTCCTGAAGTTCACTGTTCCCTGCTATTATAAACACTCTGCAATTTGATTCGTAAGAATGAACAAAAAGAAAAAATGCTGCACCATTTCACACACAGGGAAAGATGCACATTTCGGGCTAATGGTGTAAAGTGCGCCTATCATGCCCAGTAGCTATCACATCACATTTTCTATAAAACAAGAGGGGATTATAGGGAGAGAAATGGGAAGCGCAGACTTCTGAGTGTAGTAGTTAGTTTCCCAAGGTGTGTACTCAGTGTGAATTCACTCACCTTTTTGGTGTCTTGATATGCTGTGTATAGATCCAATCCATGGATCACTCCTTTCCTCTTTCCACTCAGTTTGCTGCAAAAGATCTGGGAACTGATGAGCGCACTGAACAGCGCTTTCATAGGCGATAACACTTTGTGAATGTTTTTCCCAGCAATATGCGCTCCTGAAGGATGATGATGGAACTCGATATTCTGATTCGAGGATGATTTTTATTAAAAATCATCCTCGAATCAGAATATCGAGTTCCATCATCATCCTTCAGGAGCGCATATTGCTGGGAAAAACATTCACAAAGTGACATCACATTTTCTAGCAGAGCCAATCAAGGAGACTAAACATATCCAGGTGAAGTGTCACTTGATGCGCTGCTGATAAAATTTCATGAATGGATGATTTCCTTGAAAACTTTCTTTTAGCAGGTTTACAAAGTCAATGCATTTTGAGGTCAACGCTGGAATGTGAATATAGAGAAGTGCTGCAGCTGTATAGTCACTCAGTGTAAATTGATCAATCTGTGATATGCTACAGTAACTGCACCTTAATGAACAAAAGGCATATCTCTCTCACTATCTCTCTCCTTTTTTCCCAAGGCAATTATTGGCGTTTCAATATTGTGGTTCATGGCAATTTTTTTAATCAAATTTTGGGGGAAAATTCAGTGAATCAGAGTAATTAGAATGTCATTTCTAGTTGCAGCACGTCAGAATAAAATTTATACAGTTGCAATAATGCAGCTAGTGTCAAATTCATGCTGCCCATGATTCTAGAAGCAGGAATATCCTGACAGATTCCCTTTAATATGAAAGTATTTTGAGGATGCTATGTTTAGGAAATTATGTCGTCATTAGAATATGTATGTCTACTTTAAAAAATACAGTATCTGAAGAAAATTAGAGCGTTTTTCACTGGCAGACAAAGACAGAAAAGGGCCCCCGTGCAAGAACAGTACATGGGCCCTTTGCAGCTCAATAGCTCCTCGTAATGCATAATTCCACTTGCTTAAGTGATAAAAATGGGCTCATTATCTCTTGGACCCCTGTGCAGCAGCACACGTTGCATCAATAGCATGTGCAGAGCTTGTGAGCTAGCGAAGACAGCGGAGCAGAGGGCGCTGACTCAAGTCAACGTCACCCCTGGAGATCTTGATGATCTATTATCTACTGGTCATGCTTGCAGCAGGAGAGCTACAGTACTGTATAGTAATGACTGATCACTTTTCACAGTTTGCAGTGGCTGTACCAACCCACGACCAAACTGCAGAGATTGCGGCTAAGGTGGTGGGTAGACATTTCATTCAGGTATACAGATGTCAGAGGATGAATAACTCTGATCAATCAATCTATGGGATTGCGAGGTCCCGAACAACACCATATCAATCACAGGGAAATGGCGCCCATGAGCAATTTAATCACTGATGCAGATTCTTCATTCTCTCCAGAGGGAGATGAGAAATTTCAGTGGTTGCATTATTTGCCTGAACTGCTCTGGGCCTACAATAACCGACTGCATAACACTACTGGTTACTCTCCCTACATGTTAATATTCGGACAATCGGGAACAGACATGTCTGAGATTAGGAAAAAATAAGAGGATAGCGGCACCCCACTGATGAAAAAATGGAAAAAACTTTATTCAGGCATAGCAAGCCATATTAAAAACATGAAAACAAAGCTTACGCGTTTAAGGTGCATAAACAGCACCCTTAGTCATAGGACTCCTGTTTTTTCCTGTTTGGCTGTGCTCACCAGCTTTGTGAGCACCCACCTGCCTTCTGATTTGGTGCTACCCATTTTGTGTTGCATGTGGATCCCATTGAAGCTCCCAGACCTCCTTCTTCTGTGTCCAAAATTAACTTCAGTACTGCAACCGAAGAAAAGGACCGCACTCCAGACTCATGAATGCAGGAGCACCGAATCAGACTGAAAATATTCAGCAGTTGGTAGAAGGCAAGCAACAAAATCAGTTACCCTAAGACTCTGGTTCAGTCCAAACTGAACCATTCAAACCTGGGGACAGAGAGCTGGACCGTGTAAAGACTGCCATAGGAAAGTTGGATGTACGCTGAGAGTCAGAACCCTACAAGGTGTTGAAGCAGATAATTCCAAATGGACCAGTATATGATGTGAAGCTAGAAGATGGATCAAGTCTGGTACACCCAATACAATGGAACATGCTTCACCCCTGTCATTCCTTCAAACCCGAGACAATCTCGACCTAAGTCCAGCAGTAACAACAGTCCCCTAGTGGAAGATTATGTTGATGGTGGACTGCACTGGTCATGCCAAGTGTAACAGACAGTACAGCTATATCACCCTAACCAGAGCTGCAATTGCAGAGGGAGAGAAGAGGAGAGGGCCTCATATAAGCCTTAGACCCTGCTGGGTTGCGTAGGTCGAAGCCTCCACTTCGGGCGTCACTCCACAAAGGTACCTCCAAAATGACTTTGAATGGGGCCAGATCTCAATTGGTGCTGTTTTGCCAAGACGTCAAAATGTTAGTGGGGTGGAATGTAAGAGCTAATCACAGTTTACTGTAGTGTTGAAGATTTGTGATGTAATATATACATGGCCAGTAGAGGGTAGTGGCAAGAGGCCAGAGTTGGAGCATGGGGATTTTGGCAGTTGGTGAGCGGTTAGGAGGAATTATGGGTGAGTCCGAGTGAAAGGGAAGCTGAGTATCCTTAGAGAAAGTCTGGAAAGAGCAGTGCGACTCTGGATCTGTTGTTGGTGACTCTGAGACTCATTGTTATGCTTGACATGAGCCAACTCAATGAGGACAACCAAGTACACAGCATCTTGGGCTAAGCCGCATGAGGCTTTATCTCTAAGGACTTAGGGAAGTCCTGCATTAGTGAGACCGACATTTCTTGAAAGCTTCAACACGGCGTTTTTGTCTCTATGGATTTAGGGAAGCTCTTCATTGGAGAGATCAGCATTCCCTAAGAGCTTCAAGATGGCATTTTTGTTTATTTGGTACTTGTCCAGCAAGGACCCTTCTACTCCAGTCTCAGAATGTAACAGTGTGCGCATCGCATATATAAGTAGCGTTATAGAGGTTCAGTTTGAAATAAAAGCCTCTTTTGTAAGAGACACTTCGAAAACTGCTCTGAGTAAGCAATTAGTAAAGTACTGGCACAACACTGTTATTGATTTATGCATAGAAACATTTAATTGTGTTGTATTTTGCTTGCACATAATGGTTAATTCTGTTTAAGTGTACCTGCATATACTCTCTGTCAGTGTCATTGAGAGTAACTGCTGTCACTGAATTTGTTATTTATAAACTGTTTACCTACCATCCTTTCCATTTTTTACTAACTGATTAATAAATATTCATATTATATTATCTAATCTTTGTGCGTGTCTGCTGATTGTTGCTGTACCCCTCGTCTTGTGGCCGTCCCTCATCCTTATTACATATGTCCACCTCTGTATATCTCTTGTATATGGAGATCAACTCTTTAGGAAAATGAAAGAAATTAACATACATACCCTCATAGTTGCTCTTGATATAACCCAATATTTAAACTATGTTTACATGGAAGAAATGTTGTAAGTTGGATATAGAAAAAGCAACAAATATCATAAAAACTCATGATAGGTTTATGTTTTCCTTGTTGGTATATACAGTGATAATCAATCTGTCAATTCTCATGAAGTTTATTGATAGATATTCTAAAAGGCAGCTAGATCAGACTTTGTTTTTTTTTTCGCCAAAAATTGATTAAAACTGTCTGCCTAACTTCCATAGCAGTAAATTGTTTGGTGTTTTTTTTTTCTTTCTAGTATAGCAGCAGTTCTTTTTTACACTATGAACTGCATGCCAGATTACTTTTGAATAATTCATGAACCATCTAGTGTTTCTCTTTGATTCTGAATCATATATTGCAGGTCCCTCCCTGTGAGACAAGTCACTTCAAATAATCTTGTTTTTGAGTTCAAAGCCAGTGTTTAGGCAGCCGGGGTGAATAGATTCATATTTAAAAGCTATTTATGAAAGTGCTGTTTGTGTGTGGCACAGTTTACAAATAAATAGGTCTTCTAATCTGCAAAAAGTATCTATAATGTGAAGGGAATAGTGTTACCTGCTATTAATATTCCTAACTTTAAATGCTCATTTAAATCATGCTACAGAGAGCAATCAGAGAACATATAACAAAAATGCCGTATCTCCAGAGTGGTGTTCTAAAAGCTTGAATCTTCAGTTGTAAGCTTCCGCCTTTGGCGTTCTTCCTATTTAAAATTTCATTAGAATCAAATGTGAAAATAAAACAGCCTGGTAACAAATACTCAATTTCTTTATGTAGTTTTCGTACAATACATTATGCACATCAGTCCATTTAGTCGAGTAGAGATGAGCGAACCCATGGTTCTTACCGGACAATTAGTGTCCAGCGCTTAATGCCCAACACAGATTACTCCCGGAAGTTTGTTGCAATATTCAAAGTTCCAGGGGAAGGAGAGAGAGAAAAAATTTTCCATCTCAAAAGTTCAAGTCCCTATTCTTTTCAATGGGGTTCGCGTTCTAATTCAAGTTAGGGTACAGTTCTGGTACCCAAACTGAACTTTTGAAAAAGGTTTGGGTTGCGCACCATAACACGAGCTAAGAAGGGTCCACTAATCCATAGCCATATTTTCTAAATCAGCTCCAAACTGTGTAAACGCTAAAACTTCCTGTGAGAACAGTGAAATAGTTAGAAGAATAAATGTGATGCAATCTATTTTTCTACAGAAAAAAAGCTACCAAAGCGGATTTATGAGTGACTATATGTTGCAACCACCCAAAGCAGTAGGTCTTGGATATGTCTTATCTTTGACATATATTTGAAGGGACTTCTTTACAAATTGAAAAAATCAAAACATCTTTGTGCTGGATTAGATTTCAAGGTACTGTACATGCAAGAAAGGAAAGCGTACATGTGAGCAGTTGAGCAAACATAAGCACAAAGCAATGTGAAATAGTCTTTTATATAAAATGCCACTTTTCAAATAAAAAAAAAGTAAGAGGAAGAAAAAGAATCCCAAATTATTTGATATAGATAAAAAGATCTAATGTTAAAAATAATTTAAAAAAAAATAAAAAAATCATGATATTCTCACCTTCCGGCGGCCCAGGCAGCCTTTCCGCTCCTCACGATGCTCCTGTTCCCATTAATGCCTTGCGGCAATGACAATAGATGATGTAGCATCACGCGAGACTGCTACGTCATCACAGGTCCTTGCCGCAAAGCAAAAGTGGGAATGGAAATATTGTGTGAAGGCTGCTGGGGCCGCCGGAAGGTGAGATTATCATGATTTTTTATTTTAATTCTTTTTTTTACAGGTTTATGGTTTCCAAGGCCTGGAGGAGAGTCTCCTCTCCTCCACCCTGGGTACCAACCGCACATGATCCGCTTACTTCCCGCTTGGTGGGCATAGCCACATGCGGAAAGTAAGTGGATCAATGCATTCCTATGTGTGCAGAATCCCCGCGATTCCGCACAAAGAATAAACATGCTGCGTTTTTTTTTCTCGAAATGCGATTCCGCCGCTGAAAAAACGCAACATATGCACAAAAATAGAGGATTGCATTCTAATAATAGGATGCTTAATGTATGCATTTTTTTGCAGTTTTATCACATTTTTATAGCGAAAAACTGTGAAACAAAAATGAAAAATCCTGAACGGTAGCACACAGCCTAAAAGTACATGCACTAAGAAAATCAAAACTTTTATCAATTCAATATGAAGAAGATTAGAGCAAAACTAAAAACAAGGGCCAGCTACCAGTTAACATAAGTGCAGTAAATAGGTGCATATATACACTGTGATGAATAGACAATTATAACCTAGAATAAAAACAAGTTACAGAAACACTCTAGTAAGTAAGTAAATAGAAATACATTAAAAAATGTAAGGTACTTAATTTACTTTTTTGGATTAAAAAATGTAAAAGCCAACTCATCACGGCAAGGTGCACCCAATCTGTATGGTAGTTGTTTCTAGTAATTCTCCTCACTCTATGCCATCAGGTCTAAAAATATACAGGAGGCATAGCAGGACCTGTGATGTGTTTAACATCTGACTGTGAAAAGCTAAGTAGATAAGATGAACAGGTAGGTGTTAAGGACAACCAAGCATAGGTACTGCTTTGTCCCTACACATTTTAAGGTCTGCTGGCACATGGACAGGTGAATTAAAAGAGATAGGGACCATCCCAATTAGGTACACATTGTCTCAGTGGGATGGCTTTTTTGATCAAAAAATTATCAAGTTTCACTAAGTTATTTAATTATGTTACTACGTATTTACTTAATGCAGTGTTTGCATGCATAATTTTTATTCTTGGTTATATATGAAGAAGCTGAGTTGTTTCAACTCCGCGACTGAATATTAAGCAAAAGCACACCAGTTTGCTATCCTCAATTCAGGAGCAGGTTGTATAAAGGCCTACATAATTGATGCACAAATTCCTTTAGAAAGAGAGATAAATACAGAATCCAATGCAGAGAAAATTGGAAAGCACTCACTAGTAAAACAAAAAAACTTTTGTATTTTTTCATAAAGTGCAAAATATAGCGTGGAAGCACAGACTGCAGTAAGGCTCTGGCCACTGAAGATTGAGGTTTAATTGTGCCTGGCTTCCCCCTCGGACCATTTTACATTTTTTTGTTTTCGCTTTTTATCTCCCAACCTTACTAGAGTCATAACTTTTTTAATTTTTGGTTATAATGGAAGTGTGAAGGGCTTGCTTTTTGAGTGGTGAGTTATACCTTTGAAAGGCATCATTGATTTTGCCACATAATGCACTGGAAAATGGGAAAAAAAATTCCAAGTGCTGTGAAATTGCAAAACAAAAATTCCACAATTGTTTTTTCTGTTTTTTTTTATCAAGTTCATCAAATGCTAAAACTGACCTGCCAATATGATTATACAGATCATTACAAGTTTGCAAATACCACATATATATAGGTTCTTTTTTTTAAGTGGTAAAAAAAATCCAAAATCTAAATCTGTAGTGTCTCCATTTTTCAAGATCTGAGGCTGGGTTAGGGCTTGTTCTTTGCGCATAGATCTGTTGTTTTTATTGATACCATTTGGAAGTAGGTACGATGTTTTGATCACCTATTGCATTTTACTACAATGTTGTGGTGACCAAAAAAACGCAATTCCTGGGTCTTGATTATTTTTCGCGTTATGTCATTTAACCAATCATGTTAATTCTTGTCAGATTTTGATAAATCGGGCGCTTCTGAATGCAGCGATAATAAATATTGGTATTTTTAAAAAAATTTTCTTACTGTTTTGTTTTTTAATGGGGCAAAAGGGGGGTGATTTGAACTTTTACATTTTTTTTAACATTTTTAAAAACATTTTTTTGCACTTTTTACTAGCTCCAATAGTCTCCATAGGAGACTTGAAGCTGCAAACATCTGATCTCTTGTGCTATGCATAGCAAGGTTTCAGCTCCGCTATGTGTAGCAGAAATGCTCATATGCTATGAACGCCGGCCACATGACAGAGTGATCTCCGGTTGTCAAGCTAACACATTGGTGCCCTGTGATTAAGTGACAGGGGTGTCAATAGATGAAGTTAATGAAGCACTTGCAGCGGGATCATGTTAAATGCCACTGCCAGAAATTGACAGTGGCATTTAACATGTTAACAGCAGCTGATGAATCGTGATTGAACCAGCGGCTGCTAGAGGCACGTGACAGCTGATCAAATCAGCTGTCATGTGTCAGAAAAGATACGGGCTCAACACCAGAGAGCCCTTCAAAGGGGGAGATTTAACATATGATGTATTTATGTCTGCCAGTCACTGCTATGCTGTAGTCATCTTGGTAGTGGTTTAACTGTGATTTGCTAGCCATATTACCTCATCAGAGGTTATGAAAAGAAAGGCGTCACCATGCTCAGCTCACTGACACCATTGCACATTTCAGAGATGGTTCATATTGGAGAGAGAGAGTGTTTGTGCAGGTCTGTGTGTGCACAGTTAAATGAATCAGAGGCCTGTAGTGTTGTTAAGGCCCCTTCACATTAAGCGACGCTGCAGCGATACCGACAACGATCCGGATCACTGCAGCGTCGCTGTTTGGTCGCTGGAGAGCTGTCACACAGACAGCTCTCCAGCGACCAACGATGCCGGTAACCAGGGTAAACATCGGGTTACTAAGCGCAGGGCCACGCTTAGTAACCCGATGTTTACCCTAGTTACCATCCTAAAAGTAAAAAAAACAAACACTACATACTTACCTACCGCTGTCTGTCCCCGGCGCTCTGCTTCTCTGCACTCCTCCTGTACTGTCTGTGAGCACAGCGGCCGGAAAGCAGAGCGGTGACGTCACCGCTCTGCTTTCCGGCTGACCGACGCTCACAGCCAGTGCAGGAAGAGTGCAGAGAAGCTGAGCGCCGGGGACAGACAGCGGTAGGTAAGTATGTAGTGTTTGTTTTTTTTACTTTTAGGATGGTAACCAGGGTAAACATCGGGTTACTAAGCGCGGCCCTGCGCTTAGTTACCCGATGTTTACCCTGGCTACCAGTGAAGACATCGCTGGATCGGTGTCACACACGCCGATCCAGCGATGTCAGCGGGAGATCCAGCGACGAAATAAAGTTCTGGACTTTGTTCGGCGACCAACGATCTCCCAGCAGGGGCCTGATCGTTGGTCGCTGTCACACATAACGATTTCCTTAATGATATCATTGCTACGTCACAAAAAGCAACGATATCGTTAACGATATCGTTATGTGTGAAGGTACCTTTACTGGTGTTGGAGGTGAACCATCATACTAACAGTCCTTCTAAGCGCTAATCCAGTGCTTTACTGTTTTTATTAGATACATTTTGCAAGTACCCTAGAGACAGTTGCATGAGAGTTGTAGAATGCAGACTCTATGCAGTGCTGTGGGCTTCACAGTCTGTTGCAACATATGTTGCAGCTGCATGTGACCAGATTTTTTTTGAGGGGTGAAAAAATGTACTATATTGTCAGTATTACATGATTTGTGGTACATATCTCTGTGATATAACACTTTAAAAATGAATAGAAAAATTTGTCTGGATTCAATTACTCATCCATAGATTATTATGTGCGTTCTGTTACATTTCGATGGTATATAAAACTAACATTTTTTTTATGGATGCAATGATTCAGCCATACACTGTAACGCGATTCTTGATACATTACGGTGGTATATAAAACTTGCAAAAACCTTTTAAAAACTTTTTATGGAGTCAAAGATTCATCCATGCACTCTAACGTGGTTCTTGTTACATTACGAGGGTATACAAAACTTGAAAAAAGACTTCCAAAACTCTTTATGGATTCAATGATTCATCCATATACTGTAAAGCAGTTTTTGTTACATTACGGTGGTATGTAAAACTTCAAAAAAGCGTTGACATTTTTTTCAGGATTTAATCAGTCATCCATAGAGTATTACATGTTTTCAGTTACATTTCGGTGGTAAATAACACTCCCAAAAAGCATTGAAAAAAATTTCTGGATTTAATTAGTCATCCATACAGTTTAACATGATTTGTGTAAAATTACAGTGTTTTAAAATGTTTAAATACCACTGGCCTGGTACAGTTCACAAAATATTTTTGTTCCAAAAAAATATTGACCGCAGAAACGGTTTTGTGTGAAATTTTGTTTGTTTGAAATAAAAAACAAAATTAGCCTGATACATATGTAGAAATTTAGTTGTTCAAAAATTGACTATTGTCATTTATAATCTAGAACTTGGTTTGTATGAAATTTCGTTAGAAATAAATACGAAATATGCCTTGCTACATGTGATCAAATTTAGTTGTTCTAAAATTAACTATTGTCATATATACTGTAGAACCTGCTTTGTGTAAAATTTTGTTGGTTCAAAATAATTAGAAAATATGTCCTGTTTCAGGTGTACAAATTTGGTTATTCAAAAATGGCCTAAAGTCATATATACAATGGAACTTGCTTTATGTTAAATTTGCCTGCTACAAGTGTACACATTTAGTTCCTTGGTACTCGGTCCCCAGCTGCAACTATTTCTCCCAGTGTGGCATCTCCACCTTGTACAAGCACGTATCCAGGAATATCACCTGTGCCCTTACCAACACTCCTAGTGTGATTGTCCACTTAATAACTGATATGTGGACAAGTGCTTGTGGCCAGGGACATCACATTTCTCTGACAGCACACTGGGTGAGCATTGTGGAGGCAAGGCCCAAGTCACTGGCTCCGCACGTGTGCTACCAATGCCAAGGATTGGTTGCTCTACTTCTGTCAGGGTTTCCTCCACTTCCTACACCACTTCCTGCACCCCCTTCTGGCTCATACTCCATCTCAGATGTGTTAACTCTGAGCATGTCATCCACATCAGCCGGAAGCTCTGCAGCACTGCCTCAGTGACGCAGAAACATTCTCTGCTTAAGCTAATTTGTCTAGGAGACAAACTGCACACGATGGCAGAGTTATTAGATGGAATAACAGACCAGACAGATCTGTGGCTCTCACCACTGAGCCTACAACCAGGCATGGTGGTGTGTGAAAATGACAGTAACCTGGTGGCTTTTATGAAGCTTGGCAAGCTCACATATATTCCATGCTTGTCTAAGGTTCCTGGGTGAGGTAGTCGGCGGCAAAATGCTGCTTTGGAACTCTCTGGCATGCTCCAGTCCAGGTATGCTGCTGTGTGTGGGGTGCATCACAGTTAATTGTGATGCATAGGACTCCACTGGCTCCAGGCTTCTGCAGTGCCCCAAGGTCCTGGTCGTTGCAGTAATATCATTCTTCTCTAGGGGGAACTGATGTTATGTTTGGAGGCAATAAAGGAGACCTTTTTACCAGGTACCACAAGCATACAACACATTTCATACTCTAGTCCACCAGGGGGAGCTATGCTCCTATTTATTAGGGCACTCTTCACACTTAGGTAAAACTGGTGGCCTGGAGAGGAAGTTAGGCAGTTTCTGGCCGAGCTTTGCTCAGGTAGTTGCTCCCTGACAGAGGTGGGAGCCTGTCAGAGGCCCAGAGAGAAGGTCACGGAGCTGCGCCTGCCCCACGTGCAGCAGTTCCTAAGGAAGGACACGAAAAAAGAACTGTATTGTAGAGAGTGAGAAGAAGTCATAGCAAAGGAGTGGATACCAGAAGGAGTTCTGCCCTGCACAGGCTGCCTCCTTCTGAGGCACAGGATCCTGGTAGCCAGAACACCGAGGGAGCAACAGTCCCTTATGCCTTGCTCCAGAGACCGGCAGGACAGCTAATTGCAAGTTACTGATCTGCCCCATACCCAGGAGGCAAGGTGGCACCCACTGGAGGCCGGGGCATGATAGAGTCCCTGTAAAAACTTCAAGCCACCGGTCATACGGGTTTGTCCTATCCATCTGGGGGACAGAGAGAGAGATAGCATCGATAACATCTACAACATCTGTGAGGACCTTATGAGAGGCTTAGCAGTAAGGTACTACAACACCCAGGTGCTAGAGGAAGGCTACTGATATCCACATGGATAAGTGGACTCTGGATTTGCCTCCAAACTGGCCGGACTCTGCCTGCCCTGTGATCTGGTGCTCTGGACTGTGGATGCTGAAGCCTTCAGTAAAAAGGTAAAGAGACTGCAACCTTGTGTCCTCGTTCTTCACTGCGCCTCACACCATCCACCATCTACACACTGGCAAGCCCTGGGGACACTCTTCACCTGTGGGAAGGTATACCATCTAGCTGCCATAACATCACCCCAGCGGAATCCTTAAAGCAGCGTCGGTCACCCTGACCGAATAGCACAGGTGGTGTCATGAACATATCCATTTAAAGACCTTTACCTTTTTCAACGGACATCCCATGGGCCACGGATCGGGTCTGCCACCATGACATCCCCCTGAGAACCGAAGGACCCCAAACCGAGTACACCATGGTCCCATGGGGGCGATCCACTTCCATCTTCCAGACCCTTAGCAGGAAACAATCCAGGGGTCACTGAATTAGTTAAAACAGTCAACATTTACTTGGCACCTTTCGGTCATTATAATCAGGCATGTAGGATAGGGCCCAATGAGTTACAGTCTTTCCCATAGGTACCAGACTTAACTTAAGCCTAAATTCTCAGTATGGGTAGAGCATCGCTATTGCTAACTCCTCTAGCACTAGGAATTCTTCACCACCTCAAGCAGTGAAACCGGATTCCATCACCCTCCACCTCTGAGAATTTGAGTCCATTTTTCCCTGAATCTTTGTAGGCTTAGTGCATCCAAAGGCCCCAATGTACATCTTGAAGTTCGGATGTAGACAGACGGATTCACAGGAAAGGGTTCTTTGGCAATCCACTGCCCCAAAAAACAATATAGTTGGTGCCTTGAAGGCTTTGTGGATGACTCTGCTTGTAATTTTTGGCAGGCTTTGAACTGTGTAAAGAGCTTTTATGAGTGTAGAAGTATCACAGCTACACTTTGTTCACAATATTTGAATGAGGCACTACATTTTGTGCCCTGTAGGGGATATGCCTGACCATGCTTGTAATTTTTGGCAGACTTTTGACTGTGTGCAGAGTTTTTATGAGTGCAGAAGTACCTCATTTATAATGTCCATGAGGTGTGTGGATTTCTTCTGCTCTGCCGCAATAATACAATTTCCAAGCATAATGAGGTGGTAATGGTGGTTTATTCAACAAATTTCAAGGACTTAGTGACCTCTTCTTCAGGAAATTCCACACAAAACATTCGTCTCACACAGTTGAAGTGTAAAAAATTACAAACCTGTCCATTCTCTGTAGGTGGGAAAACTACACCGAAATTTCCATTTTTTTAATCGAACATTCAATTTTGGTTTACATAATTTTTTTTTTAAATCCGTTTTAAATATTGCCAAATATACAAGTCATAATAAAGGAAAAATGTCTCTTAGCAATTTTTTTCCTATAAAGAATAAGTTCTCTTTGATTTTGAATGTTTTATTGTCAATTCTAGTGTTGAGCATTCCGATACCGCAAGTATCGGGTATCGGCCGATACTTGTGGTATCGGAATTCCGATACCGAGTTCCGATACTTTTGTGGATTTTAAGCAAAAAAGGCTGCCGGTTACCAGCGGTGATGTCCAGGGGCCTCCGGAGAGGTAATTATATCAATATTTTTTATTTTAATTCTTTATTTTACACATTAATATGGATCCCAGGGCCTGAAGGAGAGTTTCCTCTCCTTCAGACCCTGGGAACCATCAGGATACCTTCCGATACTTGGTGTCCCATTGACTTGTATTGGTATCGCGTATCGGCGATGTCCAATACTTTTCGGGTATCGGCCGATACTATCCGATACCGATACTTTCAAGTATTGGACGGTATCGCTCAACACTAGTCAGTTCTTAAAGTGGAGGAAAATGGGACTCCATTATTCTCAGCAGCGATCTGGGAGTCAGAGATGCTTCCAGGGGTCTTTCTCATGCTGTTCTCCTTCCATTCAGCACTTTCACCCAGATGTCTTTGTAGGGTCTGCTGGAAAAATGCTTTGATTTCCAATTGGCTGCCATTATACTTAACAAGCATCCAAACATTTTAGTGCTCACACATTGTTAGGGCTGGCGGAACTCACCAAATAGATGATAAAAAGGTGCGTTCACAGCCCGGGGTCCACTGTGCAGAGATGGAAACTTCTGCTCGGTAATGGCGGACACCGAATAGCGGTATCGCACTGGACACACATGGGTTAACATCACCCAGTGTGCATGTGCAACGAGCTCTGTCAAGTCACTGAACAGCAGTACCACAGAACTCAGAATCCGTACCCTGTTAGCAGTCACATGGTACAGCAGTATAAGCGCTACTGTATGGTTACGAGAATCAGCCCCAAAGATGCAGGGTATGAGTCTCTCTAGACTACATCAACATCGGGGTGATATAAAATAGGATCGCAAGCTAAGTGTTATTTAATAGAGAGAAAGGCTTTGGAGACCTCCTCCGACCAAAATTTGGGGTTAGCTCCCTTCTTGGTGAGGGCAACCAAAGGAGCTACCAAAGTTGAGAAGCGAGGAATGAACTGGTGATAATAATTGATGAACTCCATTGTTAGGTGTCGTGTTCCCGCCTCTGCACAGGGGGAATCTCGAACCATCCCCGCTGCGGTCTCCCATACTTCTCCAGCCGCAGTGGAGTCTGCTCAGTGGAGACGTCGGTCCCAGCGTCTAGCTCAGGCTAATACTTGACAACTGGTTACTACTGCCCTTCCAGGCTCTGTTCTTGTAGCCAGCAATGTTCAGCAGTGAGCAGGTCTTTCTGGGACTAAGTCCAGATTTTCCCTTTCTGAGCATGCCCACGTGATGACCTCCCATTGGAGGTTGGGGGGTTACATGCTTAGATACTGCAGCTAATCCCATTGGTCCTCTAGGAAGGTCCTAAAGGTGTTCGTCTTCTGTGGCAGACTCCCATTGGTCCTTCTCGGAAGGTCTTGTGCTGGCTGCAGCTATAAAAGGTTTGGTGTCGCTAGTATACAATTGTTATCGTGTGTGTGTTGATGAGTGCAAGTCGTTCCTTAAAAAACCCATCCCTTGTGTATGACTGTTCGGGTAAGGTGTATTGCTGCAATCTAGCGCCCGGCTGAACTCACAGCTTCAACACACAAAACAGTGTCTAACTGCTGTCACCGCCAGTGCAGCGCCGTGCGCTATTAGAGCGCTTACCTTACCCAAGTCTGGGTGGTTAGTGGCGTCCGCTAGTGTGGCACGGCATGCACTTCTGTGCATATTAGTTACCTCTGATACCCCAATTGTGGTGACGATCGCAAGAGGTCTACACTAACTCTAATCCTGTGTCCTGGGATGGAGCTCTGTGGTTCCTTGCTTGCGCTCTCTGTGCAGTACCGCGACCCTGTGACTTAACAGGGATCGCTTTCTTCATACAGGGTGAAGTTAACCCATGTGTGTATCCTCATTGTACCACCATACAGTCCGTCATTACTTAGCAGCACGGTGGACCCCGGGCTGCGAACGCACCTTATTATATCTATTTAATTATTTGGTGCGTTTCGCTAGCATTAACACCCATAAGGTGCTGCACCGCTTTAGGAGAATGGGGTTCCTGCCAGTTCATTACAGACTACAGTTTGGCTGGATCCTGTTATGATCCGGTGACATTGGAGCAGCATGAAAACTTCACTGGAGTAGGTGGTAACTATACTGACCGCAAATCCTGATCTTAACACCGCAACTTGAAGTAGCCGTGGGGTGTACTGTTGTGAATTCCGCTCTTGGGCTCCCTCCGGTGGTTGTAAGTGGCACTTTTGTGAGTTCTGCTCTTGGGCTCCCTCCGGTGGTTTTAAGTGGAATGGCTGCTCCTTGAATTTAGCAGTGTGCAGCTGCTTCCACTGATTGTCTTTCTGCTCGGCTATTTATGCCTGGCTCTTTCCTTCAGCCAGTGCCACTTGTCAATGGTTCCTGGTTGGATTTACTTCTTTGCTTGGATTTCCCTGATATCCTGACCAGTTCAGCAAAGATAAGTCCTTGCTTTGCTCTTTTCTGTCCACATGTTGTGGACTTATTCTTTCTGTGCATTCTATGTTTTGTCCAGCTTGTCAGTATGGATTAATTCAGTTAAGCTGGAAGCTCTGGGAAGCAGATTTACCCTCCACACCTTTAGTCAGGTGTGGAGATTTTTGTAAACTCTGTGTGGATTTTTGTAGTTTTTAATACTGACCGCACAGTATTCTATCCTGTCCTATCTATCTAGCTAGACTGGCCTCCTGTGCTACATCCTGGTTTCATTCTGTGTATGTCTTTTCCCTCTCCACTCACAGTCATTACTTGTGGAGGGCTATCTATCCTTTAGGGATTTTCTCTGAGGCAAGATAGTTTTCCTGTTTCTATCTTTAGGGGTAGTTAATTCTCAGGCTGTGACGAGGTGCCTAGGGAGTGACAGGAGCATCCCACGGCTACTTCTAGTGTTGTGTTGAGCTTAGGGACTGCGGTCAGTACAGGTACCACCTCCTTCAGAGCTCGTCCCATGTTGCTCCTGAACCACCAGTTCATAACAGTACAGGTGGCCAAAAATGAATTAAATGCATCTCAAAAGAAGGAAAAAAAAAATTCTGAGCCATTTTTTTTTCTGTGCTCTGTTTTGTCTTTTTTTTCCTCTTGATCTCTGGGTGGTTCAGGATTTATGCTCTGACATGGATGTTCAGGGTTTGTTTTCTCATGTGGATCAACTTGCTGCAAGAGTACAGAGTATCCAAGATTATGTTGTCCAGACTCCGGCTTTGGAGCCTAAAATTCCTACTCCTGATTTGTTTTTTGGGGACAGATCCAAGTTTTTGAACTTTAAAAATAACTGCAAATTGTTTTTTGCTTTGAAACCCCGTTCTTCTGGTGATCCCATTCAGCAAGTTAAAATCATCATATCCTTGCTGCGTGGTGACCCTCAGGACTGGGCATTCTCCCTTGAATCAGGGGATCCAGCATTGCTGAATGTAGATGCATTTTTTGCAAGCGCTCGAATTATTGTATGACGAACCTAATTCTGTGGATCATGCAGAAAAAACCCTGTTGGCCTTGTGTCAAGGTCAGGAAGCGGCAGAATTATACTGCCAGAAATTTAGGAAATGGTCTGTGCTCACTAAATGGAATGAGGATGCTCTGGCTGCTATTTTCAGAAAAGGTCTTTCTGAAGCCCTTAAAGATGTAATGGTGGGCTTCCCTATGCCTACTGGTTTGAGCGAATCTATGTCTCTAGCCATTGAGATTGATCGGCGTCTGCGCGAGCGCAAAGCTGTGCACCATATGGCAGTGTCCTCTGAGCAGAGTCCTGAGCCTATGCAATGTGATAGGATTTTGACTAGAACAGAACGGCAGGAATTCAGACGTCAGAATAGGCTGTGTTTTTACTGTGGTGATTCTGCTCATGTTATTTCTGATTGCCCTAAGCGTACTAGGAGGGTCGCTAGGTCTGTTACTATCAGTAATGTACAGCCTAAATTTCTTTTATCTGTGACCCTGATTTGCTCATTGTCGTCCTTTTCTGTCATGGCATTTGTGGATTCAGGCGCTGCCCTGAACTTAATGGACTTAGAATTCGCCAGGCGCTGTGGTTTTTCCTTGCAGCCTTTGCAGAGCCCTATTCCTTTGAGGGGCATTGATGCTACACCATTGGCCAAGGATAAACCTCAGTACTGGACGCAGATGACCATGTACATGGCTCCAGCACATCAGGAAGATTGCCGTTTTCTGGTGTTGCATAACCTGCATGATGTTGTTGTACTGGGTTTTCCATGGTTACAGGAACATAATCCGGTGCTGGATTGGAAAACTATGTCTGTGACTAGTTGGGGTTGTCAAGGGGTACATAGTGACGTTCCTTTGATGTCAATTTCCTCTTCCCCCTCTTCTGAGGTCCCTGAGTTTTTGTCGGATTTCCAGGATGTATTTGATGAGCTCAAGTCCAGTTCCCTTCCTCCACATAGGGACTGTGATTGTGCTATTAACTTGATTCCAGGTTGTAAGTTCCCTAAGGGACGACTTTTCAATCTGTCTGTGCCAGAGCATGCCGCCATGTGGAGTTATGTTAAGGAATCTTTGGAGAAGGGGCATATTCGTCCGTCTTCGTCACCATTGGGAGTGGGTTTCTTTTTTGTTGCTAAGAAGGATGGCTCCTTGAGACCCTGTATAGATTATCGTCTTCTTAATAAGATCACGGTCAAATTCCAATACCCCTTGCCTTTGCTTTCTGATTTGTTTGCTCAGATTAAGGGGGCTAGTTGGTTTACTAAGATTGACCTTCGAGGGGCATATAATCTTGTTCGTATTAAACAGGGTGACAAATGGAAAACTGCATTTAATACGCCCGAAGGCCATTTTGAATACCTCGTGATGCCATTCGGGCTCTCTAATGCTCCATCTGTGTTCCAATCTTTCATGCATGATATTTTCTGCAATTATCTTGATAAATTCATGGTTGTATATTTGGATGATATTTTGATTTTTTCCGATGATTGGGAGTCTCATGTGAAGCAGGTCAGGATGGTATTCCAGATCCTTCGTGATAATGCTTTATTTGTGAAGGGGTCTAAGTGCCTATTCGGAGTTCAGAAGGTCTCTTTTTTGGGTTTTATTTTTTCTCCCTCGTCTATGGAAATGGATCCTGTTAAGGTCCAAGCTATTCATGACTGGATTCAACCCACATCTGTGAAGAGCCTTCAAAAATTTTTGGGCTTTGCTAATTTCTATCACCGTTTCATTGCCAACTTTTCCAGTGTGGTTAAGCCCCTTACTGATTTGATGAAGAAAGGCGCTGATGTGACGAATTGGTCCTCTGCGGCTGTTGAGGCCTTTCGGGAGCTTAAACACCGATTTAGTTCTGCCCCTGTGTTGCGTCAGCCGGATGTTTCTCTTCCTTTTCAGGTTGAGGTTGACGCTTCTGAGATTGGGGCAGGGGTCGTTTTGTCTCAGAGGGATTCTGATAGTTCTTTGATGAAACCGTGTGCTTTTTTTTCCAGAAAGTTTTCGCCTGCGGAACGCAATTATGATGTCGGCAATCGGGAGTTGTTGGCTATGAAGTGGGCATTTGAGGAGTGGCGACATTGGCTTGAGGGAGCTAAGCATCGCGTTGTGGTCTTGACTGATCATAAGAATCTGATTTACCTCGAGTCGGCCAAGCGGCTGAATCCTAGACAGGCTCGATGGTCCCTGTTTTTCTCCCGTTTTGATTTTGTGGTCTCGTATCTTCCGGGATCTAAGAATGTTAAGGCTGATGCCCTCTCTAGGAGTTTTTTGCCTGATTCTCCTGGAGTCCTTGAGCCGGTTGGCATTCTTAAGGAAGGGGTGATTCTTTCTGCCATCTCCCCTGATTTGCGGCGGGTGCTTCGGGAATTTCAGGCTGATAAACCTGACCTCTGTCCAGTGGGGAAGCTGTTTGTTCCTGATAGATGGACAAGTAAGGTAATTTCTGAGGTTCATTGTTAAGTGTTGGCTGGTCATCCTGGGATTTTTGGTACCAGAGATTTGGTAGCTAGGTCCTTTTGGTGGCCTTCCTTGTCGCGCGATGTGCGTGCTTTTGTGCAGTCCTGTGGGACTTGAACCCGGGCCAGGCCTTGCTGTTCCCGCGCTAGTGGGTTGCTTTTGCCTTTGCCGGTCCCTGAGAGGCCCTGGACGCATATTTCCATGGATTTTATTTTGGATCTTCCTGTTTCCCAGAAGATGTCTGTTATCTGTGTTGTTTGTGACCGGTTCTCTAAAATGGTCCATCTGGTACTTTTGCCTAAGTTGCCTTCCTCCTCAGATTTGGTTCCATTGTTTTTTCAGCATGTGGTTCGTTTGCATGGCATTCCGGAGAATATTGTGTCTGACAGAGGTTCTCAGTTTGTCTCTAGGTTTTGGCGGGCCTTTTGTGCTAGAATGGGCATTGATTTGTCTTTTTCTTCGGCGTTTCATCCTCAGACTAATGGCCAAACTGAGCGAACTAATCAGACCTTGGAAACCTATTTGAGATGATTTGTCTCTGCTGATCAGGATGATTGGGTGGCTTTCTTGCCGTTGGCCGAGTTTGCCCTTAACAATAGGGCTAGTTCGGCTACTTTGGTTTCACCTTTCTTTTGTAATTTTGGTTTTCATCCTCGTTTTTCTTCGGGGCAGGTTGAGCCTTCTGATTGTCCTGGTGTGGATTCTGTGGTGGACAGGCTGCAGCAGATTTGGACTCATGTGGTGGACAATTTGACGTTGTCTCAGGAAAAGGCTCAACGTTTTGCTAACCACCGTCGGTGTGTTGGTCCCCGGCTTCGTGTGGGGGATTTGGTTTGGTTGTCTTCTCGCCATGTTCCTATGAAGGTTTCTTCCCCTAAGTTTAAGCCTCGGTTTATTGGTCCTGATAAGATTTCTGAAATTATCAATCCGGTGTCTTTTCGTTTGGCTCTTCCAGCCTCTTTTGCCATTCATAATGTTTTCCATAGATTTTTGTTGCGGAGATATGTGGTGCCTGTTGTTCCCTCGGTTGATCCTCCTGCCCCGGTGTTGGTTGAGGGATAGTTGGAATATGAGGTTGAGAAAATTTTGGATTCTCGTTTTTCGATGCCGAGGCTTCAGTATCTTGTCAAGTGGAAGGGTTATGGCCAGGAGGATAATTCTTGGGTTGTTGCCTCCGATGTCCATGCCGCCGATTTGGTTCGTGCTTTTCACTTGGCTCGTCCTGATCGGCCTGGGGGCTCTGGTGAGGTTTCGTTGACCCCTCCTCAAGGGGGGTACTGTTGTGAATTCCGCTTTTGGGCTCCCTCCAGTGGTTGTAAGTGGCACTTTTGTGAGTTCTGCTCTTGGGCTCCCTCCGGTGGTTTTAAGTGGAATGGCTGCTCCTTGGATTTAGCAGTCTGCAGCTGCTTCCACTGATTGTCTTTCTGCTCATCTTTTATGCCTGGCTCTTCCCTTCAGCCAGTGCCACTTGTCAATGGTTCCTAGATGGATTCACATCTTTGCTTGGATTTCCCTGATATCCTGACCAGTTCAGCAAAGATAAGTCCTTGCTTTGCTCTTTTCTGTCCACATGTTGTGGACTTATTCGTTCTGTGCATTCTATGTTTTGTCCAGCTTGTCAGTATGGATTAATTCAGTTAAGCTGGAAGCTCTGGGAAGCAGATTTACCCTCCACACCTTTAGTCAGGTGTGGAGATTTTTGTAAACTCTGTGTGGATTTTTGTAGTTTTTAATACTGACCGCACAGTATTCTATCCTGTCCTATCTATCTAGCTAGACTGGCCTCCTGTGCTACATCCTGGTTTCATTCTGTGTATGTCTTTTCCCTCTCCACTCACAGTCATTACTTGTGGGGGGCTATCTATCCTTTGTGTTATGTCTGCTAATGACAGGTGTTATGAAGGCAATCCAGAAACACAGTGTGCTTAGCGATCAGAGCGCACACAGTGATCTGACAAATACCCAAAAATACAAGAACGAGCTCTGAGACGTGGAAACTCAGTAGACTGCACACCTGAACCTATCCTAAACACAACTAAAAGCGGCTGTGGATTGCGCCTAACAACTACCTAGGCAACTCGGCACAGCCTAAGAAACTAGCTAGCCTGAAGATAGAAAAATAGGCCTGACTTGCCCCAGAGAAATTCCTCAAAGGAAAAGGCAGCCCCCCACATATAATGACTGTGAGTAAGATGAAAAGACAAAACGTAGGGATGAAATAGATTCAGCAAAGTGGGGCCCGATATTCTAGGACAGAGCGAGGACAGTAAAGCGAACTTTGCAGTCTACAAAAAACCCTAAAGCAAAACCACGCAAAGGGGGCAAAAAAAACCCACCGTGCCGAACTAACGGCACGGTGGTACACCCTTTGCGTCTCAGAGCTTCCAGCAAAACAAAAGACAAGCTGGACAGAAAAAAAAACAACAAAAAAGCAAAAAGCACTTAGCTATACAGAGCAGCAGGTCACAGGAACAATCAGGAGAAGCTCAGATCCAACACTGAAACATTGACAAGGAGCAAGGATAGCAGCATCAGGCGGAGTTAAGTAATGAAGCAGTTAACGAGCTCACCAGATCACCTGAGGGAGGAAGCTCAGAAGCTGCAGTACCACTTGTGACCACAGGAGTGAATTCAGCCACAGAATTCACAACAGTACCCCCCCCTTGAGGAGGGGTCACCAAACCCTCACCAGAGCCCCCAGGCCGACCAGGATGAGCCGCATGAAAGGCACGAACAAGATCGGAAGCATGAACATCAGAGGCAAAAACCCAGGAATTATCTTCCTGAGCATAACCCTTCCATTTAACCAGATACTGGAGTTTCCGTCTAGAAACACGAGAATCCAAAATCTTCTCCACAATATACTCCAAGTCCCCCTCCACCAAAACCGGGGCAGGAGGCTCAACAGATGGAACCATAGGTGCCACGTATCTCCGCAACAACGACCTATGGAATACATTATGTATGGAAAAGGAGTCTGGGAGGGTCAAACGAAAAGACACAGGATTGAGAACCTCAGAAATCCTATACGGACCAATAAAACGAGGTTTAAATTTAGGAGAGGAAACCTTCATAGGAATATGACGAGAAGATAACCAAACCAGATCCCCAACACGAAGTCGGGGACCCACACGGCGTCTGCGATTAGCGAAAAGTTGAGCTTTCTCCTGGGACAAGATCAAATTGTCCACTACCTGAGTCCAGATCTGCTGCAACCTATCCACCACAGAATCCACACCAGGACAGTCCGAAGACTCAACCTGTCCTGAAGAGAAACGAGGATGGAACCCAGAATTGCAAAAAAATGGAGAAACCAAGGTAGCCGAGCTGGCCCGATTATTAAGGGCGAACTCAGCCAACGGCAAAAAGGACACCCAATCATCCTGGTCTGCAGAAACAAAACATCTCAGATATGTTTCCAAGGTCTGATTGGTTCGTTCGGTCTGGCCATTAGTCTGAGGATGGAAAGCCGAGGAAAAGGATAGGTCAATGCCCATCCTACCACAAAAGGCTCGCCAAAACCTTGAAACAAACTGGGAACCTCTGTCAGAAACAATATTCTCAGGAATACCATGCAACCGAACCACATGCTGAAAGAACAAAGGTACCAAATCAGAGGAGGAAGGCAATTTAGCCAAGGGCACCAGATGGACCATTTTAGAAAAGCGATCACAGACCACCCAAATGACTGACATCTTTTGAGAAACGGGAAGGTCAGAAATGAAATCCATCGAAATATGTGTCCAAGGCCTCTTTGGGACCGGCAAGGGCAAAAGCAACCCACTGGCACGAGAACAGCAGGGCTTAGCCCTAGCACAAATCCCACAGGACTGCACAAAAGTACGTACATCCCGTGACAGAGATGGCCACCAGAAGGATCTAGCCACTAACTCTCTGGTACCAAAGATTCCAGGATGACCAGCCAACACCGAACAATGAAGTTCAGAGATAAGTTTATTAGTCCACCTATCAGGGACGAACAGTTTCTCTGCTGGACAACGATCAGGTTTATTCGCCTGAAATTTTTGCAGCACCCGCCGCAAATCAGGGGAGATGGCAGACACAATGACTCCTTCCTTGAGGATACCCGCTGGCTCAGATAAACCCGGAGAGTCGGGCACAAAACTCCTAGACAGAGCATCCGCCTTCACATTTTTAGAGCCCGGAAGGTACGAAATCACAAAGTCGAAGCGGGCAAAAAATAACGACCAACGGGCCTGTCTAGGATTCAAGCGCTTGGCAGACTCGAGATAAGTCAAGTTCTTATGATCAGTCAATACCACCACGCGATGCTTAGCTCCTTCAAGCCAATGACGCCACTCCTCGAATGCCCACTTCATGGCCAGCAACTCTCGATTGCCCACATCATAATTACGCTCAGCGGGCGAAAACTTCCTGGAAAAGAAAGCACATGGTTTCATCACTGAGCAATCAGAACCTCTCTGTGACAAAACCGCCCCTGCTCCAATCTCAGAAGCATCAACCTCGACCTGGAACGGAAGAGAAACATCTGGCTGACACAACACAGGGGCAGAACAAAAACGACGCTTCAACTCCTGAAAAGCTTCCACAGCAGCAGAAGACCAATTAACCAAATCAGCACCCTTCTTGGTCAAATCGGTCAATGGTTTGGCAATGCTAGAAAAATTACAGATGAAGCGACGATAAAAATTAGCAAAGCCCAGGAACTTTTGCAGACTTTTCAGAGATGTCGGCTGAATCCAATCCTGGATGGCTTGGACCTTAACTGGATCCATCTCGATAGTAGAAGGGGTAAAGATGAACCCCAAAAATGAAACTTTCTGCACACCGAAGAGACACTTTGATCCCTTCACAAACAAAGAGTTAGCACGCAGGACCTGAAAAACCATTCTGACCTGCTTCACATGAGACTCCCAATCATCTGAGAAGATCAAAATGTCATCCAAGTAAACAATCAGGAATTTATCCAGATACTCACGGAAGATGTCATGCATAAAAGACTGAAACACAGATGGAGCATTGGCAAGTCCGAACGGCATCACTAGATACTCAAAATGACCCTCGGGCGTATTGAATGCAGTTTTCCATTCATCTCCTTGCCTGATTCTCACCAGATTATACGCACCACGAAGATCTATCTTAGTGAACCAACTAGCCCCCTTAATCCGAGCAAACAAGTCAGATAACAATGGCAAGGGATACTGAAATTTAACAGTGATCTTATTAAGAAGGCGGTAATCAATACACGGTCTCAGCGAACCATCCTTCTTGGCTACAAAGAAGAACCCTGCTCCCAGTGGTGATGACGATGGGCGAATATGTCCCTTCTCCAGGGATTCCTTCACATAACTGCGCATAGCGGCGTGTTCGGGCACGGATAAATTAAATAATCGACCTTTAGGGAATTTACTACCAGGAATCAAATTGATAGCACAATCACAATCCCTATGCGGAGGTAGAGCATCGGACTTGGGCTCTTCAAATACATCCTGATAATCAGACAAGAACTCTGGGACCTCAGAAGGGGTGGATGACGAAATCGACAAAAATGGAACATCACCATGTACCCCCTGACAACCCCAGCTGGATACCGACATGGAATTCCAATCCAATACTGGATTATGTACTGGGTTTGTAGCCATGGCAACCCCAACACGACCACATCATGCAGATTATGCAACACCAGAAAGCGAATAACTTCCTGATGTGCAGGAGCTATGCACATGGTCAGCTGGGCCCAGTATTGAGGTTTATTCTTGGCCAAAGGTGTAGCATCAATTCCTCTCAATGGAATAGGACACCGCAAAGGCTCCAAGAAAAACCCACAACGTTTAGCATAATCCAAATCCATCAGATTCAGGGCAGCGCCCGAATCCACAAACGCCATGACAGAAAACGACGACAAAGAGCATATCAAGGTAATGGACAGAAGGAATTTGGACTGTACAGTACCAATGACGGCAGACCTAGCGGACCGCTTAATGCGCTTAGGACAATCAGAAATAGCATGAGTGGAATCACCACAGTAGAAACACAGACCATTCAGACGTCTGTATTCCTGCCGTTCAACTCTAGTCATAGTCCTATCGCACTGCATAGGCTCAGGTTTAACCTCAGGCAGTACCGCCAAATGGTGCACAGATTTACGCTCGCGCAAGCGTCGACCGATCTGAATGGCCAAAGACAAAGACTCATTCAAACCAGCAGGCATAGGAAATCCCACCATGACATCCTTAAGAGCCTCAGAGAGACCCTTTCTGAACAAAGCTGCCAGCGCAGATTCATTCCACTGAGTGAGTACTGACCATTTCCTAAATTTCTGACAATATACTTCTATATCATCCTGACCCTGGCACAAAGCCAGCAAATTTTTCTCAGCCTGATCCACTGAATTAGGCTCATCGTACAGCAATCCGAGCGCCAGGAAAAACGCATCGACACTACTCAATGCAGGGTCTCCTGGCGCAAGAGAAAATGCCCAGTCTTGAGGGTCGCCGCGCAAAAAAGAAATAATAATCAAAACCTGTTGAATAGGATTACCAGAAGAATGAGGTTTCAAGGCCAGAAATAGCTTACAATTATTTTTGAAACTTAGAAACTTAGTTCTATCTCCAAAAAACAAATCAGGAATAGTAATTCTTGGTTCTAACATAGATTTCTGATCAATAGTATCTTGAATTTTTTGTACATTTATAACGAGATTATCCATTGAAGAGCACAGACCCTGAATATCCATGTCCACACCTGTGTCCAGAATCACCCAAATGTCTAGGGGGAAAAAAAAAAAAAGTGAACACAGAGCAGAAAAAAAAAAAAAAAATGATGTCAGAACTTTTTCTTTCCCTCTATTGAGAATCATTAGTTTGGCTCCTTGTACTGTTATGTCTGCTAATGACAGGTGTTATGAAGGCAATCCAGAAACACAGTGTGCTTAGCGATCAGAGCGCACACAGTGATCTGACAAATACCCAAAAATACAAGAACGAGCTCTGAGACGTGGAAACTCTGTAGACTGCACACCTGAACCTATCCTAAACACAACTAAAAGCGGCTGTGGATTGCGCCTAACAACTACCTAGGCAACTCGGCACAGCCTAAGAAACTAGCTAGCCTGAAGATAGAAAAATAGGCCTGACTTGCCCCAGAGAAATTCCCCAAAGGAAAAGGCAGCCCCCCACATATAATGACTGTGAGTAAGATGAAAAGACAAAACGTAGGGATGAAATAGATTCAGCAAAGTGGGGCCCGATATTCTAGGACAGAGCGAGGACAGTAAAGCGAACTTTGCAGTCTACAAAAAACCCTAAAGCAAAACCACGCAAAGGGGGCAAAAAAAACCCACCGTGCCGAACTAACGGCACGGCGGTACACCCTTTGCGTCTCAGAGCTTCCAGCAAAACAAAAGACAAGCTGGACAGAAAAAAAAACAACAAAAAAGCAAAAAGCACTTAGCTATACAGAGCAGCAGGTCACAGGAACAATCAGGAGAAGCTCAGATCCAACACTGAAACATTGACAAGGAGCAAGGATAGCAGCATCAGGCGGAGTTAAGTAATGAAGCAGTTAACGAGCTCACCAGAACACCTGAGGGAGGAAGCTCAGAAGCTGCAGTACCACTTGTGACCACAGGAGTGAATTCAGCCACAGAATTCACAACACCTTTGGGGATTTTCTCTGAGGCAAGATAGTTTTCCTGTTTCTATCTTTAAGGGTAGTTAATTCTCAGGCTGTAACGAGGTGCCTAGGGAGTGACAGGAGCATCCCACGGCTACTTCTAGTGTTGTGTTGAGCTTAGGGACTGCGGTCAGTACAGGTACCACCTCCTTCAGAGCTCATCCCATGTTGCTCCTAAACCACCAGTTCATAACAGTGTACCTAACAAACCCTAGACACCTCGTCACAGCCGGAGGACTAGATACCCCTATAGATGGAAATAGGAATACTATCTTGCCTCAGAGCAGAACCCCAAAGGATAGGCAGCCCCTCACAAGTATTGGCTGTGAGTACGAGAGGAAAGACAAACACAGGCAGAAAACAGGATTTAGCACAAGAGGCCACTCTAGCTAAAATAGGAAAGGATAGAACAGAGTCCTGTGCGGTCAGTATTAAAACCCTTCCAAAAATATCCACAGCAGATTATACAAAAAATTCCTCCATCTAACTAAAGACGTGGAACGTATATCTGCAACTCCAGAGACTCCTACACTCAGAGCAGGAATACAATCAAAAAACAAGCACACAGCTTCTATGCCATAGAAAAAGAAACAAACACTTATCTTTGCTGAATTGGCAGCTAAGCAGGAGAAGCCAGACAAAGATCCAACACTTCCCAAGAAACATTTACAACTGGCAAGGACTAATGAGTCCTGCAAACCTAAATACCCCAGTCAGAATTGCAATTAGCAGATACACCTGTCCAGGACTGCAGGCCAGGGACAACTGCATTACCACCTACAACCACCAGAGGGAGCCCAAAAGCAGAATTCACAACAGTACCCCCCCTTGAGGAGGGGTCACTGAACCCTCACCAGAGCCCCCAGGCTGATCAGGATGAGCCAGATGAAAGGCACAAACCAAATCAGCGGCATAGACATCAGAGGCAAAAACCCAAGAATTATCCTCCTGGCCACAACCCTTCCATTTGACAAGGTACTGAAGCTTCCGCCTCGAAAAATGGGAGTCCAAAATCTTCTCAACAACATATTCCAACTCCCCATCAACCAACACAGGGGCCGGAGGATCAACAGAGGGAACAACGGGCTCCACATATTTCCGCAATAAAGATCTATGGAAGACATTATGGATCGCAAAAGAGGCCGGAAGCGCCAGTCGAAAAGACACCGGATTAATAATCTCAGAAATCCTATAAGGACCAATAAACCGAGGCTTAAACTTAGGAGAAGAAACCTTCATAGGAACATGACGGGAAGACAACCAGACCAGATCCCCAACCCGAAGCCGGGAACCAACACACTGACGACGGTTAGCAAAACGTTGAGCCTCCTCCTGAGACAACACCAAATTGTCCACCAAATGAGCCCAAATCTGCTGCAACCTGTCAGCCACAGAATCCACACCAGGACAGTCAGAAGGCTCAACCTGCCCAGAAGAAAAACGAGGATGAAAACCAAAATTACAAAAGAAAGGCGAAACCAAAGTAGCCGAACTAGCCCGATTATTAAGGGCAAACTCGGCCAACGGCAAGAAAGCCACCCAATCATCCTGATCAGCAGACACAAAGCATCTCAAATAAGTCTCCAAAGTCTGATTAGTTCGCTCGGTCTGACCATTTGTCTGAGGATGAAACGCAGAAGAAAAAGACAAATCAATGCCCAGCCTAGCACAAAAGGCCCGCCAAAACCTAGAAACAAACTGGGAACCTCTGTTGGACAAAATATTCTCCGGAATACCATGCAAACAGACCACATGCTGAAAAAACAATGGAACCAAATCCGAAGAGGAAGGCAATTTAGGCAAAGGCACCAAATGAACCATCTTAGAGAACCGGTCACAAACAACCCAGATAACCGAAATCCTATGGGAAACCGGAAGATCGGAAATAAAATCCATAGAAATATGCGCCCAGGGCCTCTCAGGGACCGGCAATGGCAAAAGCAACCCACTAGCACGGGAACAACAAGGCTTGGCCCGCGCACAAGTCCCACAGGACTGCACAAAAGAACGCACATCACGCGACAAAGAAGGCCACCAAAAGGACCTACCAACCAAGTCTCTGGTACCAAAAATGCCAGGATGACCAGCTAACACGGAACAGTGAACCTCAGAAATCACGCTACTAGTCCATCTGTCAGGAACAAACAGTTTCCCCACAGGACAGCGGTCAGGTTTGTCAGCCTGAAATTCCTGAAGAACCCGTCGTAAATCAGGGAAAGTGGCAGAAAGGACCACCCCTTCTTTCAGAATACCGACCGGTTCTAAGACCTCAGGAGAATCAGGCAAAAAACTCCTAGAGAGGGCATCAGCCTTAATGTTCTTAGAACCCGGAAGGTATGAGACCACGAAATCAAAACGGGAAATAAACAAGGCCCATCGAGCCTGTCTAGGATTCAGCCATTTGGCAGACTCGAGGTAAATCAAATTCTTATGATCGGTCAAGACCACAATACGGTGCTTAGCTCCCTCAAGCCAATGTCGCCACTCCTCAAACGCCCACTTCATAGCCAACAACTCCCGATTGCCGACATCATAATTGCGTTCAGCAGATGAAAATTTATGGGAAAAGAAGGCACACGGTTTCATTAAGGAACCAACAGGATCCCTCTAAGACAAAACGGCCCCTACCCCAATCTCAGAAGCGTCAACCTCAATGTGAAATGGAAGAGAAACATCCGGTTGGCGCAACACCGGAGCAGAAGTAAATTGACGTTTTAGCTCCTGAAAGGCAGAGACAGCCGCAGAGGACCAATTCGCCACATCAGCGCCTTTCTTCGTCAAATCGGTCAAGGGTTTAACCACGCTGGAAAAATTATCAATGAAACGGCAATAAAAATTTGCAAAACCCCAAAATTTCTGAAGGCTCTTCACGGATGTGGGCTGAATCCAATCATGAATGGCCTGAACCTTAACCGGATCCATCTCTATAGACGAGGGAGAAAAAATAAAGCCCAAAAAGGAAACCTTCTGCACCCCAAAGAGACACTTAGACCCTTTCACAAACAGGGCATTGCCACGAAGGATCTGAAATACGATCCTGACCTGTTCCACATGAGACTCCCAATCATCGGAAAGAATCAAAATATCGTCCAAATATACAATCAAGAACTTATCAATATAAGTCCGGAAAATATCATGCATGAAGGACTAAAAAAACAGATGGAGCATTAGTGAGCCCGAATGGCATCACAAGGTATTCAAAATGGCCTTCGGGCGTGTTAAATGCAGTTTTCCATTCATCACCCTGCTTAATACGAACAAGATTATATGCCCCCCGAAGGTCAATCTTCGTAAACCAACTAGCTCCCTTAATCCTAGCAAACAAATCGGTAAGCAAAGGTAAAGTGTATTGAAACTTGACCGTGATTTTATTCAAGAGGAGATAATCAATACAGGGTCTCAAGGAACCATCTTTTTTAGCAACAAAAAAGAACCCCGCTCCCAATGGTGAAGAAGATGGCCGAATATGCCCTTTCTCCAAAGACTCCTTAATATAGCTCCGCATGGCGGTATGTTCAGGCACAGACAGGTTGAAAAGTTGACCCTTAGGAAACTTACAGCCTGGAATCAAGTCAATAGCACAATCGCAGTCCCTGTGCGGTGGCAGGAAACTGGACTTGGGCTCATCGAATACATCCTGAAAATCAGACAAAAACTCTGGAATTTCAGAAGAGGAAGAAGAGGAGATTGACATCAAAGGTACATCATTATGAACCCCCTGACAACCCCAACTAGTCACAGACATGGACTTCCAATCCAACACAGGATTATGTACCTGCAACCACGGAAAACCCAGCACCATAGCATCATGCAAATTATGCAACACCAGAAATCGACAATCTTCTTGATGGGCTGGCGCCATGCGCATGGTTACCTGTGTCCAAAACTGGGGCGTATTTTTAGCCAAGGGTGTAGCATCAATTCCCCTTAAAGGAATAGGGTTCTGCAAAGGCTGCAAGGGAAAACCACAACATCTGGCAAACTCAAAGTCCATTAAGTTCAAGGTGGCGCCTGAATCCACAAACGCCATGACAGAAAATGATGACAATGAGCAGGTCAAGGACACAGATAACAGAAATTTAGGTTGTACAGTACTGATGGTAAATGAACTAGAGATCCTCTTTGTCCACTTAGGGCAGACTGAAATGACATGAGAAGCATCACCAGAATAATAACACAACCCATTCTGACGTCTGAATCCTTGTCGTTCCGTTCTAGACAGAATCTTATCACACTGCATTGGCTCAGGAATCTGCTCTGAGGACAACGCCACAGCGCGCACAGTTCTGCGCTCCCGCAAGCGCCGGTCATTCTGAATGGCCAGAGACATAGAATCACTCAGACCGGAAGGCGTGGGAAACCCCACCATAACATCTTTAATGGATTCAGAAAGACCCTTTCTGAAAATTGCCGCCAAAGCATCATTTTTCCATTTAGTCAACACAGACTATTTTCTGAATTTCTGACAATACAATTCTGCCGCCTCTTGACCCTGAGACAAGGTCAACAAGGTCTTCTCAGCTTGATCTACAGAATTTGGTTCATCATATAATAATCCTAAAGCCTGAAAAATGGAGTCTACATTAAGCAAAGCCGGATTCCTAAATTCCAGGGAAAATGCCCAATCCTGCGGGTCGCCACGTAGAAGGGAGATGACGATTTTAACCCGCTGAATGGAATCACCGGAGGATCGAGGTCTCAAAGCAAAAAACAGTTTACAGTTGTTTTTAAAACTCAAAAATTTGGACCTGCCACCAAAAAACAAATCAGGAGTAAGAATCTTCGGTTCTAAAACAAGAGTCTGAACAATATAATCAGAAATACCCTGTACCCTAGCAGCAAGCTGGTCTACACGAGAAGCTAATTCCTAAACATTCATGCTAGCACTAGGCTCCTCAGCCACCCAGAGATAAGGAGGGAGGAGAAGATAAAGCAGACTGAAGAAAAAAAATGGCTCAACACCTTTCTTCCCTTCTTCTGAGATGCATTTAACTCATTATTGGCCAGTTGTACTGTTATGATCCGGTGACCTTGGAGCAACATGAAAATTTCACTGGAGTAGGTGGTAACTATACTGACTGCAAATCCTGATCTTAGCAACCAGAAGTAGCCGTGGGGTGTACCTAACAAACCCTAGACACCTCGTCACAGCCGGAGGACTAGATACCCCTATAGATGGAAATAGGAATACTATCTTGCCTCAGAGCAGAACCCCAAAGGATAGGCAGCCCCCCACAATATTGGCTGTGAGTAGGAGAGGAAAGACAAACACAGGCAGAAAACAGAATTTAGCACAAGAGGCCACTCTAGCTAAAATAGGAAAGGATAGAACACAGTCCTGTGCGGTCAGTATTAAAACCCTTCCAAAAATATCCACAGCAGATTGTACAAAAAATTCCTCCATCTAACTAAAGACGTGGAACGTATATCTGCAACTCCAGAGACTCCTACACTCAGAGCAGGAATACAATCAAAAAACAAGCACACAGCTTGTGTGCCATAGAAAAAGAAACAGACACTTATCTTTGCTGAATTGGCAGCTAAGCAGGAGAAGCCAGACAAAGATCCAACACTTCCGAAGAAACATTGACAACTGGCAAGGACTAATGAGTCCTGCAAACCTAAATACCCCAGTCAGAATTGCAATAAGCAGATATACCTGTCCAGGACTGCAGGCCAGGGACAACTGCATTACCACCTACAACCACCGGAGGGAGCCCAAAAGCAGAATTCACAACAGGATCCATGGCCAATCCCTGGGCAGAGATGATATAGCCCAGAAAAGGCAATGACTCCTGCTCAAACGCACACTTCTCAAGCTTGGCATAGAGAGAGTTTGCCCATAGGAGGTCGAAGACTTTGCAAACATCTCTCCGCTGGGAGTCTATATCTGGAGAGTAGATGAGAATATTATCCTGATAGACTACACCCGCTGTGGAAAGCAGATCCCGGAAGATATCATTCACAAAGTCTTGGAAAATGGCAGGGGCATTACAGAGCCCGATGGGTATCACCAGGTATTCATAGTGGCCGTCCCTGGTATTAAATGCTGTCTTCCACTCGTCCCCCTCACGGATGCGTATCAGGTTATAGGCACCCTGCAGATCTAGTTCAATAAATACCCTCACTCTCCACAACCTATCAAAGAGCTCGGAGATTAGAGGCAGAGGGTATTTATTTTCGATGGTAATAGCATTAAGACCCTTGTAGTCAATGTACGAATGTAATTCCCTGTTTTTCTTCTGCACGAAGAAGAAAACAGCCCCTGCAGGTGACACTGACTACCTAATAAATCCTCTTGCCAGATTCTCCTTGATGTACTGAGACATTGCCTCCATCTCCAGGAGAGATAACAGGTAGACTTGACCCTGGGAGGTTCAGCACCAGGCAAAAGGTCAATAGGACAGTCATAGGGGCAATGAGGCAGAAGGGTCTCCACTAGGGTTGAGCGAAACGGGTCGTTCATTTTCAAAAGTCACCGACTTTTGGCAAAGTCGGGTTTCATGAAACCCAACCCGATCCCAGTGTGGGGTCGGCCATGCGGTACGCGACTTTCGCGCCAAAGTCGCGTTTCGTATGATGCGCTTGGCGCCATTATTTCAGCCAATGAAGGAGCGTGGGCAGAGTGATGACATAGGTCTTAGGGGCGTGGACGCTTATCATCATCTTGTCGCTTGTGAGCTGTAGCGATTTGAAATGTGTTTTTTAGTTCAGGGACGGAGGGGAGAGAGAGAGAGAGAGAGAGAGAGAGAGAAAAAAAAAAAAATTTCCCATTGACTTTGCATTGGGTTTCGTGTTTCGGTCGATCCCCGACTTTACGCCATAATCGGCCGATTTCACTCGACTCGACTTTAGAGATAGTCGGGTTTCGCGAAACCTGACTCGACCCTAAAAAAGTAAAAGTCGCTCAACCCTAGTCTCCACAGCTCTCCTGGAAGAAACGTCTTCATATGACCAATAGTGCTAGGGGAGAGAGGATAGATCTGCTGGCACAGCTGTAGAAGCTACCTGAATGCACTCCCTCTGACATCTACCCTCACAAGACTCACTCCATCCCAATATTCTCCCTAAGTACCACTCAATATAAGGAGAATGGTGGCATAACCAAGGTACACCCAATAAGACCTCATCAATTTCCTCGGGTATGACTAATAGGGAGATTATCTCCTGATGGGGTGGAGACATGGTGAGAATAAGTAGGATGGTCTGGTGTGTGATCTGTGAGGGCACTCTCGACCCATTTACCACTCGTAAGGTCACTGGCTTGATGAGCATCACCAGGGGTATTGAATGTCATTGGGCAAAGGCAGAAGACATGAAATTACCATCCACCTCAGAATCCACACAAACCTCTACCATGTGAGTGGATGGGCCTATGGTAAACGTCCCCTTGAAGGACAATTTGGAGGAAAACTCCAATGTGTATAGTGAGCCTCCTCCTATGGCCACTAGATGCGGTAGTTTCCCAACTGCTGGGGACATTTGGTGGCAAAATGTCCTGACTGCCGGCAGACGTGACATGTGTACATGAGTGGTCCGAGACTAAGATCCCACTCGAGAAACCTCCAATGCCTCTTGGGGCTTGGATGCCTGATAAGGGGATTCCAGAGGTCTGCCGAAGTTAGGAGCCAGCCGAAACCTCTGCCGACACTGGGCTTGTTCCAACCTTCGCTCGGAAAAACGAAAGTCGATGCAAGTGAAGACTGATATTCGCTCCTCCAGTGTGGCCGGAATCTCCCTAGTGGCCAGAGCGTCCTTCATATGGTCAGCCAGCCCCCTCCAAAAAACAGGAATGAGGACTTTATCCGGCCACTCCAGCTCAGATGCTAAAGTTCAGAAGTGGACGGCAAAGTGCCTGACCATGGAAGAACCCTGTGTCAAAGCCAGCAGTTGGAGTGCCGTAACATGGGTGAATTGCGGTCCCATGAAGACCTGCTTTTAGTGCTCAGAAACTGTGGAGCACTCTGGACCACATGATCATCGTGCTCCCACAGTGGCTTAGCCCACTCCAACGCCGTGTCTGACAGAAGGGAAATAATAAACCCACCTTTTATAGCCGCGACCTTACGAGACCTTGCTGATGGCCCAATCCTAGCTGCTTGAGAACTGGAGCATGTGATCTTCGACCACCAATGAGCTGTCTTCTCACATGCATGTTCAGATGGAGAAAAGCAGGACTTAGTCCCAGGAGCGTCTGCTCGCTGCTGACTAATGCTGGTTGCTATAGCTGGACATGGAACAACAGCAACATCCAGATGCACAGCATCACCCTTTGCAAGATTCTAGGACCAATGTCTATGCTGAGCAGGCCTCCTCTATGGCTGAGGGAAAATGGGAGACCACAGAGGACATGGCTTGGGATTCCTTCTGTGCAGTGGCAGGAGCTCAATGCCTAACACACATCATTCTCTATATATGAATTAAAATGCTAATTATTTGGAATAAGATGATATATAGATGTTGATGGATTTACTCTTTAAATACCATCATGCCCATAGATACAGTTTGTGTGGTTGATCTTGCTGACATATTCCCCTTAAGTCAATGAATGTAGCATACCAATTTTGTTTTGCCACTTGCTAATGTAAACTTTTGAAAAAATATATAATTGTCACATTTACAGGAAAATCACTGTGTAAATCAGTTCAATTTGCTAATTTTACACCCCTTAACATCTTCAAAAAAATTTCAAACTGACATCTGGGTGATACAATGTCAATAGGACATGCTAATAGTCAAATCTTAATATTTCATGATGTGTTAAATTTGGCACATCTTCTGTCTCTATGATCTAATACTATGCTGTCGAACTTCAGGGCAGTTACAATAAATATACCCCCCATTTCCTATTGTTATGGGCATCTAATCCATTTTCGTATGTATTAGTGTTTTCTGAATGAGACCCAGATTATTTTCAGAGAAAGCAAGCATTTGCAATCCATGCATTATGTGTCATTGATGTCTCCTATAGGCTATGATTTTCATATTCTTGTATTACTCTACATAGTGTTTTTTCCCTAGGGGTTCATTTCACTGGATAGAGACTGTATAAATTGTATTTTTTAATGAATAATTTCATTCTTTCACGCTAGATGGAAAGCGGCATGACTTCCTCTACAATTTTTGCTTTCTACCTATGAAAAATACAAAAAAAAACTTGTATTACATAGCAAAGAAGTTTCTTGTATGGCATTTAGAACTTCTTGGTATCAGCATCAATACTTATAGAGATACATTTAATCATAGTAATATGGATGCACTCAATAAAATGAGAACCTAAAGAATGGGCTCTTGTGGGAAAAATCTCAAGGAGACGAGTGAGGTGCAATACAACTCCAAACTAAAATCACACATTTACTTAAAATATATTAAGGTATAGTTTACATATGCAAAAATAAAAAGCAACAATTCCTCATAATTGTCAGAGCACAGTGGTGTCAAGAAAAAATCCACATATTTTAGGGATAATTCAAATACAAACTCCTTTTGTGTTCTAGGATAGGTTTCTAAGTATGGGATGGATGGTATTGGACACAAAGTGAAAAATAAATGATGCAAAATATACTTCCTGTTTTGTGGCAGTGGAACGCATGCCAGGTAGAGATGTAATGGAATCTGTAGCCCCAGCATCTGTGCAAGTGCCCGCTTTTCACAATGCCCGTACAGCACAAAGGGAAAACCAGCATTGCAGCACTGCATGTGCACTGTGACCGAATGCACATAAAAATATAATCCAAAAAATATAGGCAGAACACCAAATAGATGAAATAGTAAAGTGCTATTTAATCGCCCACATGGTGATATTTTTTTAGATTGTATTGAAAGGACTGGTATGTACCTGGGAGGCTCTGCACCCTACAATTACTGGTGCTGTTTTTCTCTTTTTTATCAATTAAAATATAGCTAATAATAAATTAATGTGTAAAACGGAGGAAAAAAAAGAAAAAGAGAAGAATGGTGCATATCAATACACCACACAAAAAATATACATTATTAGATGTTTTTAAATGATATGTATTAAGACTGTATTAGTGAAAAATGTGAACAGTTTGGAGTCAATAGAACTGTGAAGGAATGGAAAAGCATGTATGGGTTTTCACCATTGTAAAGTAAAGTTGCTTCAGATGTCCTTATCTCCCTTTTCTTAATTTAGTGAAGATAATGCTTTTAAACAGCTATTAACATTGTAATATGGAAGTTCCATGCACTAGCACTATATCTGCCTCATTATAGTGCTTTGGAGCAAAGCACTATATTGTAATTTATTATTGTTATTGTCACTGGGAGCTACATGATTAATAAGTAGCACCTTGTTTGGCAACATCAAGACATGTTGTGAGATATATGGGATTATTTTGAGGCCACTATCTGTGATTTGTTCATAATTATGCATGTGGTATTTTATATTAATAGTTCTTATATGTATATATATGTATATAATTCACTGAATGCATACAGTGGGGAATAAAGTACTTAGTTAGCCACAAATTGTGCAAGTTCTCCCACGAGAGAGGCCTGTAATTGACATCATAGGTAGACCACAACTATGAGAGTCATTGTGGGCCAGTTGAATGGCCACCAAGCTCTCCCAATCTGACCCCTTTAGACTTTTATCTTTGGGGTCATCTGAAAGCAATTGTCTATGCTGTGAAAATACGAGATATGCAGCATCTGAAACAATGGATACTGGAAGTTTGTGCTAGCATTTCTTCTGCAGTGTTTCTATCAGTGTGTCAAGAGTGGGAGAAGAGGGTTGCATTGACAATCCAACACAATGGGCAACACTTTGAACACATTTTATAAGTGGTCATAAACTGGTAAATAACTCATGAAAGAATACAGCTACATTAAAACCAAGCAAACCATTGTTTTTCTTGTGAAATTCTCAATAAGCTTGATGTGTCACATGACCCTCTTCCCATTGAAGTAAATAAAGTTGGATCCAACATGGCCGAGTTCAAAATGGCCACCATGGTCACCACCCAACTTGAAAGGTTTTCCCCCTCCCATATACTAATGTGCCACAAAGAGAAAGTTGATATCATCAACCATTCCGATTTTATTTAGGTGTATCCATGTAAATGGCCCACTCTGCATATCATAATGATGCTTTGTTATGGAATGTAATTTAAAGTTTTTCTAATGCTATATAATTATTATAGGAAAAATATGAAATACTGCCACCAATATAATGTTGCTAGGTAGTATTGCTCTTTTGCAAAATCAATAATCAAAGATCAACATCAATGCTATATTATTGTGCTACTAATGTAACTTTATGTTTGTCATCATAGAAATGTACAATAAATTTGCAACTGATGAAATGCAAGCATCATAGAGAGGCAAAAATATCTCATGTGGGAAGAGATTGGGTAGCGGGTTAAGAGTCTGGGGTTTTACTTGTAGTTGTCAAAGGTTTGACACTGTGTCGTAAATGTTAAATATGTGCTTGGCTGCTGCTGAGACACATGGTTTATGGGTCAGTGTAGGGCCAGCTCAGCAGGTGTCTTTGCAGATGTAAGGGATCTTATCCACAAGTAGAGGTAATACTCACAGACACAGACAGACAGACAAAGCCGGAAGTTGCAACTAGAGAACACCAGTGGCATTATTAGCTAGAAGTGTGGGTAAGATTCCACTATCAGTGTGCACCACCCTGCTTCTTAGATAGGGCAATAAAGAAGCAAAAAAAGTTACTGTTTGAGGTACAATCATGTGAGGTTTGTCTCAGGAAGGGAGGACCAACCAATATGCAAGGCAGGGTGCTGTAGTTAGAAGAATGAGTATTGCCACAGCAAATGAGAACAATAAGACTTTTTTCTGCTTGTGAAAAATGCCTCCACTAGTAAAAAAAAGTAAATAAAAAATGATGCTTTAATATCATACTGCTGAGCAAAAAGTGGAATAAAATGTATTAAAAAGATGAATGTAAATAAAAACTGTATCTGTGAAACGGTCATCTTATCCCGCAAAAATCAAGCTACCATAGAGCTCTATTAGCTAAAAAATAAAAAAATATTATAGTGCTTAGAATAAAACAATGCAACATAATTATTTTTCTATAAAATAATGTTTATTGTGTTAAAGAACCAAAACATAAAAGTATATATACCATAAATTGAGCATTGCTGTAATCGTACTGACCCAAAGAAAAAAGCTTCCTTATAAATTTTACCCACATGCGGAACGGCATTAAAAACCAAAGCAAAACACAATTCCTGCATTGCTTTTGTTTGTTTTTCCTCTCAAAAAATGGAATTGGAAGCAATCAAAAAATGTTGTGAGTCCAAAAATAGTACCAATAAAAACATCATCTCGTTCTGCAAAAAAAAAAGCTCTCACATAACTTTGTAAGCAGAATTCTGGAAAAATTATAGCTCTCATAATATGATGATGCAAAAAGTTTTTGAAAATAAAAAAACATCTTTTAGTATGTTAGAGCAGACAAATGTAAAAACCCTTTATAAATCTGGTATTGCTGTAATTGCACTGACCTGAAGAATAAAGTAGGGAAATCACTTATACCGCACAAAGAACAGTGTAACAAAAAAATAAAACCAATTCTTCATCTGCTGTTGATTTTTTCATTCTGCCTTCCAAAGATTGCAGTAAGGTTCAGCGAATATTTATCATGAGCTTTACGTTGAGTGCTTACACAGGGGTTTCTATGTAAATCTCGGAAATACAAAATTCAAATGGAAACCCAGGGAGAAGATTCCCTATAATGAGGCAGATTGTGGCACTGCAGATGCCATCTGACCCGTGATCTAGCGGTGTCCTTTTTATTAGGCATGCATAAAAGTCCCATCGGACAGAGTTTTCTGCACCTCTGAAAAAAAGACACCATGAACCAGAGGCCAGACAGAGTCCAGAGTAACTCTGCTGAGTCATTATAGTGAGAAACTCCCTTAGGAGTTTCATCTGAATTACACTTGTGTTCAAAAGTTTACATACCGACAGAATTTTAGCTTTCTTGGCTGCTTTTCAGAGAATATGAAAGATAGCACCAAAACTTTTTCTCCACTCATGGTTAGTGGTTGGGTGAAGCCATTTATTGTCAAACTACTGTGTTTTCTCTTTTTAAATGATAATGACAACCCAAAACATCCAAATGACCCTGAATAAAAGTTCACATACCCTGGTGATTTTGGCCTGATAACATGCACAGAAGATGACACAAATGGGTTTATATGGTTGCTAAAGTTCACATCCTCACCTGTGACCTGTTTGCTTGTAATCAGTGTGTGTGCATAAAAGCTGAGTGAGTTTCTGGGATCCAGACAGAATATTGCATCTTTCATCCAGCCACTGATGTTTCTGGATTGTTAGTCATGGGCTAAGAAAAAGAATTGCCAATAGATCTACGGGAAAAGGTAGTTGAACTGTATACAACAGGAAAAGGATACAAAAAGATATCAAAGGAATTGATAATGCCAGTCAGCAGCATTCAAATTATTATTAACAAATGGAAAATCAGGCGCTGTGTAAAAACAAGACCACGGTCAGGTAGACCAACATGAATTTCATCCACAACTGCCAGAAAAATTGTTCGGGATGCAAAGAAAAAAGCACAAATAACATCAGCTGAAATACAAGACTCTCTGAAAACTAGCAGTGTGGCTGTTTCAAGATGCACAATAAGGAGGCACTTGAAGAAAAATGGGCTGCATGGTCAAGTTGCCAGAAGAACGCCATTGCTGCGCAAGTGCCGCAAAGTATCTCTTAAAATACGCAAAACAGCACAGAGACAAGCCTCAAAACTTCTGAAACAAGATAATTTGGAGTTATGAGATCAAAATTGAATTTTTTGGCAACAACCATAAAAGTTACATTTGGAGAGAGGTGAATAAGGCCTATGATGAAAGGAATACCATTTCTATTTTAAAGGACGGATGTGGATAGCTCAAGTTTTGGAGATCCGTGAGCTACAAAGGCACAGGAAACTTGGTCAAAGTTGAAGGAAAGATGAATGCAGCTTGTTATCAGCAAATACTGGAGGCAAATGTGCACTCATTAACCCGGAGCTGTGCATGGGATGTACTTGGACATTCCAATATGACAACGAAAAACACAAAGCCAAGTCAACCTGTCATTGACTACAGCAGAATAAAGTGAAGTTTCTGGAGTAGCCATCTCAGCCTCCTGACCTCAATGTTATTGAGCCACTCTGGGAAGTTCTCAAGCGTGCAGTTCATGTCAGACAGTCCAGGAATTTACAGGAACTGGAGGCTTTTTGTCAAGAAGAATGGGCAGCTTTACCATCTGAGAAAATAAAGAACCTCATCCACAACTACCACAAAAAATTTCAAGCTGTCATTGATGTTAGAGGGAGCAATACACGGTATTAAGAAATGGGGTATGTAAACTTTTGATCAGGGTTATTTGAATGGTTTGGGTTGTCATTATGAGTTAAAAAGTGAAAACACAATTAATTTGACAATAAGTGGCTTCACACAACCACTAGCCATGAGTTAAGAAAAAGTTTTGGTGTTATCATTCATATTCTCTGAAAAAAGGCCAAGAAATCAAAAATTCAGATGGGGTATGTAAACTTTTGAGCACAACTGTGCGATACTCAAAGATTTAAATTGAAACCTCAATGTAAGTGCTCAGCGTAGAGCACCAGATAAATGTGATTCAAATTGTTATGTAAAATGTTCCCAAGCTTCAACTCAAGTCCCCACTCAGGTCTTTCATCTGTTAACGGAAATATAGGGGGCTTTCACGTTACTGGTAGCACAAAGGCTCTGGAAAAGCAAATGGCCCCCCAACTCCAAAAAGAAATTCAGCACATTCTGTGCTGTCAAATACAAATTCCCTCTCCCTTTTGAATACCAGTGTGCCTAATTAACATTTAGCATCCACTTGTTTGGCATTTCTGTAGCGAAGAGAGCTCACCTAATTTACAGGTTCATGAGCTGAGTACAACATACTGGTCACTACAATGGCAGTTTGCCCTAATTTACAGGTTCATGAGCAGAGCACAACATACTGGTCACCATAATGGCAGTTTGCAATTTTTACTCAGCAACATCCACTTCTGCTTGTTTCTAGAAAACACCTATGGAGTCAAAATCGTCACGACACCTGTAGATAAATTCCCATATGGGTATAATTCCCAAAATGAGGCCACTTGAGGGGATATTCTGATCTTCTAGCAATTAGGGGCTCTGTTTATTAAGTCAGCAAACTATTACAAAAAATTCTGATGCCTCCTGTATAGCACTGCTGCCAATAGCAATCCATCCTTCCCGAGTCTCGTTGTATGGCTAAGCAGTACTGTACAGCCATATTTGGTGTATTTCTACATTCAGCAGACATTAATACAGTAGAAAAGGGGCAGCAGTGCTTACCTGCCCAGGTCTCCGAACACATGCCCCATCAGGATGCAACAAGCCCACGTAGCAAAGATGATAGCAACTTCAGCAAATTGTGGGACAAATTTTGGTGCATTTTTACCCATTTTCCAGTGTGAAAATGTAAATCTGGGGCTAAAACAAAAGTTTGGGGTAAAAATATAATTATTTTTTTCTTCGTTGCCCAATGGTATAAAATTCTGTGATCCACCTGTGGTGTCAATATGATCATTGCATCCCTTGACGCATTCAGTGAGAGTTGTAGTTTGTGAAATGGGGTCTCTTATGGGGGGTTCTTTTGTTATGGCACCTAAGGGGCTCTGTCAATGTGACATGGCACCCTCAAATCAGTGTAGTAAAATGTGAACTTGAATATGGTGCTTCTTCCCTTCTGAGCTTTGCACTATGCCTTACAAGTAGTTTTCGACCACATAACAGGTATCGGTGTATTCAGGGGAAATTGCACAACAAATTTCAAAGTCCATTGTCTCCTGCTATCCTTGTTAAAATAAAAAATAGAGATAAAATAGAATTGTTGTTTTTTTTGTGGTTTTTTCTGCTCTTTGTTATAAACTTCTTGGAAGCTGCTGGGGGTTCAAGGTGCTTACCATAAATCTACATACATTCCTTGAGGGGTCTAGCTTCCAAAATGGTGTCACTTGAGGTGGTTTTCCACTATTTAGGCACATCAGGGGCTCTCAAAATGAGATAGGACACCAGCAGACCATTCCATCAAATCAAAGTGGAGACCTCTCTATTCTTGATAACCAGCCTTGCTAATGCTGACAACTGAGGGTTTCAGCCCCTAGCTGGGAGTTTTGCATGGCTGGTTGTCAAAAATAAAGGGGAACCCATGCTATTTTTTTATTGTTTATTTACAGTGCAGGCAGCGGCTGATGAATACTTGCATAAGCCGCCGCCTGCTCTTGCTGCAGTCCCATCAGCTAACCCCACTGACCGGAGGTAAACATTTTACCTTTGATCACAACTGCAAGCTCACGCTGTCATTTGATTTTACCGCCGATCAGTAGCAGTGTTTACCACACTGTCATGCACATGACAGAGCAACAAACACCCGGTGAAAATCGTGTTCGGTGTCCGTGCTCGGACGGTGAAACATTTTACTGTTCAGTTTCGCCCATCTCTACTCAGAAGAAATTGCGCAACAAATTGTGTGGTGCAGTTTCTCCTGTTAACTTTGTGAAAATGAAAAATTTGGGGCAAAAAAAATTTTTGTGCAGAAAAAGTATTTTTTTTTTATTTTCATGGCTCGATGTTATAAACTTCTGTGAAGCACCCAGGGGTTCAAGGTGGTCACCACTCATCTAGATAAGTTCAATGAGGGGTATTGTTTCAAAAATGGGGTCACTTGTGGGGGATTTCCACTGTTTAGGCACATCAGGGGCTCTCAAAATGAAACATGACACTGGTAGACCATTCCATCAAAGTCTGCGATCCAAAGCATCACTCCATCTTTTCTGAGCCCTGCCGTGAGCCTGAACAGTAGTTTATCCCCTTAATGACCAACAATACATTTTTTTACTGACTTGAGATGTAAGGGAATAGCATATTCATAGAGGTGACAATCCAGCAGCTGTTGGCTGTCCACTATAGTTGACAACTTGCTGTATCAGCCACAATCAGTGTTGACACCATCCATATCTGTTTAACCCCTTAGATGCTGCTGTTAATAGTGACTACATCATAAAAATGGTTAACAGGTTGTGGGGGCTTCCTCTTTAACCCTGTTAGCACCATGAAATCATGTTTGTGTGGTCCTGATGGCTCCCATTGCAATTCAATAACTGCCTTATAGTCTGCCAGACACAGGGACCTGTTCAGAAGTTAGCAACATTTAAGTGGTAATAATACACTTTTTCATTCCTGCCATGTCACTTTGCATTAATTCCTGAAAATTAACTGAAGGGTTAATAAACTACCTGAGAGAGGTTTTCAATACGTCGGGTGATGTTTTTAGAATGGTATCACATTTGTTTTTTTTCCAATATATAAGACCCTCAAAGGCACTTGAAACCTGAATAGGTGTTAGGACTGGCGGAACGCACCAAGACAGATGATATGGATGCGTTCGCAGTGACGAACGCCACTAACCACCCAGGCTTGGGTAAGGAAAGCACCAAGGAAGTGCATGGCACCGTACTGGCGGTCACAGCAACTGGACGCTGTAATGTGTGATTAGTGCTGTAGGATAAGTCGGGCGCTAGATCGCAACCATACACCTTCCGCGAACAGACATTCAACAGGGTAGGGGTATCCAAGGACGACTTGCACTCACAACATACACACATTAACAGTAGTAAGACAATACTAGCGCATGGCCGTGCGGTCATGCGCAGTTTATATAGCTGCAGCACAGGAAGTGGCCACAGCACCTTTGCCCTTCCAAGATCTGCCAAGAGGACCAATGGAATGTGCTGCAGAGCCTGAGCACATGACCCTCGATCTCCAACGGGAGATCTTACCCTGGGCATGCTCAGTACGTGCAGACAAGGACTTAGTCCCAGAGAAGTCCGCTCGCTGCTGACCAGCACTGACTTTAATGGCAGAGACTGGAGAAGCAGCAGTAACTCTCAGAACAGAGTGAGAATGAGCAAGACGCTGGGACCGACTTCTTTGCTGAGCAGACTCCACTGCGGCTGGACAAGAATGGGAGACCGCAGCGAAGGTGGCTCGAGATTCCCCCTGTGCAGAAGCGGGAACTCGACTCCTAACATGGCCCCCCCTCCTTGGGCCTCGCTACGTTCGAAGGCAGCAATGAGCTGCGGAGCCCGAATGTGCTCAGCAGGCTCCCAGGATGTATCCTCAGGACCGTAACCCCTCCAGTCCACCAAATAAAATTTTTTACCACGAACCACCTTGTACCCCAAGATAGCGTTCACCTCGTAATCGTCCGTAGACGAACCCGACGTCCCAGTAGATGACTCAGAAAACCGTGACATGTAGACGGGCTTAAGGAGGGACACATGAAAGGTGTCGGTGATACCTAGGCGTGGAGGAAGGGCCAGATGGTAAACCACAGGATTAACCTGTTCGAGGACCTTAAAAGGACCTAAGTAGCGAGGTGCAAACTTGGTAGACTCAACTCGCAGCCTGATGTTACGGGCGGAGAGCCACACTAAGTCGCCAGGAGCAAAGGTTGGAGCGGGGCGCCGATGTGCGTCGGCGGAGGACCTCATTCTCTCCTTGGAAGCCTGAATGGCATCCTGAGTGCGATCCCAAATGTCCCGTGCCTCCACAGCCCAGTCTGCCACCCTGGAATCGGCGGAAGACACGGGCATGGGCACAGGTACCCGTGGATGCTGACCATAGTTAAGGAGGAATGGAGTCTGTCCAGTGGAATCAGCGACAGCATTGTTAAGAGCAAACTCTGCCCACGGTAGCAAAGATGCCCAGTCATCCTGCTTAACAGAAACAAAATGTCGCAGATATGTGACCAAGGTCTGGTTGGCTCTCTCCACCAACCCATTCGTCTCGGGATGATAAGCCGAAGAGAGATTCAACTCGATACTGAGAAGACGACAAAGCTCTCTCCAGAACCGAGACGCAAACTGGGGACCTCGGTCACTGACAATTTTGTCTGGCATACCGTGAAGACGAAAGATGTGTTTGACAAACAACGCTGCCAAGGCCCGTGCAGAAGGTAACCGGGGAAGCGGCACCAAATGCACCATTTTAGAAAAATGGTCGGTGATTACCCAAATAATGGTACAACCACGAGACTTGGGCAGACCCACAACAAAATCCATTCCGACCATCTCCCAGGGCCTGTCTGCCACCGGCAGAGGGTATAACAAACCAGCTGGCCGTTGTCGGGAAGACTTATTCTTGGCACAAGAGACACATGCCTGAACGTAGTCTCCGACGTCACGAACCATATGTGGCCACCAGTACATTCTCGCCAGTAACTCAGATGTCCTTTTTGCCCCAAAGTGTCCACCCACTCTGGACGAATGAGCCCAAGAGAGAACCTCCGGACGCAAATTGATGGGAACAAAAGTCTTGCCCGGGGGCACAGACTCTAGCGAAACCGGAGCTACAGTTCTCAGACTCTCCGAAGGGACAATGAGCCGAGGCTCGTCCTCCTCCTCCTCAGCTGACACGAAGGAGCAAGAGAGAGCGTCAGCACGAATGTTCTTCTCCCCGGCGAGATAATGTAGGGTAAAGTGGAACCGGGAGAAAAACAAGGACCATCTGGCCTGACGAGAATTCAGCCGCTGGGCTGTTTGTAAATAGACCAAATTCTTGTGATCCGTGAAAACTTGGAATGGGAACCGAGCACCCTCCAAGAGATGTCTCCACTCCGAAAAGGCCAACTTCTTTGCCAGCAACTCTCTATCCCCGATGGAGTAATTTCTCTCCGCTGGTGTGAAGGTCTTTGAGAAAAAGAAGCATGGGTGCTTCCGACCCTGAGCATCCTTTTGATAGAGGACTGCTCCAGCACCAACGGATGAGGCATCCACTTCCAAAAGGAATGGCTTACCCACATCGGGACGATGTAAGATGGGAGCGCTAGCAAAATGGGACTTTATAGAAGTGAAGGCCTTGGAGACCCCTTCGGACCACGATTTGGGATTCGCTCCCTTCTTGGTGAGGGATACCAAGGGAGCTACCAAAGTTGAGAAGTGGGGAATGAACTGGCGATAGTAATTTATGAACCCCATAAAGTGCTGCACCGCTTTAAGAGAATGGGGTTCCTGCCAGTCCATCACTGCTTGTAGTTTGGCAGGATCCATAGCCAATCCCTGGGCCGAGATGATATAGCCCAGGAAAGGCAAGGACTCCTGTTCAAACACACACTTCTCCAACTTTGCATATAAGGAATTCGCCCGTAAGAGTTCGAAGACTCTGCCAACATCTCTCCGGTGGGAGTCAATATCTGGAGAGAAGATGAGAATATCATCCAGATAGACTACGACCGAGGTAGAAAGCATATCCCGGAAGATATCGTTGACAAAGTCCTGAAAAACGGCTGGGGCATTACAGAGCCCGAAAGGCATCACCAGGTACTCATAGTGCCCATCCCTGGTATTGAAAGCCGTTTTCCACTCGTCCCCCACACGGATGCGAATCAGATTGTAGGCACCCCACAGATCTAATTTGGTGAATATTTTAGCTCCCCTTAATCTGTCAAAGAGCTCCGATATCAGGGGCAGCGGGTATTTGTTCTTAATAGTGATAGCATTGAGACCCCTGTAATCGATGCAAGGACGTAACTCCCCGTTCTTCTTTTGCACGAAGAAGAATCCCGCCCCTGCCGGAGACACTGACTTCCTTATAAACCCTCTTGCCAAATTCTCCTGAATGTATTGAGACATAGCCTCCGTCTCAGGGAGAGAGAGGGGATATACCCTTCCCCGAGGAGGTTCGGCTCTCGGCAAGAGGTCGATAGGACAGTCGTAAGGGCGATGGGGCGGTAGAGTCTCAGCAGCCTTTTTAGAGAACACGTCTGCATAACACCAATAATACCTGGGAAGTGATGAAAGATCTGCGGGTACCTCGGTAGTAGAGACCTGTACACACTCACTCACACACCTGCCCAAACAAGACTTACTCCAAACCAATATTCTCCCTGAGGACCACTCAATATGTGGGGAGTGGAAACGGAGCCAGGGTATTCCCAGCAAAATCTCATCCATTCCCTCAGGAAGGACAAGAAGGGAAATAATCTCCTGGTGGGAAGGAGATATGGACAGCGAGAACGGAACTGTCTGGTGTGTGATTTGCAGTGGGAGTGTCGCCCCATTCACAACTCTAACCGTTATTGGTTTGGCGAGCATGACTAGTGGTATAGCATGACGTGTAGCAAAAGCAGAGGACATGAAGTTTCCCTCTGCTCCTGAATCTACACAAAGCTCGACTGTTAGAGTGGAGGAGCCTAAGAGGATTGTCCCTTTAAAGGACAGTTTGGAGGAGAATGCTGCTGTGTCTAGTGAACCTCCCCCAATGGTTACTAGACGCAATCATTTCCCGACCGCCGCGGACATTTATTGGCGTAATGTCCATGTTGTTGACAGTTATTACAAACCATGGGTACTCGAGCGGCTAGAGATTTAGGTCCCGCTCGAGAAACCTCCATGGCCTCATGGGAATCTGACACCAAGACAGAGGATTCCAGAGGTCTGGCGAAAGTTGGAGCCAGCCGAAACCTCTGCCTACACTGGGTCCGCTCCAACCTCCGCTCGTGAAAACGGAGGTCGATGCGGGTAGACACAGAAATAAGTTCCTCCAGTGTGGCCGGTATCTCCCTAGTGGCCAAGGCGTCCTTCACATGGTCTGTCAGTCCCCTCCAGAACACCGGAATAAGAACTTTGTCTGGCCACTCTAACTCTGAAGCTAGAGTCCGGAACTGGATGGCAAACTGGCTGACCACGGACGTACCCTGTGTAATAGACAACAATTGGAGTGCGGTGTCGGGGGTAACCCGAGGCCCTAAAAAGACCTGCTTCAGAGTGTCCAAGAAGAGAGGAGCACTCTGTACCACACGATCATCTCGCTCCCAGAGTGGCGTTGCCCACTCCAACGCCCTGCCCGACAAGAGAGATAGGATAAATCCCACTCTCGCCCGCTCCATAGGAAAACGTGACGACAGGAGCTCAAGATGTATAGAGCACTGGCTCACGAATCCGCGACAATGTTTACTGTCGCCAGCAAACTTGTCAGGAAGCGGGAGACGGGATAAAGTCGGAGCAGGGGTGGCAGCGGACAAACTGGCTGCGGCTACACTTGCAGCCTGCACAGCTACAGCAGTGACATCCACAGCTGAGGTTGTACGCTCAAGAGCCGCCAACCTTCCCTCCAGCTGCTGGATGTACCGCTGTAAACGATGGTCGTCCACCATTTTACTAGCCAGACCCTGGCGCTAGTATTCTGTTAGGACTGGCGGAACGCACCAAGACAGATGATATGGATGCGTTCGCAGTCCGGGGTCCACCGTGCAGGTGAAAACCTGCTGCTAGCAATTTGCAGACTATATGGCGGTACACTAAAGTATACACGCGTGGGTTAACCTCACCCAGCGTGAAAGAAGCAATCCTGTTGAGTCACAGGACCGCGGTACCGCACCTAAAGCGCGAGCAAGTAGTCAGCGAACTCAACCCCAACTAGGATTGAAGTCCGATTAGACCCTTGCTGGCACAACACCGCAACTGGGTGTGTAAGGAAACTGAACAACAATATTAAGGCACAAGAGTGCATGCGGTGCCGCACTGACGAACGCCACTAACCACCCAGGCTTGGGTAAGGAAAGCACAGAGGAAGTGCACGGCGCCGTACTGGCGGTCACAGCAACTGGACGCTGTAATGTGTGATTAGTGCTGTAGGATAAGTCGGGCGCTAGATCGCAACCATACACCTTCCGCGAACAGACATTCAATAGGGTAGGGGTATCCAAGGAAGACTTGCACTCACAACATACACACATTAACAGTAGTAAGACAATACTAGCGCATGGCCGTGCGGTCATGCGCAGTTTATATAGCTGCAGCACAGGAAGTGGCCACAGCACCTTTGCCCTTCCAAGACCTGCCAAGAGGACCAATGGAATGTGCTGCAGAGCCTGAGCACATGACCCTCAATCTCCAACGGGAGATCTTACCCTGGGCATGCTCAGTACGTGCAGACAAGGACTTAGTCCCAGAGAAGTCCGCTCGCTGCTGACCAGCACTGACTTTAATGGCAGAGACTGGAGAAGCAGCAGTAACTCTCAGAACATAGTGAGAATGAGCAAGACGCTGGGACTGACGTCTTTGCTGAGCAGACTCCACTGCGGCTGGACAAGAATGGGAGACCGCAGCGGAGGCGGCTCGAGATTCCCCCTGTGCAGAAGCGGGAACTCGACTCCTAAAACAATAGGTCCTTCAAAAATATACATTTTGTAACTTTCCTTGAAAAAGTGAAAAATGTCTGCTACATTTTTAAACCTCCTAAAATGCTAACAAAACAAAATAACATTTTACAAATGGTGCTGGTATAAAGCAGACATGTGGGAAATTTTATTTATGAATGTTTTTCTATGGTGTGACTATCTGGATTAGGCCGGGGTCACACTTGCGAGTGCAATGTGAGAAACTTGCGCAAGTCTCTCGCATCCGGTCCTGAGTGCAGGTAGTGTCGGGTATTGATGGAAAAGACTTGCATGAGTTTCTTGCATTGCACTTGCAAGTGTGACCCTGGCCTTAAAGGGATAATCATTCCAAGTTTGAAAACTGCACTTTTTTTTACATTTTTGTTAAATTTCAGATACTTTTTATGCATAAACATAAAAATATCAACCTAATTTTACCATTATCATAAATTACAATGTGTTACGAAAAAACAATCTCAGAATCACTGGGATAAGTTGAAATGTTCTAGAGCTATTACCAGATAAAGGGACACTGGTCAGATTTAAAAAAATTGGCCCTGTCACTAAGTGGTTTTCCCCACATATTGGGTATCTTAGTACTCAGGAGAAATGGCACAACAAATTCTATGGTGCAATTCAATTTCTCCTATTACTCTTATAAAAATGTGTGAAGCATTTTAGGAAGCATCTGGGGGTTCAAGTCACCACACATCTAGATAAGTCCCCTGGGGTCTAGTTTCCAAAATGGTGTCACTTGTGAGGGGTTCCACTGTTTATTCACATCATGGGCTCTCAAAACGCGACATGATGGCTGCTAATTATTCCAGAAATTTTTGCATTCAAAAGTCAAATGGCGCTCCTTTCCTTCCAAGCCCTGCTGTGAGCCCAAACAGTAGTTTCTCCCACATATTAGGTATCGACATGTTCAGGAGAAATTGCGCAACCAATTGTATGGTGAAATTACTCATGTTACCTTTGTGAAAATGCAAAATTCGGAGGTAAAAACATTTTTGTTGGGAAAATGCAATTTTTTTATTTTCACAGCTCAACGTTATAAACTTCTGTGAAGCACCTTGGGATTCAACGTGCTCACCACACATCTATCTAAGTTTCCTGGGGGGTCTAGTTTACAAAATGGTGTCACTTGTGGCGATTTCCACTGTTTAGGCACATCAAGCATTCTCCAAATGCAACATGGCATCCACTAATTAATCTAGTCAATTTTACATTCAAAAAGTCAAATCTTACTCTTTCCCTTCCGAGCCCTGCTGTGTGCTCAAAAGTAGTTTTCCCCCACATATTGGGTATCGACGTACTCAGGAGAAATTTCACAACTAATTTTGGGGCCATTTTTTCCTTTTTCCCTTGTGAAAATAAAAAGGTTTGGGTATAAAGTAAAATTTTTCTGACAAAAGATTAAATGTTCATTTTTTCCTATGCATTCCAAAAATTCCTGAAAACACCTGAAGAGTTATTAAACTTCTTGAATGTGGTTTTGATCACCTTTAGGGGTGCAGATTTTAGAATGTTGTCACTTTTGAGTATTTCCTGCCATATAAACCTCTCAAAGTTACTTTGAATATGATGTAGTCCCTAAAAAATGGTTTTGTAAATTTTGCTGGAAAAATGAGAAATCGCTGGTCAAATTTTAACCCTTATAACTTCCTAACAAAAAAAGATTATGTGTCAAAAATTGTGCAGATGTAAAGTAGACATGTTCGAAATGTTATTTATTAACTATTTTGTGTGATATAACTGATTTAAGGGCAAAAATATAAAAGTTTGAAAACTGCAAATTCTTCTAAATTTTTGTCAAATTTCCATTCTTTTCACAATGCAATATTGAAAAAATTTTATCACTATCATAAACTACAATATGTCATGAAAAGAAATTCTCAGAATCAAGTGGAATCCATTGAAACATTCCAGAATTATCATCTCATAATTCATAAAGTGACTTTGGTCAGAATTTTAAAATTTGGCCCGGACATGAAGGAAAAAAATAGGCTCGGGGGTGAAGTTGGTAAATTCTGAAAAAGAGAGTTGTAAGAAGAAAAATAAACTCATATTCTGTAAAGATTTGAGTCATGTGGATTAATCCGCAAATGATCAAGTTTAATTTAAATTTCATGAAATTCAAGGTTTCGTGCAAATTCAGACATTTTGAGATTCGACTTAAGGTTTGCAAAAACTGTTTGCCCTGCACCATTTCTCACACTGCTGAAGTGTCAGAAAGAGATGACTAATGTCATTTTGCGTTACTGTGCTGGCCTATTCATATTGTCCTGGAGCTGTGACATTTTACGCATTATCATAAGTTTGTACAGGGGGGTCAGTACCAGGGCCACCACAGATTAGTGGAGCACAGTATGTACAGCAAAGTTGTTTTCTATCCCCATAGTGACTGGGTGACTCTCTCTCTCGTACACAGTGTAAGCTCTTATGGTCAATAGGGTCTTCTCTTTCTCTTTCCTGAAGTGCGTAAACTCTTACAGTCAGCATGGTCTGGTGTTCTCTTTCTCTCTTTGGTAGAGTGAAATGCTTATGGTCTTCGGTGTTCTCTCTTTTTCCTGTAGAGTGGTCAAAGGGCTCCTCTCTCTCTCTCTGCTCTGTAAATTCTTATGGTCAGCGGAATCCTCTCTGTCCTGTACTGTGCGAGCTCTTATGGTCAGATTTGTCATTTATAGCTCTTTCTCTCTCTTCTATAAAGTGTAAGCTTTTATGGTGAACAGGATTTTCTCTCTTCCCTCTCCCACGTGTATTTTCTAGGGATTTGTAAGCATTCCAGTATTGAGATTTGTGCACAGTTTTTTTGCGGCAAATCAAATTTTGAGGGAAAATTCATAAAATTCAATGGATTCGATTTTCAAAACATCTGCTCTTCTTTAGTAAACATACATTATGTAACATTACTTAGACTATCCATATAATCCGTTACTACAGCAGTGAAGATGACTTTAAACATTATTTTTGAAACTGAGGTGCTTCAAAACAAATACTACAATGCAAAATACTGAAATGTATATTAATGTATATACTATTAATAACTATTTTTATAGCAAATTATGATCTCAACTTTTATTGGCATGATATTTCTGTAATTGTATTTTTTTTATTCTGTCGGCATGTAATATTACACATTTGAATATAAGCGAAACAAGGTCCACTTCATTTCCCAAACTGTCTTATAAGAAAAGTTGAAACTTTAAAAAGTTGAATTTTAAATAACATCAGATTTTCTTCAATTTTTCTTGAAGAACAATACAATATGTAGCTCAATTTTTTTCAGAGACCCTTTAATAAATACATTATTTATATTGTAAAATGCTACAAATATGTAGATTTAGACCCTGTCAATGCACCAGGTTGCTAGGAGATATGCATATGGCTAGTGATCACTTTGTTAGCTTTATCCTAATAATATATTAACTTCACAAAAAGTACAGAACAAGGGTGTAAAACACACTAGAATAAAAAATGGGGATATTTGATTTCGTATAATATCGCAGGACATACCCATTTATGCCAAATGAAAATGAAAAAATGTGTTACATAGAAAATGAGAAAAAAAATCAGCCTTAGGTGAATTTCACACATCCGTGTAACAGAAGCAATATTTAGATGGCCCATCTACTAATCTGTGCTGCCTTATAGCATATACTGTATGAGGCAGTTAATGAAGGTCAAGAGCTCAGGCAGATGGGCCGGGCTTAATAATTTGACGCAGTCATTTTTTCAAAGGCATGTGTAATTGGTCTTAGCATATATTACCCCAAAAGATGATTTTTAGGAAATGAAGGCCAATGTTATGAAAGTGTTAATCTTGCAATAAATTATTTGTTGGTGAACAACATTATTTTGTATCATATAGTTTTCAGATTTTTCTGCTCATAATAATATGGATTTTAGCTGGTAAAGGGTAAAGAAAGGCCGAGTTGCTCTGTATAGTTTCTGCCTTGCAGAAAGAAAAGATGCAGACAGTGCCATTTAAAAGCCTTCCATGATAAGTGAACTGGCTATTGACTTAGGAAATGTAATTAGAAGTGGATGATAAATTGAGCACTGTGTTAATGTCTTGCCCTGATGCTACACTAACCTCATTTAAAGTACAGCTTGGATGGTTTGAATAATGAGACCCCAGGGCTGAAAGATTTATAGATGCCTTAAAATGATGTGATAGAGTCAACGTAAAAATTGTTTCCGAGGAAAAAAAATTTACATGTGTTTAACAGGTAGCACAAGAGCAGTTTCCTTATATTTTTCACTTGGCCCATTTTCTGCCTGAGAGACATGATTGGTGTATTTCTTCTAACTTGATTATTTCAAGTATTTTCTTGCTGTGGATGGCTCTTGTTTTAGTTGCCAGTTTACTAGTATAGTCATTAAGGAAAGAACACTTTCTCAAAATACGGTACATTTTATTCAGTTAAAAAATAACCATAAATCAAAAGACTATACATCAAACTGACTCTTTAACACCATGCTGACCCTCTGTTAATTATTACTATGAACTCTTGCAACTGCTTCTAATGTAAGACACATGTTCCCTGGAAAGTTAATTATACAGTAGCTCGTGTCTTCTCCACTGGATTAATTGACAAATAGAAAAAGTTGAGAAGATCTTCCTGAGATGTTAAGACTATTTTGCTATGTTCTGAGTTAAAACAATTAACCAAAACTATTTTCAGATACTCTAATATTAGCTTTATATGCATGAATATAGATATTTCCTCAAAGACGACTTGACTAGATCTGACAATAATAAGTGAAATACTCATGGGTGCCATCTGAATCTTCTTTTATATTAGCAATTTTAAGGAGTAGTCCAGTTTAAGCATGAGCGAATGCTTAGATGTACTAAAGAATGGTTCCGGCTATTGGTTAGTAACCAATGTTTAGAAGATCCAAGATTTCCAAAAGGAACACTCAGTAATGGAAGCTACTATGGTAAACATAATAATAATGATAGTAATAATGTTATTAATACAGCGCCAACATATTCCGCAGCACTTTACATTTCAGAGGGGATTTGCACAGACAAAAGACATTACAGTCTAACAATAATCACATAAATCAACAGATACGAAGAGGAATAAGGGCCCTGCTCGCAAGATTACAATCTAAGAGGAAATACTGTAGGGGAGACACGAGGCATGGCAATTCAGATTTCTTCAGAATAGAGATTATACTTAGTGATGAGCGAATATACTCGTTACTCGAGATTTCGCGAGCATGCTCGGGGGTCCTCCGAGTATTTTTTAGCGCTCGGAGATTTGGTTTTTCTTGCCGCAGCTGAATGATTTACATCTGTTAGCCAGCATAAGTACATGTGGGGATTCCCTAGCAACCAGGCAACCCCCACATGTACTTATGCTGGCTAACACATGTAAATTATTCATATTCACTAATTATAACTTTACTTAAATTTAAACTGAATGCTATCAGGAGCATTTTACTATTGAAACGAGTGATATTACTGTATAAAATCTATTTCTGTGATAAAAATGATACCTGTTTTGCAGTAATGTGAAAAATAAAGGTTTGAAGCCACATGCAAGTGAACCTCTAAATACATTGGGTATTTGTCTACTGTATGTAATATAAGTGTATCAACAGTGGGTGGTCACTTAAAGAATGAAGAAGGTCGCTCAGGTAATGGTGAACCTGGTATTGCTCTTGGGCCTAACCACTTCATCAGCTTGGTTTGAGTAGAGAGTTTAGTCTAGCTATGTGGCTCGGCTAAGGATCCAAGCTTGTTAGGTCATGTGGCTTTAGACCAGGATGTTTTTACACTTACTTTGTGGATTCACAATGCTAAGGTAGACATTCTTACCCATAAAGCAGAGCAGGCGGGAAGGCATGCACACCTTGAGGACTTTGACAAAATGCTAGGCTGGCCAAGCATTGGGCTATTCTTGGAGCTGAGTCCTCATTGGGGGCCTCTTTGAGCAGCTTTCCCTCCATAACTTCAAGGAAGTCTAAGAATTTAAAAGACCTGTTAGTTATCCGTCATTATACCCCGGCAGTAACTAATCCATTTGGTACAAAAGGTTCTATCCCGGGCTCTATTCCTTGCAGCCACTGTCTTGTCTGCGCAAATGTCCTGCGCTGCTACACCTTCACTCCTCGGATGGCTCCAGACGGTTTTACATTCGACAGTGTATATCTTTCAATAGTACTAATATTATGCAACATGTGGCTGCTCCAAGACATACATCGGCCTCACTTCTAGGGAGTTTAGAGTGCGGATACGTAAGCATGTGCAGAATATTTGTCCAAACAAGAAAATGGCAGACCCCTCTGACCCAAAACCGATCCCCCGCCACTTTAAGTCTCATCACAATGATATGATGCAAAATCACTTATGGTTCGGGGAATCGACATTATCCATTTGGGTGTCAGAGGGGGTAAATGTTACTCTGGACACTCTGGCCTTTAGGTTTGAATGAATCCCTTAGTTTTGCCTCCTTTTTATAATACTGCTTACAGTTACATTTTATGACCCTTGCATTTGTACTGTACTATCCCTTGCCTATCTTCACTCTCTCTTTTTATGGATGTCTTTGATTTCAACTCTATTTTTTATTCTCCTTCTATTTTCTTACTTATTGTTGTCATTTATATCATTTAGAGCCACTTATGACCCACGGTGTCTACAATGACCTTCTGCCTTGCCCTCTGAACTACTACCATCTACAGCAAGTTTAAGAAGTATAAAAGATATATCAAAGTTTATTGAGAATTTAAATAATATTGTACACATATATATTGAAAACATACGTAAAGTGACACGTGTGCAGAGACAACACACCAGGGTCACCAGGACCCACCAATAGCCTTCATCTGTAGATGCCTATCAATAGTTTACTTATAAGGTGCATGTGCAGGAAAGTACTATGGCATTGGTAAGTATGTCTGCCAGTTGAAGTAAAAAAAACCCAAGTAAATAAATCCCCACAGCGGGGCAGTAGTGACTACAAGAAGGGTCGGCAGGCAATTACCACTGACTGGGGTATGAAGGTCCTGGGCTGGGTGTGTAGAAAAAGCCCCCCCCCGGCAGACATACTTACCAGTGCCATAGTACTTTCCTGCACATGCACCTTATAAGTAAACTATTGATAGGCATCTACACATGAAGGCTATTGGTGGGTCCTGGTGACCCTGGTGTGTTGTCTCTGCACACGTGTCACTTTACGTATGTTTTCAATATATATGTGTACTATATTATTTAAATTCTCAATAAACTTTGATATATTTTTTATATATACCTAGTACAGCTCGTATTTTTCTCCTTCTTAAGCATGTTATTTTGAGTGGGTATACTTCTTGCGCTATTTGGGCTAATTTTAGTCCTCCTTGCTGACGGGAATATGTCAGAGAGGTTTTTGTGGCATCTACAGCAAGTGTTCTAGATAACGTCCTACAGATATTCCCGCCTTAATTTGAATTATTACCACCGTTCAGAGAGTTGCGGCTCCCATGTTGTCAGATGACAGTGTGAGCCATCAGCTGTGATTGAAGGTAAAAAAAATTTCCTCTAATCAAAGAGGCATCATCTGATGGGAGTACAACTCCCAACAGCCTATACCTGCTGCCACTGATAACAGTGAGAGCAGGCACTGACTGAAGAGAGTACTCATCAGCTGGCGCCTGCACTATAAATTTAAAATAATAGGTGTGGTACCCCTATATTTTTGATAACCAACCAGGCAAAATTGACAGCTGCGGGCTGCAACCCTCAGCTGTCAGCTGTAGCATGGCTGGTTATCAAAAATAGAAGGTTCCCCATGCCGTCTTTTAAATGATTAAATAAATAATTAAAAAATGCTTCATGAGGTTCCTCCATTCTTGACAACCAGCCAAGCTAAAACAGACAGTTGGGGGCTGGTGTTCTCAGGCTGATGAGGGACCATAAATATTGCCCCACCAGATTAAAAATAGTACCCCGCAGCCACTCCAGTAAGGCACATCTTTTAGAAGTGCCAGTTCTCGACCTTTACCTGGCTCTTCTCACTTGCAGCCCTGGTCTCCTGTAAAAAAAAAAAAACACAACCACATCCCTCACCTGTCAGATGCTCTGTCCTGTCATCTGTGTCAGCGATAAATGGTTTCTATCTTGGATGGTGTCAAGATGCAACCATCCAAGCCGAAGACCACAGGAGAATAAGCTGCTGCAGCATCAGTGACTAGTGGTGACTGTTGTGAATTCTGCTCTTGGGTTCCCTTCAGTGGTTGTAGGTGGGAATGCAGTTGTCTGTGACTCGCAGTCCTGGCCAGGTGTATCGGATGATTACAATTCTGACTGGGATATTTAGGTGTGCAGGATCCTTTAGCCCTTGCCAGTTGTCAATGTTCCTTGTGAAGTGTTGGATCACTTTCTGGCTTCTCCTGCTTGCTGCCAAATTCAGCAAAGATAAGTGTTTGGTTTTTGTATCTGTGGCACACTGCTGTGTGCTTGTTTCAGTTTTATTCCTGCTCTGATTGTAGGATTCACTGGAGTTGCAGATTTACGCTCCTACATCTTTTAGTTAGATGTAGGAAGTTTTTTGTATATTCTGCTGTGGATGTTTTGAAGGGTTTTTATACTGACCGCACAGAACTCTGTCCTATCCTGTCCTATCTAGCTAGAGTGGCCTCCTGTGCTAAATCCTGTTTTTCTGCCTGTGTATCATTTTTCCTCTCCGACTCACCGCCAATATTTGTGGGGGGCTGTCTATCCTTTGGGGATTTTCTCTGAGGCAAGATAGTATTCCAATTTCCATCTTTAGGGGTATTTAGTCCTCCGGCTGTGACGAGGTGTCTAGGTGTGTTAGGTACACTCCACGGCTACTTCTAGTTGCAGTGTTAAGTTCAGGATTGTGGTCAGTATAGTGGCCACCTTCTCCAGTGAAAGTTCTCATGCAGCTCCAAGGTCACCTGATCATAACAGGTGACGTCATCGAATTTACCACAGGTCACTGAGGCTGTATTCACAGCTAAGCCAATGAACTATAGTGATCTCAGTGAGATCACTATGTGCAAAATGAGAAAAAGTCTCATGAAGCAGCACTGAGCTCAGTGAGTGTTAGGTCTCGAGTTCCCGCTTCTGCACAGGGGGAATCTCGAGCCATCTTCGCTGCGGTCTCCCATTCTTATCCAGCCGCAGTGGAGTCTGCTCAGCAAGGACGTCGGTCCCAGCGTCTTGCTCAGTCTCACTCTGTACAGAGAGTTACTGCTGCTTCTTCAGCTTCTGCCATTAAAGCCAGTGCTGGTCAGCAGCGAGCGGACTTCTATGGGACTAAGTCCTTGTCTGCACACACTGAGCATGCCCAGGGCAAGATCTCCCGTTGGAGATCGAGGGTCATGTGCTCAGGCTCTGCAGCACATTCCATTGGTCCTCTTGGCAGGTCTTGGAAGGGCAAAGTTTCTGTGGCCACTTCCTGTGCTGCAACTATATAAACTGTGCATGACCGCACGGCCATGCGCTAGTGTACAATTGTTAATGTGTGTATGTTGTGAGTGCAAGTCGTCCTTGGATACCCCTACCCTATTGAATGTCTGTTCGCGGAAAGTGTATAGTTGCTATCTAGCGCCCGACTTATCCTACAGCACGTATCACACATTACAGCGTCCAGTTGCTGTGACCGCCAGTACGGCGCCGTGCACTTCCTCTGTGCTTTCCTTACCCAAGCCTGGGTGGTTAGTGGCGTTCGTCAGTTCGGCACCGCATGCACTCTTGTGCCTTAACCCCTTCCCGACCTATGACGCCACGTAGGCGTCATGAAAGTCGGTGCCATTCCGACCCATGACGCCTATGTGGCGTCATGGAAAGATCGCGTCCCTGCAGGCCGGGTGAACGGGTTAACTCTCATTTCACCCGATCTGCAGGGACAGGGGGAGTGGTAGTTTAGCCCAGGGGGGGTGGCTTCACCCCCTCGTGGCTACGATCGCTCTGATTGGCTGTTGAAAGTGAAACTGCCAATCAGAGCGATTTGTAATATTTCACCTATTATAACGGGTGAAATATTACAATCCAGCCATGGCCGATGCTGAAATATCATCGGCCATGGCTGGAAATACTAATGTGCCCCCACCCCACCCCACCGATCGCCCCCCCAGCCCCCCGATCTGGCCGGTACACTGCTCCGGCTCCCCTCCGTCCAGTGCTCCGCTCCCCCCCCGTGCTCTTGTCCGCTCCCCCCGTGCTCCAATCACCCCCCCGTGCTCCGATCACCCCCCCTGCACTCCGATCCACCCCCCCGGTGCTCCGTTCCACCCCCCGGTGCTCCGTTCCAGCCCCCCCGTGCTCCGTTCCACGCCCCCCCGTTCTCCGTTCCACCCCTCCCGCGCTCCGATTCCCCCCCCGTGCTCCGATCCCCCCACCCCCGTGGTCCCCACACCCCATCATACTTACCGATCCAGCCGGGGTCCCGTCCGTCTTCTCCCTGGGCGCCGCCATCTTCCAAAATGGCGGGCGCATGCGCAGTGCGCCCGCCAAATCTGCCGGCCGGCAGATTCGTTCCAAAGTGCATTTTGATCACTGAGATAGATTATATCTCAGTGATCAAAATAAAAAAAATAATAAATGACCCCCCCCTTTGTCACCCCCATAGGTAGGGACAATAAAAAAAGAAAGAAATTTTTTTTTCCACTAATGTTAGAATAGGGTTAGGGTTAGGGGTAGGGTTAGGGTTAGGGGTAGGGTTAGGGCTAGGGTTAGGGTTAGGGTTAGGGGTAGGGTTAGGGTTAGGGCTAGGGTTAGGGGTAGGGTTAGGGCTAGGGTTAGGGTTTCGGTATGTGCACACGTATTCTGTTCCTCTGCGGATTTTTCCGCTGTGGATTTGATAAATCCGCAGTGCTAAACCGCTGCGGATTTATGGCGGATTTACCGCGTTTTTTTCTGCGCATTTCACTGCGGTTTTACAACTGCGATTTTCTATTGGAGCAGTTGTAAAACCGCTGCGGAATCCGCACAAAAGAAGTGACATGCTGTGGAATGTAAACCGCTGCGTTTCCGTGCAGTTTTTCCGCAGCATGTGTACAGCGATTTTTGTTTCCCGTAGGTTTACATTGAACTGTAAACTCATGGGAAACTGCTGCAGATCCGCAGCGTTTTCCGCAGCGTGTGCACATACCTTTAGAATTAGGCCATGTGCACACGGTGCGGATTTGGCTGCGGATCCGCAGCAGTGTTCCATCAGGTTTACAGTACCATGTAAACATATGAAAAACCAAATCCGCTGTGCCCATGGTGCGGAAAATACCGCGCGGAAACGCTGCGTTGTATTTTCCGCAGCATGTCAATTCTTTGTGCGGATTCCGCAGCGTTTTACACCTGTTCCTCAATAGGAATCCGCAGGTGAAATCCGCACAAAAAACACTGGAAATTCGTGGAAAATCCGCAGGTAAAACGCAGTGCCTTTTACCCGTGGATTTTTCAAAAATGGTGCGGAAATATCTCACACGAATCCGCAACGTGGGCACATAGCCTTAGGGTTAGGGTTGGAATTAGGGTTGTGGTTAGGGTTAGGGGTGTGTTGGGGTTAGGGTTGTGGTTAGGGGTGTGTTGCGGTTAGGGTTGTGATTAGGGTTATGGCTACAGTTGGGATTAGGGTTAGGGGTGTGTTGGGGTTAGTGTTGGAGTTAGAATTGAGGGGTTACCACTTTTTAGGCACATCAGGGGTCTCCAAACGCAACATGGCGCCACCATTGATTCCAGCCAATCTCGTATTCAAAAAGTCAAATGGTGCTCCTTCACTTCTGAGCCCTGACGTGTGCCCAAACAGTGGTTTACCCCCACATATGGGGTACCAGCATACTCAGGACAAACTGCGCAACAATTACTGGGGTCCAATTTCTCCTGTTACCCTTGTGAATCTAAAAAAATGCTTGCTAAAACATAATTTTTGAGGAAAGAAAAATGATTTTTTATTTTCACGGCTCTGCGTTGTAAACGTCTGTGAAGCACTTGGGGGTTCAAAGTGCTCACCACATATCTAGATAAGTTCCTTGGGGGGTCTAGTTTCTAAAATGGGGTCACTTGTGGGGGTTTCTACTGTTCAGGCACACCAGGGGCTCTGCAAACGCAACGTGACACCCGCAGACCATTCCATCAAAGTCTGCATTTCAAAAGTCACTACTTCCCTTCTGAGCCCTGACGTGTGCCCAAACAGTGGTTTACCCCCACTCATGGGGTATCAGCGTACTCAGGAGAAACTGGACAACAACTTTTGGGGTCCAATTTCTCCTGTAACCCTTAGGAAAATAAAAAATTCTGGGCTAAATAATTATTTTTGAGGAAAGAAAACGTATTTATTATTTTCACGGCTCTGCATTATAAACTTCTATGAAGCACTTGGGGGTTCAAAGTGCTCACCACACATCTAGATAAGTTCCTTTCGGGGTCTAGTTTCCAAAATGGGGTCACTTGTGGGGGGTTTCTACTGTTTAGGCACATCAGGGGCTCTGCAAACGCAACATGACGCCCGCAGAGCATTCCATCAAAGTCTGCATTTCAAAACGTCACTACTTCAATTCCAAGCCCCGGCATGTGCCCAAACAGTAGTTTACCCCCACATATGGGGTATCACCGTACTCAGGAGAAACTGGACAACAAATATTGTGGTCAAATTTCTCCTGTTACCTTTGGGAAAATAAAAAATTCTGGGCTAAATAATTATTTTTGAGGAAAGAAAACGTATTTATTATTTTCACGGTTCTGCATTATAAACTTCTATGAAGCGCTTGGGGGTTCAAAGTGCTCACCACACATCTAGATAAGTTCCTTTCGGGGTCTAGTTTCCAAAATGGGGTCACTTGTGGGGGGGTTCTACTGTTAAGCCACATCAGGGGCTCTGCAAACGCAACGTGACGCCCACAGAGCATTCCATCAAAGTCTGCATTTCAAAACGTCACTACTTCACTTCCGAGCCTCGGCATGTGCCCAAACTGTGGTTTACCCCCACATATGGGGTATCAGCGTACTCAGGAGAAACTGGACAACAACTTTTGGGGTCCAATTTCTTCTGTAACCCTTGGGAAAATAAAAAATTCTGGGCTAAATAATTATTTTTGAGGAAAGAAAACGTATTTATTATTTTCACGGCTCTGCATTATAAACTTCTATGAAGCACTTGGGGGTTCAAAGTGCTCACCACACATCTAGATAAGTTCCTTTGGGGGTCTAGTTTCCAAAATGGGGTCACTTGTGGGGGGTTTCTACTGTTAAGCCACATCAGGGGCTCTGCAAACGCAACGTGACGCCCACAGAGCATTCCATCAAAGTCTGCATTTCAAAACGTCACTACTTCACTTCCGAGCCCCGGCATGTGCCCAAACAGTGATTTACCCCCACATATGGGGTATCAGCGTACTCAGGAGAAACTGGACAACAACTTTTGGGGTCAAATTTCTCCTGTTACCCTTGGGAAAATAAAAAATTGCAGGCTAAAAGATCATTTTTGAGAAAATAATTTTTTTTTTTTGTTTTCATGGCTCTGCGTTATAAACTTCTGTGAAGCACTTGGGGGTTCAAAGTCCTCACCACACATCTAGATTAGTTCCTTTGGGGGTCTAGTTTCCAAAATGGTGTCATTTCTGGGGGATCTCCAATGTTTAAGCACACAGGGGCTCTCCAAACGTGACATGGTGTCCGCTAATGATTGGAGCTAATTTTCCATTTAAAAAGCCAAATGGCGTGCCATCCCTTCCGAGCCCTGCCGTGCGCCCAAACAGTGGTTTACCCCCACATATGGGGGTATCAGCGTACTCAGGACAAACTGGACAACAATATTTGGGGTCCAATTTCTCCCATTATCCTTGGCAAAATAGGAAATTCCAGGCTAAAAAATCATTTTTGAGGAAAGAAAAATTATTTTTTATTTTCATGGCTCTGCGTTATAAACTTCTGTGAAGCACCTGGGGGATTAAAGTGCTCAATATGCATCTAGATAAGTTCCTTGGGGGGTCTAGTTTCCAAAATGGGGTCACTTGTGGGGGAGCTCCAATGTTTAGGCACACAGGGGCTCTCCAAACGCGACATGGTGTCCGCTAACAATTGGAGCTAATTTTCCATTCAAAAAGTCAAATGGCGCGCCTTCCCTTCCGAGCCCTGCCGTGTGCCCAAACAGTGGTTTACCCCCACATATGAGGTATCGGCGTACTCGGGAGAAATTGCCCAACAAATTTTATGATCCATTTTATCCTACTGCCCATGTGAAAATGAAAAAATTGAGGCGAAAAGAATTTTCTTGTGAAAAAAAAGTACTTTTTCATTTTTACAGATCAATTTGTGAAGCACCTGAGGGTTTAAAGTGCTCACTAGGCATCTAAATAAGTTCCTTGGGGGGTCTAGTTTCCAAAATGGGGTCACTTGTGGGGGAGCGCCAATGTTTAGGCACACAGGAGCTATCCAAACGCGACATGGTGTCCGCTAACGATGGAAATAATATTTCATTCAAAAAGTCAAATGGCGCTCCTTCCCTTCCGAGCCTTACCATGTGCCCAAACAGTGGTTTACCCCCACATGTGAAGTATTGGTGTACTCAGGAGAAATTGCCCAACACATTTTAGGATCCATTTTATCCTGTTGCCCATGTGAAAATGAAAAAATTGAGGCTAAAAGAATTTTTTGTGAAAAAAAAGTACTTTTTGATTTTTACGGATCAATTTGTGAAGCACCTGGGGGTTCAAAGTGCTCACTATGCATCTAGATAAGTTTCTTGGGGCGTCTAGTTTCCAAAATGGGGTCACTTGTGGGGGAGCTCCAATTTTTAGGCACACGGGGGCTCTCCAAACGTGACATGGTGTCCGCTAAAGAGTGGAGCCAATTTTTGATTCAAAAAGTCAAATGGCGCTCCTTCCCTTCCAAGCCCTGCCGTGTGCCCAAACAGTGGTATACCCCCACATATGAGGTATTAGCGTACTCAGGACAAATTGGACAACAACTTTCGTGGTTCAGTTTCTCCTTTTACCATTGGGAAAATAAAAAAATTGTTGATAAAAGATAATTTTTGTGACTAAAAAGTTAAATGTTCATTTTTTCCTTCCATGTTGCTTCTGCTACTGTGAAGCACCTGAAGGGTTAATAAACTTCTTGAATGTGGTTTTGAGTACCTTGAGGGGTGCAGTTTTTAGAATGGTGTCACTTTTGGGTATTTTCAGCCATATAGACCCCTCAAACTGACTTCAAATGTGAGGTGGTCCCTAAAAAAAATGGTTTTGTAAATTTCGTTGTAAAAATGACAAATCGCTGGTCAAATTTTAACCCTTATAACTTCCTAACAAAAAAAAATTTTGTTTCCAAAATTGTGCTGATGTAAAGTAAACATGTGGGAAATGTTATTTATTAACTATTTTGTGTCACATATCTCTCTGGTTTAACAGAATAAAAATTCAAAATGTGAAAATTGCGAAATTTTCAAAATTTTCGCCAAATTTCCGTTTTTATCACAAATAAACGCAGAATTTATTGACCTAAATTTACCACTAACATGAAGCCCAATATGTCACGAAAAAACAATCTCAGAACCGCTAGGATACGTTGAAGCGTTCCTGAGTTATTTCCTCATAAAGGGACACTGGTCAGAATTGCAAAAAACGGCAAGGTCTTTAAGGTCAAAATAGGCTGGGTCATGAAGGGGTTAATATTGTAATTCAGTTTCCTTACACACCCAGTTGCGGTGTTGTGCCAGCAGGGGTCTAATCGGACTTCAATCCTAGTTGGGGTTGAGTTCGCTGACTACTTGCTCGCGCTCTATGTGCGGTACCGCGGTCCTGTGACGCAACAGGATCGCTTCTTTCACGCTGGGTGAAGTTTAACCCACGTGTGTATACTTATGAGTACCGCCATATAGTCCGTCATTACTTGGCAGCAGGTTCCATCTCTGCACGGTGGACCCCGGGCTGCGAACGCACCATACTCTATCAGTCTTATTATTTGGTTCGTTCCGCTAGCCCTAACATTACACTAGCGCCAGGGTCTGGCTAGTAATGACGGACAAACAGCAATCCTTGTGGTATATCCAGCAGCTGGAGGGTAGGTTGGCGGCTCTTGAGAGCGCAATGTCAGCTGTGGATGTTACCGCAGTTGCTGTACAGGCTGCTAGCGTGGCTGTAGCAACCCTGTCCATTGCCACCCCTGCTCCGACATTTTCTCGCCTCCCGCTGCCAGAAAATTTTTCTGGTGATAGCAAATTTTGTAGGGGATTTGTGAGTCAGTGCTCTATTCACCTCGAGCTCCTGGCTGCACGTTTTCCAACAGAGCGGGCTAAGGTGGGATTTATAGTGTCTCTCTTGTCGGACAGGGCGTTGGAATGGGCTACGCCGCTGTGGGAGCGTGGCGATCATGTGGTGCAGAGTGCTCCGCTGTTTCTGAGCACTCTGAAACAGGTCTTTTTAGGACCTCAAGTCACCCATGATACTGCGCTCCAACTGCTGGCATTAACTCAGGGTGAGTCCTTGGTCAGTCATTTTGCCGTCCAATTCCGCACTTTAGCTTCTGAGCTGGATTGGTCGGATAAAGCTCTTATCCCCATATTTTGGAGGGGCCTGGCTGACCACGTTAAGGACGCTCTGGCCACTAGGGAGGTTCTTGCCACACTGGAGGAGTTAATAACTGTCTCCACTCGAATTGACCTCCGTTTTAACGAGCGGAGGTTAGAGCGAGCCCAGTGTAGGCAGAGGTTTCGGCTGGCTCCTACCTTCGCCAAACCTCTGGAATCTCCGGTCCTGGTTCCTGAGTCACATGAGGCCAGGGAAGTGTCACAAGCGGGATCTAAGTCCCGGACCGCTTGTGCACTCAAGGTCTGTCATGTTTGCCAGCAGTCAGGACATCTAGCCACCAGATGCTCTCAGCGGTCGAGGAAACGTCAGCGTCTAGTGGTAGTAGGTGGAGGTACACTAGACACGGCGACGTTTGCCTCTAAATTGTCCTTTAAGGGGTCAATTACTATAGGCTCATTCTCCCACTCGTTAGAGCTCTGCGTGGATTCTGGGGCGGAGGGCAATTTTATGTCTTCTGCCTTCGCCCAACGTCACGCAATACCCCTGGTTATGCTAGCTCAACCAGTAACGGTACGAGTGGTGAATGGGTCGACATTGCCCTCACAGATAACACACCAGACCATCCCTTTTACTCTGTCCATGTCGCCATCTCATCAGGAGATTATATCTCTGCTTGTCATTCCTGAGGGAATTGATGAGGTCCTGTTGGGAATACCTTGGCTACGGTACCACTCTCCTCATATCGAGTGGTCCTCTGGCAGAATCCTGGGATGGGGCGAATCTTGTGGGGGTAGGTGTCAGAGGGAGTGCGTTCAGGTTGCTACTACAGAGGTACCCGCAGATCTTTCCTCTCTCCCCAAGCAGTATTGGTCTTATGCAGACGTGTTCTCCAAAAAGGCGGCGGAGATCCTTCCGCCCCATCGCCCCTATGACTGTCCTATTGATCTCTTGCCTGGTGCTGAGCCTCCCCGGGGTCGAGTCTATCCGCTATCTCTCCCGGAGACGGAGGCAATGTCACAGTACATCCAGGAAAATCTGGCAAGAGGATTCATTAGGAAGTCAGTGTCACCTGCTGGGGCAGGGTTCTTCTTCGTGCAGAAGAAGAATGGGGAATTGCGTCCATGCATAGACTACAGGGGTCTTAATGCCATCACCGTTAAAAATAAGTATCCTTTGCCCTTGATATCTGAGCTCTTCGATAGGCTTCGGGAAGCAAGGGTATTTACTAAACTAGATCTGCGGGGTGCTTACAACCTGATTCGCATCCGTGAGGGGGACGAATGGAAGACGGCTTTTAACACCAGGGATGGGCACTATGAATATCTGGTGATGCCCTTCGGGTTCTGTAATGCCCCAGCCGTTTTCCAAGACTTTGTGAATGATATCTTCCGGGATATGCTTTCCACCTCGGTCGTAGTCTATCTGGATGATATTCTCATCTACTCTCCAGATATTGACTCCCACCGGAGAGATGTTTGCAAAGTCTTCGACCTCCTACGGGCAAACTCCCTCTATGCCAAGTTGGAGAAGTGTATGTTTGAGCAGGAGTCCTTGCCTTTCCTAGGCTACATCATCTCTGCCCAGGTATTGGCTATGGATCCTGCCAAACTACAGGCTGTGATGGACTGGCAGGAACCCCATTCTCTTAAAGCGGTGCAGCGCTTTATGGGGTTCATTAATTATTATCGCCAGTTCATTTCGCACTTCTCAACTTTGGTGGCTCCCTTGGTTGCCCTCACCAAGAAGGGGGCGAATCCCAAATTGTGGTCTGAGGAGGTCTCCAAGGCCTTTAACTCTATAAAGTCACACTTCGCTAGCGCTCCCATCCTACATCGCCCCGATGTTGATAAGCCATTTATCATGGAGATGGATGCCTCTTCTGTTGGTGCTGGAGCAGTCCTCTTCCAAAAGAATGCTCAAGGTCGGAAGCATCCTTGCTTCTTTTTCTCCAAGACCTTCTCACCAGCAGAGAGGAATTATTCCATCGGGGACAGGGAGTTGCTAGCCATGAAGTTGGCTTTCTCGGAGAGGAGACATCTCTTGGAGGGAGCCCTTTTTCCCTTCCAAGTCTTCACAGACCATAAAAATTTGGTGTACCTGCAGACAGCCCAGTTGAATTCTCTCCAGGCCAGATGGTCCTTATTCTTCTCCCGGTTTCATTTCACCCTCCATTTTCTTTCTGGGGAGAAGAACATTCGGGCCGACGCTCTCTCTCTCTCTCGCTCCGTTGTGTCATCTGCGGAGGAGGAGGAGGAGCCTCGGCTTATTGTCCCCACCGAGAGCTTGAGAACTGTGGCCCCGGTTTCGCTAGAGTCTGTGCCCCGGGCAAGACTTTTGTTTCATCCAGTTTGCGACCGGAGGTTCTCTCTTGGGCACACTCGTCCAAGGTGGGTGGACATTTTGGTACCAAAAGGACATCTGAGTTACTGGCGAGGACATACTGGTGGCCGCATATGGCTCGTGATGTCGCAGAGTATGTTCGGGCGTGTGTCTCTTGCGCCAAGAACAAGACTCCTCGGCAACGGCCAGCTGGTTTGCTTTATCCTCTGCCGGTGGCGGACAGGCCCTGGGAGATGGTCGGGATGGACTTTGTGGTGGGCTTACCCAAGTCTCGTAACTGCACCATTATCTGGGTGATCACCGACCATTTTTCCAAAATGGTGCACTTGGTGCCTCTTCCACGGCTACCTTCTGCACGGGCGTTGGCTGTCTTGTTCGTCAAGCATATCTTTCGCCTACACGGTATGCCAGACAAAATTGTTAGTGACCGGGGTCCCCAGTTTGCGTCTCGATTCTGGAGAGAGCTTTGTCGTCTACTCAGTATTGAGTTGAATCTCTCTTCGGCATATCATCCCGAGACGAATGGGTTGGTAGAGAGGGCCAACCAGACCTTGGTCACATATTTACGACATTTTGTTTCTGCCAGGCAGGATGACTGGGCATCCTTGCTACCGTGGGCAGAGTTTGCACTTAACAATGCCGTAGCCGACTCCACTGGTCAGACTCCATTCCTCCTAAATTACGGCCAGCATCCGCGTGTTCCTGTGCCCATGCCTGTGTCTTCTGCTGACTCCAGGGTGGCAGACTGGGCTGTGGAGGCACGGGACATTTGGGACCGCACGCAGGATGCCATTTGGGCCTCCAAGGAGAGAATGAGGTCCTCCGCCAATGTTCATCGGCGCCCCGCTCCGACCTTTGCTCCTGGCGACTTGGTGTGGCTCTCCGCCCGTAACATCAGGCTGCGAGTTGAGTCCACTAAGTTTGCTCCTCGCTACTTGGGTCCCTTCAAGGTTCTCGAACAGGTTAATCCTGTGGTCTACCGTTTGGCTCTTCCTCCACGCTTGGGTATCACCGACACCTTTCATGTGTCCCTCTTGAAACCCGTATACATGTCCCGGTTTTCCGAGTCATCTGCCGGGACATCGGGTTCGTCTACGGACGATTACGAGGTGAACGCTATTTTGGGGTGCAAGGTGGTACGCGGCAAAAAGTTCTATCTGGTGGATTGGAAGGGTTATGGCCCAGAGGACAGGTCATGGGAGCCTGCTGAAAACATTCGGGCCCCACAGCTCATTGCTGCCTTCGAGCGTAGCGAGGCCCAAGGAGGGGGGGCCCTAGGAGGGGGGGTAATGTTAGGTCTCGAGTTCCCGCTTCTGCACAGGGGGAATCTCGAGCCATCTCCGCTGCGGTCTCCCATTCTTATCCGCTAGCCCTAACAGTGAGTTCACTGCAGTTCACCATACTGAGCATGTTCGTGACGTGACATCTTCTCATTGGTGGTCGGACGTCAGCTGCTCTGGTGATGTGGCAGTTCCGGATTGGTCCACTGGCAAGGTCCTGTCTGACTGGACATGAGCCTAGTGCATAAAAGGTTCTCAGAGGCGCACATCGGTGCGCTAGTATCATTTTATGTACGGCTATGTGAGTGAGTCTCTACCACTCTGTCAGCAAGCATCGCGTGTCTGCCTAGTTTTGGATTGTTCACGTAGGCAGGCAGCTAGCATCAGTGGGGGCAATTAGCCATTGGTTTAACATCTGGTTCCTACATGTTTGTGCTTAGCACAGCAGAGTTCCAGAGCAAGCACAACCCTAGTCAGAGTATTAAGCTCAGAGCTGTTCCGTTTCTGTGTGTGAGTGACACAGCTCAGTTGCAGAGCATCTGGTTCATTTATGTGTGCAAGTTCAGTTCACATGCTTGCCCTGTGCCGTTTAACAGGACAAAGCACTTAGCAATCATTTGTGCTGTTCTTTTCTGTGGAAAAACTGAGTTTGGAACTCAGCGTCCTGATCACACTGGGTGGCGTTTACCCAGTATGTACGGGTTATTACTCACCATGCATCCCGTCATTATTCACTAGCAGCAGTTTTCCACCTTTGCACGGTTGACCCCAGGTTGTGATTGCGCTTAATTATGTATTTATTTAGCGCAATCCACCAACCCTATCAGTGTACTATCTCCATCTCAGTGAAAAAATATAAATATATGCATTTTTTAGAGTTGTGGGGAGCCGCAATTAGAACTTTGGCTATGCGGCCATGTGATTGCCTTGTACGTCCTTGCTTGCAGGGCAGTAATTATGAGGGCAATCTGGCTTGATTCTCGGAGCCCGAGACTCCATGGATCCCATTGCCAGATTCCGCTCATCATAAGCAGCATACCGGGCAGGGAGGGGAGCCAAGACACATTTCTTGCACAGGGGCCCCAAGCTGTCAGTGTCTGCCCCTGTGCTGGTGGGTGCCGAGGTCCAAATTTTACACCTGTGCCCAAGAGATACTAGTGACGCCACTGGATGAATTCATGCACACATACCAAATAATGTAGGTGGATGCACTCATACACAACATTGTTACATAGTCACTGATACCACACATTCTGCTAACAGATTGAACATGCCATATTTATACAAAGGGTTCTATTTTATGCACTAGTAGAAATAACTTGTCATATGCCACTGATTGCCTCCAGTCACTTATAATCCAGTGTACTGCTCTATCAATCAGCTCTGTGCATTAGCAATAGAGTTTTTTCTTAAACTCAAAACAGTATACTTGTAGTCTGGGGCACATGACGCAGATCTATTGGCATACCCATACTACTAGAAAATTTTCAATTAAAAAAGTTTTCATATCTTTATAATATGATGTTTAAAAGTTGGACTTTGTTCACTAGTTTAATATATTGCATTACTAAATTTGAGATACATTCTAATTTTAATGTAGATCTGCTGTATTTTGAGTATAGAAAAAAAGACTTAGAATGACGGTAGAAATGTATCTGTATGGATAAGGAACAAGTAGAGTGCTTCTTCTTGAAAAACAGGACTAAGCATTCAAGATATAGCTGATAACTTTAACAGTATTAAAGATAATTTATTTAAAAAAATGAAACAAAGTACTGAGAGTAAAAGCAAAAATGATAGTCTTTTTTCAGTGATATCAAGAATCGAAAAGTAAATTAACTGATTTGTCTGTGTTTGTACGTATTTTTTTTCAGAGGTACATATTACGCTTATTAAAAATTAATTCCACAGTACTGTAAAGTACATTTTTGCAAAAATTGTTCACATTGATGGATACCTTGCAATGTACTTTAAATTATATTGCCTCTGGCTCCAAATAAATTGCATTTTAAGTTGCTTGAATTCAGCGACTTACAGCCTACTGGCAGAAAAATACCTTCACTATCAATTTTTTAATACAGTATTGTGCTCAATGCTTTTCTGCCCATAAAAGTTTTTTTTAATAGCCATCTAACTGCTTAACTTATCAGCAGACCAAAAAGTTGGAAAAATGGTTCATATTTATAAGTTCATTGTTGGTTTCCAAAGTTTTTTGCAAGCACATCTAATTCCAAAGTATAAAATGATCAATTCAGTTCAAATACATATGTAGAAAAACCTGATAAATTAAATTGACTAAGTGTCTACATGCAGCAATGATCAAACTTGGGTAATGAGATTATCTACAGATGGCCTTTTCTTGTGAATGCCAGATTTCATGCAAATGTTTTATTAAAGTCGATCAGGTAGAACTCCAAATGTTTGTTTAGAATAAGGTAGTGCAATAGTTACATGATGATAATATTATAATTCCATATATCTTCACACAAAGAGCTTATTCAGATGTCCATACCAATCGATCCGAGATTGGACCACAAAACATGGACAGGCTGGTTAATTCTGTTTCAATACAACAAGAGTGGTGCAGATTGCTTAGAAGAAAATGGGTTTGGTTTCTTACTAGAGAGATGAGGTTTAAGTTCCTATACAGTATCTACTCTAAGTTTAGACAGTCTACAAACTAGCCATTTTTAGTGAAAGTAGCCTAATGATCTTTTGAAATATCTTAGAATATTTCAGGATTTATGATTCGTTAACTAGATATTCTTTGTCACATATTTTTAGGCTCTATAAAAAGCTCTTTGATGGCTAAGCACTATTTGTACTTATTTATACGTATGTCTTTCACTAGACATTTCTCTCAGCTTAATGCCAGACTAAACTATATTTAGCATTACAGTACTCATAGGATTATGAAGCAGACTATTTAAAGTCCTTTTGTGATGAATAAACTTTACACCGTGTTCCAAATTATTATGCAAATTGGATTTAAGTGTCATAAAGATTTAATTGTTTGGTTTTTCAAATAAACTCATGGATGGTATTGTGTCTCAGGGCACAATGGATCACTGAAATCAATCTTAAACACATGTGATAATTAGTTTTCCAGGTGATTCCAATTAAAGGAAAACTACTTAAAAACGATGTTCCACATTATTAAGCAGGCCACAGTTTTAAAGTAACATGGGCAAGAAAAAGGATCTATCTGCTGCTCAAAAGCATCAAATAGTGCAATGCCTTGGTCGAGGGTTGAAAGCATTAGATATTTCACAAAAACTTAAGCGTGATCATCGTACTGTTAAGAGATTTGTGGCTGAATCTGAGCACAGATGTGTTCGTGCTGATAAAGGCATAATGAGGAAGCTTTCTGCCAGGCAATTTAATCGGATTAAGAGAGCAGCTGCTAAAAAGCAATTACAAACCAGCAAACAGATGTTTGAAGCTGCTGGTGCCTCTGGAGTCCATCAAACTTCAAGGTGTAGGATCCTTCAAAGGCTTGCTTTGGTTCATAAGCCCACTATTCGGCCACCCCTAAACAGTGTTCACAAGCAGAAACAGTTGCAGTGGGCCCAGACATACATGAAGACTAATTTTCAAATAGTCTTGCTTACTGATGAGTGTCGAGCAACCCTGGATGGTTCAGATGGAAGGAGTAGTGGATGGTTGGTGGATGGCCACCATGTCCCAACAAGGCTGCGACATCCGCAAGGAGGCGAAGGAGTCATATTTTGAGCCGGAATCATGTGAAAACATCTGGTAGGGCCCTTTAAGGTTCCTGAAGGTGTGAAAATGACCTATGCAAAGTATATAGAGTTTCTGAGCAGAAACGTGCCTTAAGGAGCAAAATCATCTTCATGCATGACAATGCACCATCTCATGCTGCAAAGAATACCTCTAAGACTTTGGCTGCTATGGGCATAAAAGGAGATAAACTCATGGTGTGGCCACCATCTTCCCCTGACCTCAACCCTATAGAGAACCTTTGGAGTATTATCAAGCAAAAGATCTATGAGGGTGGGAGGCAGTTCACATTAAACAGCCGCTCTGGGAGGCTATTCTGACTTCAAGCAAAGAAATACAAGCAGAAATGCTCCAAAAACTCACAAGTTCAATGGATGCAAGAATTGTGAAGGTGATATCAAAGAAGGGTTCTTATGTTAACATGTAACTTGGCCTGTTGGGATGTTTTGGAGTGAACAGTCACTGCAGGACAAGAGGTGAGTATGTCATTTTTTTTTAATCGCAGCAGTAGCATATGGGGCACAATATTCTATGGAGCGTCTTATGGGGCCATAATCAACCTTTATGCAGCATTATATGGGTCATATTTTTGTATGAAGCATCTTAAGGGGCCCATCATAAACTTTATGGAGCATTATATGGGGTGTATTTTGTATGGAGCATCTTATGGGGCCCGTCATAAACTTTATGGAGCATTATATGGGGCGTATTTTGTACGGAGCATTATTTGGGGCTCCTGATTCAGTATGGATATTCAAAAACACTTAACCTACTGATGTCTCAATTAATTTTACTTTTATTGATATCTATTTTTATTTTTGAAATTTATCAGCAACTGCTGCATTTCCCACCCTAGGCTTATACTCAAGTCATTAAGTTTTCCCAGTTTTTTGTGGCAAAATTAGGGGTCTCGGCTTATACTCGGGTCGGCTTATACTTCAAGTATATATTTATGTCCAATACAAATGCAAACTACATTTCACTGAAAGAGTATACAGAATCTGGCAACTAAATTGTACTCATCTGTACGATGGATCTGTAGTTGTGCTTCTCCATGGTTTGATATACTTTGTGCTTTGTAAAATGATGCTGCATTATTGTAGTTTTGAATATGTGAACAGTTGTGATAAGTTGCATAATAGAAAATATATTGAATAACTAAATGATATGTCGAATTTGGAATGTTTGCTATTTTCTAATCTGTTAGTCACTCAAATAATATGGGAAACTATATAGTGATTGATCCAATGCATTTACAATATGATCCACAAAGTGGCTCCAGTGGCACTTGCGTAGTAGCATATATCTGCAATTGATGCTCGAAATGTACGCAAACCCCACCTACTGGTGGGTGGTGGTTGCGCAGATTGAGTTCATTGCTTGCTACTGTGCATGTGCGGCCTCCGGTGCCATTTTGTTGGAGAAAAAAAAAAATTGGTTCCAGCAAAATGAAAGCGGAACATGCTCAGTAGTCTCTATTGGCAAGCGATAGATACTACTGTGCCTGCGCTTCCGCCGCCATTGTGCTGGAGTCTAAAATTCCAATAAAGTGAATAAAAAGTGGAAATTATCATGGTCTACTAGATACGATCTTAGTGTTGAAGGGAAAGAGAAATGAAAGACTGCCAAGAACTGACATGTTAAGTGTAAGGCTATATCCCAGTTTTGTTCAAGGATAATGCTGAGAAGAAACAAATATGAGTATAATTTTTTTTCTACTTTTAGTTCAGCGAATGATGAGATTAGTGACATTTTAAAGCAGAATTGGCATATAATAATAGTAGAGCCTATCCTGGGCTCCATTTTACCAAGAAACCCAGGAATCATATTTCGTAGGCCACTGACCATAAGAAACATTATAGCATCCAGCCGTATACAAACCAAACCCTACATACATGATAAACAAATGATCCTGAAAGAAATATTGTCCTCTTCATTTTCCCATTCCACAGTGAGCGTAAGATTGTTTTTCCCAGCTTATAATACAGCTATTTTTAGCCATTCCTGTTTGTTCTGGATGTAGTTTTTGCAGCTTTGATCCAGTAAATTGTATGTTTTTTCTGGTGTTGCATATTATATTTTTAGTTGGGAAATTTGTTAAATGGCAAATTTTGCGCTGATTCAACCATTTATCCATGTAGTGTACAAAATAAAAGACTATTGTATTTTCAACTACCTTGCATAAATCAATAGTACAGGCAATTATTTATCATTCTCTGTGAAATAGCTGCTTAACTTTTCTTACTCAGAGGAGACAGACTGAAAGTATCATGACACAGCTCATCATAATCTGTGGAGAGTGAAGGGGAGCGGAAAAGTGACCAACAGAGAAGGGAACAAACAGAAAAACATTGTGCAGAGCTTTGTAACAAGTGTTTTACCTCACATCAGAGCAAGAGAAATTCACCACACTCTCTTAGTTCAGGTGATGCAAATTTTCTTAATTATCCGTGAAAGCAGAGACATGCAAACAGGTGTTGGGAGCAGTGTGACAACGTTACCTCCAAGTTTCAACTCTGCTAGGGTCTTTATCACAATGTCAGTGAAGAGGAATGGACAAGATGGGAAAATCATTCACTATTAAACAGATATCAGCAATATAACAGATCATCCCACGTGGAATATAGAATATTTTCAACAAAAAAGTTAATGAAAATAAATGAATCCAAATGCAAGAAAATAAATACCCCCAAATACCCCCCAAAATATTTATAGTACAAGCAAATGAGCAAAATGGTTGAAATTGTATGGTGGTATGTAATGCCGACACTGGATCACACGCTCAAAAACGCAAAGGCAGAAGAATAAGGATATAGCTATAAAACACAAATTCATGGAAAAAGCAAATAATAATAATAATTTTATTTTTATAGCGCCAACATATTCCGCAGCCCTTTACATTTTAGAGGGGATTTGTATAGACAATAAAAGACAATAACAATAAACACAGATCAAAACAGATACAGGAGGAATGAGGAAGCCTGCTCGCAAGCTTACAATCTATGAGGAAAAAGGGAGACACGAAAGGTGGATACTAGTAATTGCTTTCATTGTTTGGACCAACCATAGTGTAAGAATCGGGTGTTCATGTAAAGCTGCATGAACCGGTTATCAGCCTAAGTATGCAACAGTGCAGACACAGAGGGCTATTAAATGCATAAAGCATGTGAGAACAGGATATGCGGAACCTGGTTATGGTAAAAATTTTGAAGGGGCAACACCGGGATAGTTAGGTTAATGCGTTAAGGTGGTAGGCCAGTCTGAAGAAATGCGTTTTTAGGTTCACTTAAAACTGTGGGTATTGGGGATTACTCAAATGACCCTGGGTAGTGCATTCCAAAAAATTGGCTCACCACATGAAAAGTCTTGGAGATGGGAGTGGAAGGTTCTGAATATTGAGAATGTTAACCTCAGGTCATTAGCAGAATGGAGGGCACGGGTAGAGTGGTAGACTGAGACAAGGGAGGAGATTTAGGGTGGTGCTGAGCCATGGAGTGATTTGTGAGTGAGGGTAATAAGTTTATACTGGATTCTGGAGTGGATGGTTAACCAGTGTAATGACTGGCACAAGGTAGAGGCATCAGTGTAACGATTGGCGAGGAATATGATCCTGGCTGCAGAATTCAAGACAGATTGGAGGGGGAGCGTTTGGTAAGAGGAAGACCGGTTAGTAGAGAGTTACAATGGTCCAGGCAAGAATGAATAAGAGAAACAGCAAGAGTTTTTGCAGAGTCGAAAGAAAGAATGAATCGAATTCTTGAAATGTTTTTCAGGTGCAGATAACAAGAGAGAGCCAGTGATCGGATGTGGGGGGGATTGACCACTCCGAATCAACTATGACACCAAGACAGCGGGCATGTTACTGGGGAGTAATGGTGGAACCACACACGGAAATGGCAATGTTGGGCATAGGTAGGATAGTAGAGGGAGGAAACACAAGGAGTTCAGATTTTGACAGGTTCATCTTCACTGGTGTTTTCTAAAAAGGCAGGCATGATGTCAGGAGAGGAGGTATATAATTGCAAATAATATAGAAGGAAAGAAACTCTCAGATTTTACTTGGTTTCTATTAAAAAATGTCACCCATGTGAATGGAAATCGCAAATGCAGAGTTATAGGAGTTAGGTACTGAAAAAGAAAGACAGGCATGTAAGATGTGCAGAGATTCACAATATAGAGGGACCACTATATGGTTGGAATTGAATACTTGCATTGCCTGAGTGCCAAATGATGCTCCCAAGTCTATGTGTGCTTTTTCCAGTATGATCCCAGATCCACAATGACAAGTTTAAATGTCGGCACGTATAGTCAGACCAGAAGTGAATCACTGTGATGACTCATTGCATGGTTGCCAGGCATGAAAGTGATGTGCCATGGGAGTCAGGGCATGTCTGGTTATTTACACTTAGGTTGATTACAGGGGTGGGGATGTCTGTTACTCTGTGGACATAGTGTAGAGTCTGAATGGATGCAATAAAGCCTGTAGGAGCTATTTAAAGTATGTGGATATCCCTGGAGGAAGGAATGGTATAAAGTAGTAACACATTGTTCTTGTCAGAGGTGGGGCTGAAATTGTTGGAGGGTATAGGTATAGGAATACTGACGCACACTTACTGAATACATAATAGTAGATCATTGTGTCTACAATAGGAAAATTTGTACAAAGGAATACAGTTGTGCTCAAATGTTTACATACCCCGGCAGAATTTTAGCTTTCTTGATAACGCCAAAACTTTTTCTCCACTCATGTTTAGTATTCATATACAGTTGTGCTCAAAGGTTTACATACCCCAACATAATTTTTGCATTCTTAGCCTTTTTTCAGAGAATATGAATAACACAAAAACTTTTTTCCATTCATGGCTAGTGGTTGGGTGAAGCGATTTATTGTCAAACTACTGTGTTTTCTCTTTTTAAAGCATAATGACAACCCAAAACAACCAAATGACCCTGATCAAACATTTACATACCCCATTTCTTAATGCCGTGTATTGCCTCCTATACCATCAATGACAACTTAAAGTCTTTTTCAGTAGTTGTGGATGAGGTTCTTTATTTTCTCAGATGGTAAAGCTGCCCACTCTTCTTAGCAAAAAGCTTCCAGTTCCTGAAAATTCCTGGGCTGTCCAGCACTCTTGAGGTCTCCCTAGATTGGCTCAATGATAGGAGTCAGGAGACAGAGATGGCCTTTCCAGAACCTTCACTCTGACCTGCTGTGGCCAATGACAGGTCAAATTGACCTTGTGTTTTGGATCATTGTCATGTTGGAATGTCCAAGTACGTCCAATGCACAGCATATGGTCTGATGAGTGCAAACTTGTCTCCAGTATTTGCTGAAAACATGCTGCATTCATCTTTCCTTCAACTTTGACCAAGTTTTCTGAGCCTTTGTAGCTCACACATCACCAAAATATCAGCGATCCACCTCCTTGCTTTACATTAGGAATTATGTTCCTTTCATCTAAGGCCTTGTTGACCTCTCTCCAAATGTAATGTTTATGGTTGTGGCCAAAAATTTCAATTTTGGTCTTACCACTCCAAATTACCTTGTTCAGAAGTTTTGAGGCTTGTCTCTTTGCTGTTTTGCATATTGTAGGTGAGATACTTTGTGGCCTTTGCGCAGTAATGGCTTTCTTCTGGTGACTCGACCATGCAGCCCATTTTTCTTCAAGTGCCTACTTATTGTGCATTTTGAAACAGCCACACTGCTAGTTTTCAGAGAGTCCTGTATTTCAGCTCATGTTTTTTGTGGGTTTTTCTTTGCATCCCGAACAATTTTCCTGGCAGTTGTGGACAACATTTTTGCTGGTCTGCCTGACCGTGGTTTTGTTTTTTCAGAACCCCTAATTTTTCATTTGTTAATCACAGTTTTAATGCTGGTGACTGGCATTATCATTTCCTTGGATATCTTTTTGTATCCCTTTCCAGTTTTATACAGTTCAACTACCTTTTCCTGTAGATCCGCTGACAATTCTTTTGCATTCCCCATGACTAACAATCCGTTAACATCAGTGGCTGGATAAAAAATGCAAGAGTCTGTCTGGATCCCAGAAACTCACTCAGCTTTATGCACACATACAGATTACAAGCAAACAGGTCACAGGTGAGGATGTTACCTTTAGTAGCCATTCAAACCCATTTGTGTTAACTTCTGTGCATGTTATCAGGCCAAAATCACCACGGTATGTGAACTTTTGATCAGTGTCATTTGAATGTTTTGGGTTGTCATTATGATTTAAAAAGAGAAAACACAGTAGTTTGATGATAATTGGCTTCACCCAACCAATAACCATGAGTGGAGAAAAGGTTTTGGTGTTATCATTCATATTTTCAGAAAAACATGCAAGAAAGCTAAAATTCTGCTGGGGTATGTAAACTTTTCAGCACAACTGTATCTGTGCCAGCATGTGGAATGTTGTTTGTAGAGCTTGTGGGGAGTAAACATAGCATTCTTCAAAGAGACTCTTGTAAGCAGTAGAGTAAACCTGGGGCTACATTGGAGCCCTTCATGGTCCTGCATGTTTCTACATAATATATGCCGCTAAATAGGAAGAAGTTTTCATGAAGGACCAATTTAAGAAGGTCAAGGCAGAACTGGAATGAGTTGTTGTCTATATTAGTTTAGGATAACATGATAGAAATGGCTTCAAGTCTGTTGTCATGAAAAATACGAGGGGCGATCCAAAAGTAATGATTATCAATACTAAACACAATGAATATAGTCAAAAAATAAATTTATTTTTCTACATAGTCTCCAAACAAGTCTATACATTTAGTCCATCTCTTTTCTAAACTTAGAATTCCCTTCGAAAAAATTATTGATCTTGACCCTCTCTTCGATCTGCCAATACAACTTCTTCAACTTTTTTCACGTTTTCTTCATTGAGGGACGTGGATGGGCGTCCTTCACGATGGTTATTTTCCGTCGATGTTCTTCCCAGCTTAAATTCCTTGGCCCAGCGTGCAACTGTGGAATATGGAGGAGAAGAGTCCCCCAATGTTTCCACCAAGTCACTGTGTATGTCTTTGGTAGTCATTTTTTTCAAGCAGAGGTATTTGATGACAGCTCTGAGCTCGTTTTTTTCCATTTTGATGTTCACTCCTCGGCAGTTCATATTCAAATGAATGTAGCTCCCGGGAATCGTGGTCTATTTAAGCAATTTTTTTTTCCTGGACTAGTGGGTACCTAAGAGAGAAGAAAACATTTTATTTAAATTTTTGTGTGCAATAGAAATAATCGATTATCATTACTTTTGGATCGCCCCTCGTAGATGTGTAAGGACTAGTGTTGAGCATTCCGATACCGCAAGTATCGGGTATCGGCCGATACTTGCGGTATCGGAATTCCGATACCGAGATCCGATACTTTTGTGGTATCGGTTATCGGTATCGGATCAATAGGGATGTGTAAAATAAAGAATTAAAATAAAAAATATTGATATGCTCACCTCTCCGGCGGCCCCTGGACATCACGCTGGTAACCGGCCAGCTTCTTTGTTTAAAATGAGCGCGTTTAGGGCCTGCGAATGACGTTGCGGCTTCTGATTGGTCGCGTGCCGCTCATGTGACCGCCACGCGACCAATCAGAAGCCGCGACGTCATTCGCAGGTCCTAAATTCCTAGAATTAGGAATTTAGTGAATGAGAATGACGTCGCGGCTTCTGATTGGTCGCGTGGCGGTCACATGAGCGGCACGCGACCAATCAGAAGCCGCGACGTCATTCGCAGGTCCTAAACGCGCTCATTTTAAACAAAGAAGCCGGCCGGTTACCAGCGTGAAGTCCAGGGGCCGCCGGAGAGGTGAGCATATCAATATTTTTTATTTTAATTCTTTATTTTACACCTCACTATGGATCCCAGGGCCTGAAGGAGAGTTTCCTCTCCTTCAGACCCTGGGAACCATCAGGATACATTCCGATACTTGATGTCCCATTGACTTGTATTGGTATCGGATATTGGTATCGGCGGTATCCGATATTTTTCGGGTATCGGCCGATACTATCCGATACCAATACTTTCAAGTATCGGACGGTATCGCTCAACACTAGTAAGGACTAATGTTGAGCGATACCGTCCGATACGGTATCGGAAGGTATCGGCCGATACCCGAAAAGTATCGGATATCGCCGATACCGATACCCGATACCAATACAAGTCAATGGGACACCAAGTATCGGAAGGTATCCTGATGGTTCCCAGGGTCTGAAGGAGAGGAAACTCTCCTTCAGGCCCTGGGATCCATATTAATGTGTAAAATAAAGAAGCAAAATAAAAAATATTGATATACTTACCTCTCCGGAGGCCCCTGGACATCACCGCTGGTAACCGGCAGCCTTCTTTGCTTAAAATGAGCGCGTTTAGGGCCTTCCATGACGTCACGGCTTCTAATTGGTCGCGTGCCGCTCATGTGACCGCCACGCAACCAATCACAAGCCGTGACGTCATTCTCAGGTCCAAAATTCCTAGAATGAGGAGTTTAGGGCCTGAGAATGACGTCGCGGCTTGTGATTGGTCGCGTGGCGGTCACATGAGCGGCACGCGACCAATCAGAAGCCGTGACATCATGGAAGGCCCTAAACGCGCTCATTTTAAGCAAAGAAGGCTGCCGGTTACCAGCGGTGATGTCCAGGGGCCTCCGGAGAGGTGAGCATATCAATATTTTTTATTTTAATTCTTTATTTTACACATTAATATGGATCCGATACCGATTCCCGATACCACAAAAGTATCGGAACTCGGTATCGGAATTCCGATAACGCAAGTATCGGCCGATACCCGATACTTGCGGTATCGGAATGCTCAACACTAGTAAGGACTGTTCACATTGTGGGTTACTGAAAGGCTCTCAGGGGATTATTGTTAGTTCTCAGATGATATGGAGAAAATGACCTGCATCCAGTAGAAAAGAGCGTTTATTTTTTGTGAGTGAGGTGAGAACCTTTTCTAAGTAAATTGACAGAGGTTTCAAAATGGAGTCGGTAGGGGACACTATGGGGCAGCCAAGTAGATTTGTGAGTGACTTGTGTGTCTTAAATAGAATGTAGAATACTTGAGTCATTTGTTAATAGAAAGATTTTGGTGTAGGGAAAATACCTAAGTTTTGTTGGTGGAGCTGTTTTTTGACATCGTTAGCTATCAGATTATTCAGGGTATAGGTAGCATGATTGGTGTGTGGTGGGTTGAATGCGCTGGGGTTACATAATCTGATAGAAGGAATGGAGAGCTCCAGAAAAGAGGGGCCCCCTGGTTGAGACACTCTATTAGCGGAGGTTTCGTTCAACATACCAAAGTGAGTCTCACTTAGGAGATGGACAGAGAAGATTAAACCCTTCTGCAGGACCGTCAATTCTGCAGGGGAGAGAGTGCCTCACAGCAGAGCTTAATTCAGATCAAAACAGTTCAACTCTGCGGTACTATGTCCTCTATGTTGGTGTTTGTCTCTGAAATCTAAAAAGTTAATGAAGAGCAAGCATTCCCCTCTCTATTCTGTGCTGTCTATAGGATAAAACACAGCAGCTCATACACTCCCACCAGCTCTTAGTGGATTGCAAATTACAAGTCATAATCGCATGATATACTGTTTTTCCACAATTAGAGGACAGATACCTTATTCTGAAAATGTACTTGAAAACAGTTAACCTTTAATCCTACAAGCGACCTCTACTCTTCATCAAGCAGAACAATACATTTATAACTGTATTTGCATTTCAATGTTTCTTTATTTTGTATGCATTTTTGTTTTACTATAAATAATTTTTTGTAGGTGGAAAGAATAATGAAACTTTCCCTTCATGAAGTAATGAATCACTCTATTAAAGCATACACCAAATCTCCGAGGAAAGAATGGGTTCTTCACTGGCCAGGGCAAGTTGTTTTAGCATCAAGTATGGTGCACTGGACCACTGAGGTTTCAAAGGTAATTTGTGTTCATATATTGTTTTTTTTTTGTAAATGGTTTAAGAATGCTTTATCACTTTTATATAAATGGTTTGTGTGTCTTAATAACATCATTTAGTAGCCCATTTTTTGCAAATGTTCAATAAATCATGCCTAACAGTTCATTTGAATTTTGTGTTATGGCTAATGTTGAGCATTCCGATACTGCAAATATCGGGTATCGGACGATATTTGCGGTATCGGAATTCCGATACTTTCAGTATATCGGATACCGGAATCGGAAGTTCCCATAATTCAAACAGCCAGAATTCAGCCAATGAGGAATGATTAGAAGTGTGGGCACATCCTGTTCTACATGGTAGGCATGTAACTACTGGCATGGCTGTGATTGGCTGCTGAAATGATGTCATGATGCAAAAGTCGCTACCGCCATTTTGGGTTCACTCTGCTGTGAATTCAGTTAGGGACAGGACGCTGTGTTCTGGCTGAGGGCCAGTTTAGAGAGAGCGATTTGCTTCATTGTGCTTTACCAAGGCTAATTTAGCAACCGCTGTGTGAGAACCTTGTTTTTGCCTTGCAGTGCTGTTCACAGGTGTCTGCAAGGTTTCGGTGTGAGAGCAGCTCACTCTGTAGCCTGGTCTGCAGACACCACTGGTTGTAGTCAGATCAGGATGCATCACTGCCTCATACCGTTCCATTGTCCGTTTTTCAATTAGTGCAGCTTGCTGCACATTTGTTCAAATTTATCCTATTAGTGGCTTCCCATCCGTATACAGCTAGATTGTCGGAAAACACTATAGGATTGCATAGAGGAGCTTGGGCTAAACCTCTATGCCTTTAATGTCTCCTCCACCACCCCCAATACATCCTACATTATTCTTAGTTGTTTTCCTTCATGTAGAATTAACCTACATGGAAAAAAAGGGTTTATTTTAATTCCGATATTTTTGTCCCATTGACTTGCATTGGTATCGGGTATCGGCGATATCCGATATGTTTTGAATATCGGCCGATACAATCCGATACCGATACTTATGGATATCGGAAGGTATCGCTCAAAACTAGTTATGGCTCCAAACAAGATGTGAATTACATGTGTCTATATTACAGTACCTAAAGAAGTGTATTATGCCCTAACTGTACATTTGTGAACAACAAGCAAAGCACACTATGAAAAATATCTCTTAAAATTAAATGTTTAATAAACATGTTTGGACATAAATGAATGCATATGTTTAATACAGGTAAACACAAGACACAAAAATCTGAAAAAGAAAACTTGGCAGGATAAAAAAATACAAAATTGCAAACAATGCCCATGACATGATTAAGCCATTAAATGACAAAAATCAGACTAAACTGTAAATATTTAGAACTTGGACTTGCCTGTCCGCACCTTGTTGGTGCTTATATGACTGTAATTTGGGCTAAAAAGGACAGTTTTATTCTCTGTTTAATGTGTGCAAAAAGAGGCTTTAATCTACTGTAGACTAGAAATGCTCTCCCTTTGAGAAATCGGTGAATAACTCGCGAAACGCACGTTGGGGCCTCTCTATCCAGTCCGGTGCCTCCTAACAGCTGTGCTTTATTCATGGTAAGCTATGTCCTAATTTGTTTAAAATACATTGCCACTTGGCCTCTTGGATTCGGCAAATGGTCTAAATATTGCATTTAATATAGGGCTTCTTCCACTGTTATACTGGTGATATATTACTTGGCTCTTGCTGTTAGTTGGCACCATTGGTTTGTTCCGTCTGCTATGCACTTTACTGTTTTGTATTATGTATTATATATTTAAACAATAAAATTATTATTATTAGTATTATTTATTTATAATGATCTTTTTAACCGCAATACTCCTCTTTCTCCTCGAATTAATGCTATACATGGAGTTTGTTTCTTCCCCTTTGGGATTCTTTGCACAATTGGGTTATAAAATGAGGCCTAGTACCTGCACCAGAGTATTTGGCCAAATGATTTCGATTATGAATTGAGGCCTGGTGCCTGCAAGACAATATTAGCCCAAACGATTTTGATTAGGAAATATGACCTCTTCAGTCCTAACTGCAACACAGTATTAGCCCAAAGGATTTTGATTATGAAATGGGGCCTAATGCCTGCTGTTAGGGCTAGCGGAACACACCGAGTAAATATAGATGTTTTATTTTTATAGATGCGTTCGCAGCCTGGGCTCCACTGTGCAGGAGAACCTGCTGCTAGCAAACAGCGGCACTATATGGCGGTATGAAATAGCTCTGTTATTTCACAGAGTAGCCGTGAAAGCAAAGCACTGCGCCCTGTTAGACTTCACAGAGGCACAGGCTAACCACCCAACTGAGAGCAGTCAGTGGTCATGCATGCCCACAAAACTCCTCGCCGGAGGTGCCAACATTCTAGGGGCTTATTTCAGCCAGGTCCCTGAATACACACAAACACAATCTTCTCGCCGGAGGTGCCAGCATTCTAGGGGCTTATTTCAGCCGGGTCCCTGAACACAATCTTACATGACCACACTGGCGCAAAGCACATAACTTAGAAAGATACTAGCGCATGGCCGTGCGGCCATGTGAGCTTTAAATAGTTGCAGCAAGTACATGACCTTCCTAGAAGGACCAATGAGTGGCTGCCACAGAGCCTGAGCACCTACAGGACCTTCCTGAAGGACCAATGGATTTAGCTGCAGTATCTGAACATGTGACCCTCGATCTCCACTGAGAGATCTTATTCTGGGCATGCTCAGAACGATAAAAGCAGGACTTAGTCCTAGAAGCGTCTGCTCGCCGCTGCCCAGCACTGGCTTCAATGGCAGAAGCAGGAAAAGCAGCAGTAACTCTTTGTACAGAGTCAGACTGAGCAAGATGCTGGGACTGACGTCTCCGCTGAGCAGGCTCCACTGTGGCAGGAGAAGAATGGGTGACCGCAGTGGAGATGGCTAGAAATTCCCCCTGTACAGAGGCGGGAACTCGACCCCTAACATTACCCCCCTCCTAGGTCCCCCCTCCTTGGGCCTTGCTACGCTCGAAGGCGGCAATGAGCTGCGGAGTCTGAATGTGCTCAGCAGGCTGACAGGACCTATCTTCAGGACTGTAACCCTTCCAGTCCACCAAATAAAATTTTTTGCCACGTACCACCTTGCACCCCAAAAAAGCGTTCACCTCGTAATCGTCCGTAGACGAACCCGATGTCCAGGCAGATGACTCAGAAAACCGGGACATGTATACGGGCTTAAGGAGGGACACATGAAAGGTGTCGGTGATACCAAGGCGTGGAGGAAGGGCTAGATGGTAGACCACAGGGTTAACCTGTTCGAGGACCTTGAAGGGACCCAAGTAGTGAGGTGCAAACTTAGTGGACTCAACACGCAGCCTGATGTTACAGATAACGGATAGACTCAACCCCGGGGAGGCTCAGCAACAGGCAAGAGATCAATCGGACAGTCATAGGGGCGATGGGGCGGAAGGGTCTCCGCCGCCTTTTTGGAGAACACGTCTGCATAGGACCAATATTTCTTGGAGAGAGGGGATAGATCTGCGGGTACCTCTGTAGTAGCAACCTGAATGCACTCCCTCTGACACCTACCCCCACAAGATTCACCCTATCCCAAAATTCTGCCTGAGGACCACTCGATATGAGGAGAGTGGTACCATAGCCAAGGTATCCCCAACAGGACCTCATCAATTCCCTCAGGAATGACGAGCAGAGATATAATCTCCTGATGGGATGGCGACATGGACAGAGTAAAAGGGATGGTCTGGTGTGTTATCTGTGAGGGCAATGTCGACCTATTCACCACTTGTACAGTTACTGGTTGAGCTAGCATTACCAGGGGTATTGCGTGACGTTGGGCGAAGGCAGAAGACATAAAATTGCCCTCTGCCCCAGAATCCACGCAGAGCTCTACCGAGTGGGAGGATGAACCTATAGTAATTGTCTCCTTACTGGAATATTTGGAGGCAAACGTCGCCATGTCTAGTGTACCTCCACCTACTACCACTAGACTCTGACATTTCCTTGACCACTGGTGACATCTGGTGGCAAAATGCCCTGACTGCTGGCAAACATGACAGACCTTGAGTGCACAAGTGGTCCGGGACTTAGATCCCGCTCGTGACACTTCCATGGACTCATGTGACTCAGGGACTAGAATTGGGGATTCCAGAAGTTTGGCGAAGGTGGGAGCCAGCCGAAACCTCTGCCTACACTGGGCTCGCTCTAACCTCCACTCATTAAAACAGAGGTCAATACGAGTGGAGACAGCTATTAACTCCTCCAGTGTGGCAGGAATCTCCCTAGTGGCCAGAGCGTCCTTCACGGGGTCAGCCAGCCCCCTCCAAAACATGGGGATAAGGGCTTTATCCGACCACTCCAGCTCAGATGCTAGGGTATGGAAGTGGACGGAAAAATGGCTGACCAAGGAGAAACCCTGAGTTAATGCCAGCAGTTGGAGTGCCATTTCATGGATGACTCGAGGTCCTAAAAAGACCTGTTTCAGAGTGCTCAGGAACAACGGAACACTCTGCACAATAAGATCGCCACGCTCTAACAGCGGCATAGCCCATTCCAGCGCCCTGTCCAACAAGAGAGACACAATAAATCCCACCTTTGCCCGCTCTGTGGGAAAACGTGCAGCCAGGAGCTTGAGCTAAATAGAGCACTGACTCATGAATCCCCTATAAGATTTACTACCTCCAGAAAATTTTTCTGGTAGCGGGAGGCGAGATAATGTCGGAACAGGGGTGGCAGTGGACACGGTTGCTGCAGCCACGCTAGCAGCCTGTACAGCAACTGCGGTAACATCCACAGCTGAGGTTGTGCTCTCGAGAGCCGCCAACCTACCCTCCAGCTGCGGTATATACCGCAAGGATTGCTGAATGTCCGCAATTTACTAGCCAGACCCTGGCGCTAGTATTCTGTTAGGGCTAGCGGAACACCGAGTAAATATAGATGTTTTATTGTTATAGATGCATTCGCAGCCCGGGGTCCACCGTGCAGGAGAACCTGCTTCTAGCAAACAGCGGCCCTATATGGCGGTATGAAATAGCTCTGTTATTTCACAGAGTAGCCGTGAAAGCAAAGCACTGCACCCTGTTAGACTTCACAGAGGCACAGGCTAACCACCCAACTGAGAGCAGTCAGTGGTCATGCATGCACACAAAACTCCTCGCCGGAGGTGCCTGCATTCTAGGGGCTTATTTCAGCCAGGTCCCTGAATACACACAAACACAATCTCCTCATCGGAGGTGCCAGCATTCTAGGGGCTTATTTCAGCTGGGTCCATGAACACAATCTTACATGACCACACTGGCGCAAAGCACATACATGACCTTCCTAGAAGGACCAATGAGAGGCTGCCACAGAGCCTGAGCACCTACAGGACCTTCCTGAAGGACCAATGGATTTAGCTGCAGTATCTGAACATGTGACCCTCGATCTCCACTGAGAGATCTTATTCTGGACATGCTCAGAATGAGAAAAGCAGGACTTAGTCCTAGAAGCATCTGCTCGCCGCTGCCCAGCATTGGCTTCAATGGCAGAAGCAGGAAAAGCAGCAGTAACTCTTTGTACAGAGTCAGACTGAGCAAGACGCTTTGACTGATGTTTCCGCTGAGCAGGCTCCACTGTGGCAGGAGAAGAATGGGAGACCGCAGTGGAGATGGCCTGAGATTACCCCTGTGCAGAGGCGGGAACTCAACCCCTAACACCTGCACACCAATATTAACCTAAATGATTATGATTAGTAAATGTGACGTCGTTTCCTAAGTCCTGACTACAACACAGTATTATCCCAAATGATTTTGATTATGAAATGAGGCCTGGGTCTTGCACCCAAATATTAGCCCAAAGGATTTAGATCATGAAGTGGGGTCTGGTGCCTGCACCACAATTTTGGCCCAAATGATTTTGATTAGGAAATATGACCCCTCAGTCCTAACTGCGGCACTGTAGTAGCCCAAACAATGTTGATTATGAAATGGGGCCTGATACCTGCACCCCAATATTAACTCAAATGATTTTGCATGATTTGCACCATGTCCATACTGTGTTAGCCCAGGATATGCAAAATGACATTCTGCACCAGGGCTTGTTGCTGCTGCCACAGTCACTGCAACCTCTGCAGAGTGGAATTTCACCATGTTAGAACATTGCAAATCAAATGGTTAACCGGTAAGGCCAAAACACCTCTGTAGCGATGCAAGTCGATGACCTGTGGGGTGCAATCAGTGAAAGTGAGTACACAGCGGCCATCAACTTTCTGAAACCATCTGTTTCCACCAGATACAAGGGCAGCATTTCCATGGCCAACAGACTGGAGATGGTGATGTTCAAGCTCTTAGCTTTGGGATGTGTAGGGGGAAACCATCTTTTCCGTGACCACAACTGCTGGACCGAGGACTGGCTGCTGTGAGGATTGTACTGTGTGTAATGTTACGGTGGATAAAGAGGAGGAGAAGCCACTTGATGCAGTGCTTGCCATCCACTGGAGAGCATGCTCTTTCTGGCCCTCATCTACAAGACGTACCACTGTGCGGTTGCCAAAGAAAGGGCGTGACGTAGCCCATACAGTAACAGATGTTGTTATCGGTCTTTGGTTAGGACAAAACGGTGCTTGTTCAGTTGAACTTTCACTAATATTAACACCTAACCCAAGTACACGTCGAACACTAATCCTATTCCCCTTTCACCATGACCTCGCTTTTTCCATTTATGTTGTATGTACCCTTCTCCTCTTGTAACCTGCTGTTTCACAACCTTAGGCCCACACCTGTCAGTCACCTGTCACTAAATGAACAATTATTATTCATTTTCTAATATAGTGGGCCTGAACCACATTATTATACCTAAAAAATTGAAGTAGAAATCTGACCTTCTGATTTCTCACTAAAACAAAGTTTCATCACAAACAAATTGGTTGAGCAAAATGGGCCTCCTGTCTTAACCCCAATATTAGACCTAATGATTTTTAGTGGAAATCTGGCTTTTGATATGTCACTGAAACACAGTTATATCACAAACGATTTGGAAAAGCATATTGGGCCTCCTGGCTGCACCCCAATATTAGGCCTAATGATTCTTAAGTGGAATTCTGCCCTACTGCTTTGTCACTGAAATCCAGTTTTATCACAAATTATTTGGAATAGCAAATGGGGCCTCCTGAGATTGCAACACAGATTTTGTACATTCTAGTTAGATGCTGGAAGATCGACTTCACAAAAGGCAGGATACTATCTAGCTAACTGACAAGTGCATTTGCAGCACTATTACGAGTGGCTTCTCTGCACTGTTACAATGAGACAATGGAGCCAGCAAAACAGTATGCTCAATTTTTATATGGCCAGAGACATGTGACTTTGGCAACCAATCACAAAAGATCTTGTCATGACAATGTGAATGGTTTCGGCACCGTGATTGGCTGCCGAAATGTACACTCATTAAGTTATTAAATAAAAAAATTAAAAATTACACCCCGCAGCTCCTCTGACCTAGACATTCCCCCTCATCAAACTTGTCACCTCATCCCTCCCTCTCGTTTTACAGCAACACTATCCTAACCAAAGTAATAGCAAAAGCATTAGTGGAAACAGGGTGATTGACCAAACTGAATTTTGCTGACTCTGAGTAAAAATGCTTGAGAAACCGAACAAGAATCTGAATGTGTACGTCAGGGGTGTCAAACTGCATTCCTCGAGGGCCTCAAACCATGCGTGTTTTCAAGATTTCCTTAGCATTGCACAAGGTGCTGGAATCATTCTCTGCAGGTGATTAAATTATCACCTGTGCAATGCAAGGAAATCCTGAAAACATGACCTGTTTGCAACCCTCGAGGAATGCAGTTTGACACCCCTGGTGTACGTTCATGCTGAATTTGAGATTGGTGAAAGATTTCCCAACAAGTTTGCTCTTCTCTAGCAAGGATATCATTCTTTGCCTTTGAGATTGAATCCAGAACAATGGAAAAGTATGCCTATTTAGGGGGGAACGGTGTGACTCTGCTACCAGTGAGACTATTGCACAGTGAGAAAATGAAATTAATTAACCGACAAATCAATGGGCATTTCCAGCATATACACATGTGGTCAAAATTGTTGGTACCCCTTGTTTAATGACAGAAAAATCCACAAAGGCCTATTTCATTTGTTTTTTTGTTGTTTTTTTTTTAATTCTGTGGAAGCAATGATTGAAAAGCAATGTCTGACTTTCATTTGGTCATTTTCTAGTTTTTTAGTTATTATTACTTTTGTCAGATTTAAATTATTTCTGTGACTATTGTGGGTTTTTCTGTCATTAAACGTGGGGCACCAACAATTTTGGCCATGTGTGTATGTAACATAGACCTGGATGCATCACCAGCACAATTCCGACACAGAGGGGAAAATCCTATCTAGCATAGTGGGACAACGTTAACACCTAGGTAGAATCTTGTTGTTTTTCTCCTGACCACTGAAAGTAATAGGTAATTCGTGGGAAAGCATGAATGTTTTTTGCAAATCCTCCTCTGAACTTGACTACCCAATTCCTTCTCCCAAGCCCTAGCTTGCTGGTGTCCCTTTGTGTTGCTTGGTATGTACAAGATAAAAGTTCAGTATAAGAACCTACCTGAGTGATTAAGGTTTCAAATGGAGTTCATTCTATATAACTAGAAAAGCTACTTTGAATATTCAATAGATAACCCAAAAATGATAAACACACTATTAACTTTATTCTAAGGAAACCAATATAACAAAACAAGGTAAAGGAAACTGTTGTGATTTCCGCTCTTGGGCTCCCTCCGGTGGTTGTAAGTGGCACTTTTGTGAGTTCTGCTCTTGGGCTCCCTCCTGTGGTTTCAAGTGGTATGGCTGCTCCTTGGAGTTAGCTGTCATCAGCTGCTTTCACTGATCGTCTTTTCGGCTCGACTATTTTTGCCTGGCTCTTTCTTCAGCCAGTGCCACTTGTAAATGGTTCCTGGTTGGATTCACATCTCTTTGGATTTCCCTGTTATCCTGACCAGTTCAGCTAAGCTAAGTTCTTGCTTGCTCTTTTCTGTTCACAGATTGTGGACTTATCCGTTCTGTGCTTTCTATGTTTGTCCAGCGTTATCAGTATGAATTAATTCTGTCTTGCTGGAAGCTCTGGGAAGCAGATTTACTCTCCACACCTTTAGTCAGGTGTGGAGATTTTTAGTAAACTCTGCGTGGATTTTTGTAGTTTTTAATACTGACCGCACAGTATTCTATCCTGTCCTATCTATCTAGCTAGACTGGCCTCCTGTGCTACATCCTGGTTTCATTCTGTGTATGTCTTTTCCCTCTCCACTCACAGTCATTACTTGTGGAGGGCTAATCTATCCTTTGGGGATTTTCTCTGAGGAAAGATAGTTTTCCTGCTTCTATCTTTAGGGGTAGTTAGCTCTTAGGCGGTGACGAGGTGCCAAGGGAGAGTTAGGAGCATTCCACGGCTACTTCTAGTGTTGTGTTGAGCTTAGGGACTGCGGTCAGTACAGTTACCACTTCCTTCAGAGCTCGCTCCATGTTGCTCCTAAACCGTACAAGTGGCCAAAAATGAATTAAATGCATCTCAAAAGAAGGAAAAGAAAGTTCTGAACCATTTTTTTTTCTGTGCTCTGGTTTGTCTCTTTTTTCCTCTTGATATCTGGGTGGTTCAGGATATATGCTCTGGCATGGATGTTCAGAGTTTGTTTTCTCGTGTGGATGAACTTGCTGCAAGAGTACAGAGTATCCAAGATTATGTTGTCCTGACTCTGGCTTTAGAGCCTAGAATTCCTACTCCTGATTTGTTTTTTGGGGACAGATCCAAGTTTTTGAACTTTAAAAATAACTGCAAATTGTTTTTTGCTTTGAAACCCCGTTCTTCTGGTGATCCCATTCAGCAAGTTAAAATCATCATATCCTTGCTGAGTGGTGACCCTCAAGACTGGGCTTTTTCTCTTGAAACAGGGGATCCGGCATTATTGAATGTAGACGCATTTTTTCAAGCGCTCGGATTATTGTATGACGAACCTAATTCTGTGGATCATGCAGATAAAACCCTGTTGGCCTTGTGTCAAGGTCAGGAGGCGGCAGAACTTTACTGCCAGAAATTTAGAAAGTGGTCTGTGCTCACTAAATGGAATGAGGAGGCTTTGGCTGCTATTTTCAGAAAAGGTCTTTCTGAAGCCCTTAAAGATGTTATGGTGGGCTTTCCTACGCCTGCCGGTTTGAGCGAATCTATGTCTCTAGCCATTCAGATTGATCGGCGTCTGCGCGAGCGCAGAGCTGTGCACCATATGGCAGTGTCCTCTGAGCAGAGTCCTGAACCTATGCAATGGGATAGGATTTTGACTAGAACAGAACAGCAGGAATTCAGACGTCAGAATAGGCTGTGTTTTTACTGTGGTGATTCTGCTCATGTTATCTCTGATTGCCCTAAGCGTACTAAGAGAGTCGCTAGGTCTGTTACCATTAGTACTATACAGCCTAAATTTCTCTTATCTGTGACCCTGATTTGCTCATTGTCGTCCTTTTCTGTCATGGCATTTGTGGATTCAGGCGCTGCCCTGAACTTAATGGACTTGGAATTCGCCAGGCGCTGTGGTTTTTCCTTGCAGCCTTTGCAGAGCCCTATTCCTTTGAGGGGTATTGATGCTACACCCTTGGCCAAGGATAAACCTCAGTACTGGACGCAGATGACTATGTTCATGGCTCCAGCACATCAGGAAGATTGCCTTTTCTGGTGTTGCATAACCTGCATGATGTTGTTGTACTGGGTTTTCCATGGTTACAGGAACATAATCCGTTGCTGGATTGGAAAACTATGTCTGTGACTAGTTGGGGTTGTCAACGGGTACATAAGTATTGAAAGATAGGAGACAAAAAAAGCGCAAATAGGGTCTTATCCCCAGGATTGTTTCTGATCAATTGTGAGAGAACTGCTCACCTGGTGGTACACAGTACAAGCGTGTAGTTTGTCAGCTGCTGCAGATCCACAGGTCGGCGCTGCGACCTCTCAGAACCGTTATAATAGATGAAATGTGGATTACATCCGCGCTGCTGCGACAAATAATAGATCCAGATATACTTGTAAGATGTTCGGGTGGTTTATTCAACGCGTTTCGAAGCTCATGGCTTCTTCTTCAGGAAGTTTCCACACAGAGATATGCATATGCATAGCACAATCACAGTCCCTGTGCGGTGGAAGGGAACTGGACTTGGGCTCATCAAATACATCCTGGAAATCCGACAAAAATTTAGGGACCTCAGAAGAGGGGGAAGAGGAAATTGACATCAAAGGAACGTCACTATGTACCCCTTATAATAGATGAAATGTGGATTACATCCGCGCTGCTGCGGCAAATAATAGATCCAGATATACTTGTAAGATGTTCGGGTGGTTTATTCAACACATTTCGAAGCTCATGGCTTCTTCTTCAGGAAGTTTCCACACAGAGATATGCATATGCATATCTATTATTTGCCGCAGCAGCGTGGATGTAATCCACATTTCATCTATTATAAGGGGTACATAGTGACGTTCCTTTGATGTCAATTTCCTCTTCCCCCTCTTCTGAGGTCCCTAAATTTTTGTCGGATTTCCAGGATGTATTTGATGAGCCCAAGTCCAGTTCCCTTCCACCACACAGGGACTGTGATTGTGCTATTAACTTGATTCCTGGTTGCAAGTTCCCTAAGGGCCGACTTTTCAATCTGTCTGTGCCAGAGCATGCCGCCATGCGGAGTTATGTTAAGGAGTCTTTGGAGAAGGGACATATTCGGCCCTCTTTGTCACCATTGGGAGCGGGTTTCTTTTTTGTTGCAAAGAAGGATGGCTCCTTGAGACCCTGTATTGATTATCGTCTTCTTAATAAGATTACGGTCAAATTCCAATACCCCTTGCCTTTGCTTACTGATTTGTTTGCTCAGATTAAGGGGGCTAGTTGGTTTACTAAGATTGACCTCCGAGGGGCATATAATCTTGTTCGTATTAAACAGGGTGACGAATGGAAAACTGCATTTAATACGCCCGAAGGCCATTTTGAATACCTTGTGAGGCCATTTGGGCTCTCCAATGCTCCATCTGTGTTTCATGCATATTTTCCGCAATTATCTTGATAAATTCATGGTCGTATATTTGGATGATATTTTGATTTTTTCCGATGATTGGGAGTCTCATGTGAAGCAGGTCAGGATGGTGTTCCAGATCCTTCGTGATAATGCTTTGTTTGTGAAGGGGTCTAAGTGCCTATTCGGAGTTCAGAAGGTCTCTTTTTTGGGTTTTATTTTTTCTCCCTCGTCTATAGAAATGGATCCTGTTAAGGTCCAAGCTATTCATGACTGGATTCAACCCACATCTGTGAAGGGCCTTCAAAAATTTTTGGGCTTTGCTAATTTCTATCGCCGTTTCATTGCCAACTTTTCCAGTGTGGTTAAGCCCCTTACTGATTTGACGAAGAGAGGCGCTGATGTGACGAATTGGTCCTCTGCGGCTGTTGAGGCCTTTCAGGAGCTTAAACGCCGATTTACTTTTGCCCCTGTGTTGCGTCAGCCGGATGTTTCTCTTCCTTTTCAGGTTGAGGTCGACGCTTCTGAGATTGGGGCAGGGGCCGTTTTGACTCAGAGGGAATCTGATGGTTCTTTGATGAAACCGTGTGCTTTTTTTTCCAGAAAGTTTTCGCCTGTGGAACGCAATTATGATGTCGGCAATCGGGAGTTGTTGGCTATGAAGTGGGCGTTTGAGGAGTGGCGACATTGGCTTGAGGGAGCTAATCACCGCGCTGTGGTCCTGACCGATCATAAGAATCTGATTTACCTCGAGTCGGCCAAGTGGCTGAATCCTAGACAGGCTCGATGGTCCCTGTTTTTCTCCCGTTTTGATTTTGTGGTCTCGTATCTTCCGGGATCTAAGAATGTTAAGGCTGATGCTCTCTCTAGGAGTTTTTTGCCTGATTCTCCTGGAGTCCTTGAGCCGGTTGGCATTCTTAAGGAAGAGGTGATTCTTTCTGCCATCTCCCCTGATTTGTGGCGGGTACTTCAGGAATTTCAGGCTGATAGGCCTGACCGCTGTCCTGTGGGGAAGCTGTTTGTTCCTGATAGATGGACAAGTAAGGTGATTTCTGAGGTTCATTGTTCAGTGTTGGCTGGTCATCCTGGGATTTTTGGTACCAGAGATTTGGTTGCTAGGTCCTTTTGGTGGCCTTCCTTGTCGCGCGATGTTCGTGCCTTTGTGCAGTCCTGTGGGACTTGCGCCCGAGCCAAGCCTTGCTGTTCCCGCGCTAGTGGGTTGCTTTTGACTTTGCCGGTCCCTGAGAGGCCCTGGACGCATATTTCCATGGATTTTATTTCGGATCTTCCTGTTTCCCAGAAGATGTCTGTTATCTGGGTTGTTTGTGACCGGTTCTCTAAAATGGTCCATCTGGTACCTTTGCCTAAGTTGCCTTCCTCCTCAGATCTGGTTCCATTGTTTTTTCAGCATGTGGCTCGTTTGCATGGCATTCCGGAGAATATTGTGTCTGACAGAGGTTCTCAGTTTGTCTCTAGATTTTGGCGGGCCTTTTGTGCTAGGATGGGCATTGATTTGTCTTTTTCTTCGGCGTTTCATCCTCAGACTAATGGCCAAACTGAGCGAACTAATCAGACCTTGGAGACCTATTTGAGATGTTTTGTGTCTGCTGATCAGGATGATTGGGTGTCTTTCTTGCCGTTGGCCGAGTTTGCCCTTAATAATCGGGCTAGTTCGGCTACTTTGGTTTCACCTTTCTTTTGTAATTTTGGTTTTCATCCTCGCTTTTCTTCTGGGCAGGTTGAGCCTTCTGATTGTCCTGGTGTTGATTCTGTGGTGGACAGGCTGCAGCAGATTTGGACTCATGTGGTGGACAATTTGACGTTGTCTCAGGAAAGGGCTCAACGTTTTGCTAACCGCCGTCGGTGTGTTGGTCCCCGGCTTCGTGTGGGGGATTTGGTTTGGTTGTCTTCTCGTCATGTTCCTATGAAGGTTTCGTCCCCTAAGTTTAAGCCTCGGTTTATTGGTCCTTATAAAATTTCTGAAATTATTAATCCGGTGTCTTTTCATTTGGCTCTTCCAGCCTCTTTTGCCATTCATAATGTTTTCCATAGATCTTTGTTGCGGAGATATGTGGTGCCCGTTGTTCCCTCGGTTGACCCTCCTGCCCCGGTGTTGGTTGAGGGAGAGTTGGAATATGAGGTTGAGAAGATTTTGGATTCTCGTTTTTCGAGGCGGAGGCTTCAGTATCTTGTCAAGTGGAAGGGTTATGGCCAGGAGGATAATTCTTGGGTTGTTGCCTCCGATGTCCATGCCACCGATTTGGTTCGTGCTTTTCACTTGGCTCGTCCTGATCGGCCTGGGGGCTCTGGTGAGGGTTCGGTGACCCCTCCTCAAGGGGGGGGTACTGTTGTGAATTCCGCTCTTGGGCTCCCTCCGGTGGTTGTAAGTGGCACTTTTGTGAGTTCTGCTCTTGGGCTCCCTCCTGTGGTTTCAAGTGGTATGGCTGCTCCTTGGAGTTAGCTGTCATCAGCTGCTTTCACTGATCGTCTTTTCGGCTTGGCTATTTTTGCCTGGCTCTTTCTTCAGCCAGTGCCACTTGTGAATGGTTGGATTCACATCTCTTTGGATTTCCCTGTTATCCTGACCAGTTCAGCTAAGCTAAGTTCTTGCTTGCTCTTTTCTGTTCACAGATTGTGGACTTATCCGTTCTGTGCTTTCTATGTTTGTCCAGCGTTATCAGTATGAATTAATTCTGTCTTGCTGGAAGCTCTAGGAAGCAGATTTACCCTCCACACCTTTAGTCAGGTGTGGAGATTTTTAGTAAACTCTGCGTGGATTTTTGTAGGGTTTTTTACTGACCGCACAGTATTCCATCCTGTCCTATCTATCAAGCTAGACTGGCCTCCTGTGCTCATCCTGGTTGTTATCATCTTGTCTCCCCTTTTCCTCATAGTTTGTAAGCTGGCGAGCAGGGCCCTCATTCCTCCTGGTATCTGTTTTGAACTGTATTTCTGTTATGCTGTAATGTCTATTGTCTGTACAAGTCCCCTCTATAATTTGTAAAGCGCTGCGGAATATGTTGGCGCTATATAAATAAAAATTATTCTTATTATATAAATTATTATTAATATATATCTGTGTATGTCTTTTCCCTCTCCACTCACAGTCATTATTTGTGGGGGGCTAATCTATCCTTTGGGGATTTTTTCTGAGGCAAGATAGTTTTCCTGCTTCTATCTTTAGGGGTAGTTAGTTCTTAGGCGGTGACGAGGTGCCTAGGGAGAGTTAAGAGCATCCCACGGCTACTTCTAGTGTTGTGTTGAGCTTAGGGACTGCGGTCAGTACAGTTACCACTTCCTTCAGAGCTCGCTCCATGTTGCTCCTAAACCACCGTATCATAACAGGAAACATCAGCAAAACAATAATTAAAAAACACACACAATATTAAAAAATAGGAGGCGGAGACATATAAACACCATGAACCATATATGGTCATGTATCAGCAATATATTGAGTAAATAAATTCATTTATAAAGTGCAAGTGCACAAAGGATAAGCATATAAGCATATAAAGATAGGAATTATAATTACCAAAAGTCAATGATAGGCATCAAAGCCACAAATGTGGATCATTAAAAATACTATAAATGAAAATAAATTACTGTCCAAGGTTCATGATGGAGATGTTGCTGCCACCTTTTGCTCCAACTTGCGTTTCACATAAGCTTCATCAGAGATCAATTATACTAGTCCGAGATATAGTATGTGAGAATTTATAAATAACCTAAGCTGGAATATGCCAGACAGGATAGATGCCTATTTGGATAAGAACTACCAAGTTTTGTAAAGGAAGGAAAAAAGCCCAATCGCATGAGAACATGTCTCAATCTAACCCCAGGGGATCTATCTCAGATTAGAAATGTGTCTGCACTTGAAACAGAGAGGAAATCTGGGTTGTAAAACAAATGCATTAATAGACCCAAATTACGTGATATAGATGATGAGATTAAGATGAGATTAAGACTAGCTCCCATGTTTGCAAAAAGTGTTGACTGAGTATTGGTAATTGTTTACTTTGCACATGTATTTTGTGGATCCATTAGGGCACTTTAATTAAATTTTTCAAGAAAAATGTTTTATGAAACGGTTAAATTAAAAATGCATACTAGCATTATGTATATAGAATGACTAAATAAGGCTTTTAAGAAAAAGTAAACCATACCTACAGTAAAATATGGTGGTGGATCTATATCTTGTGGGGCTGAATGCTGTCCCTGAATGCATGTGGGACTGAAGGTCTTAAATGTGTTAAAAGAACAATTACATTGGCTAATTTGCACCTGTAAGAAAACTAGGTTTTACTTAAACAAAATGCAGGATACCCATCCAAAGCACTACATACAAAAGAATGCAAGAATGGTTTAGATGGAAAATAACTGACTCTGTTGACCTCAATCCAAAAGTAAATCTTTTGAGAGAGCTAATATATGTTAATATGAAACTCGGTAAGCATTCAAGAGCTTAAGATAATTGCTGTGGAAGAACAGAAGAAGCTACTAATAGGCAAGTGTAGAATCATAGAATGTTAGAGTTTGAAGGGACCTCCTGGGTCATCTGGTCCAACCCCCTGCTCAAAGCAGGATTCACTAAATCATCTCAGACAGGTGTCTGTCCAGCCTCTGTTTGAAGACTTCCATTGAATGAGAACTCACAACCTCTTGTGGCAGCCTGTTCCACTCATTGATCACCCCAACTGTCAAAACATTTTTTCAAATTTCTAGTCTGTGTCTCCTCAAATTCAGTTTCATCCCATTGCTTCAAGTCTTTCCTTGTGCAGATGCTCCAAACACCTTTGGCAGCTGTCATTAAAGTGAAAGGTTGGAAAGCATATCTTCAATACTGTCCACGACAAATACTAGGTTTCTCAATTTATTTATTTTTTAATTCCTGGCTATAAAATGTTATAATGATACAAAGTTGGCACATATTCAATTAATTTTGAAAATATTGAAGATATTTTTTTTCTTTTTATAACAAACAATTAAGGGTGCCAATATTGTTAACCACAACTGTATGTACACCTCTGACACCTCTAAGATTATGTAAAGGCACACTAGAATATTTTATAAGTCTAATTCCATATGAATTTGACTTGCAGAGCCATATAAAGGCATAATTGCAAGTAATCACATGGATTTTGTGTGGCTTTTAATAGACACAATGTTAGGGCTAGCGGAACGCACCAAATAATAAGATAGATTAAGGTGCGTTCGCAGCCCGGGGTCCACCGTGCAGAGATGGAACCTGCTGCCAAGTAATGACGGACTATATGGTGGTACAATGTGAATACACACACGGGTTAACTTCACCCTGTGTGAAGGAAGCGAACTCTGTTAAGTCACAGGGCCGTGGTACCGCACACAAGAGCGCAAGCAAGGAGTCACCAAGCTCAGTCCTAAGACTTGGGATCTGAGTCTGACTAAACTACTTGAGCTCGACACCGCTAAGGGGGTGTCAGCGTAACCAAAGTAATAATAACAGATGCACGAGAGTGCATGTGGTGCCGCACTGGCGGATGCCACTAACCACCCAGGCTTGGGTCAGGAAAGCGCTGTGAAAGCGCACGGCGCCGCACTGGCGGTCACAGCAATAGACGCTGTATGGTGTGTAACGTGCTGGTAGCTAAGTCAGGCGCTAGATAGCAATCACCCACCTTCCGCGAAGTCATCCAATAGGGAGGGGATTAAACGACTTACACTCACAACACACACACGTTTACAAATATACACTAGCGCATGGCCGTGCGGTCATGCGCAGCTTATATAGCTGCAGCACGTTCAGGACCTTCCAATAAAGGACCAATGGGAACCGCTGCAGCATCTGAGCATGTGACCCTTGATCTCCAATGGGAGATCTCACCCTGGGCATGCTCAGAAGGGAAAAAGCAGGACTTAGATCCCAAAAGCGTCTGCTCGCCACTGCCCAACACTGGCTTCAATGGCAGAAGCAGGCAAAGCAGCAGTAATCCTATGCACAGAGTGAGACTGAGCAAGACGCTGGGAACGACGTCTCCACTGCGGCTGGAGAAGAATGGGAGACCGCAGCAGAGATGGTTCGAGATTTCCCCTGTGCAGAGGCAGGAACTCGACACCTAGCACACTGTGCACAAGACTCCTCATGTACATAAGTCCCTAATGAGGGTGAGATTTAAATGTTTAATAACTTTTCCTGTGTAAAATACATGATGTGGGTCACCACACAAAATCATTCCTACTTTAATAAAGAAAAAGTACAATATTCCACTTAAAATTCTTTACAAAATGAAACTGGGAAAAAAATTGTTTACAGCATATAACAGTATTATCCTGCTCATTTTCCAAATACTCACACTTATTACAATAACCTTATTAAATATTTGCTTATAGACCTACATTAATTAATTAGTAGGTACCAAATATAGATGAGAGTAAAATTAAATCCTACATAAATTTTTCAAAAAAATCCCAATTGTGGATTTATTGTAATTCACAACTACATGGATTTAGAGAAATGTCTACTGGCTGGGCTACATTTTGCCAAGCTATGGAGGGCGATCTAAATGTTGGAAATAAAATACTGATATTTGTTTTACCCATCACCTTCATTTGCCCCTGGGCCCCTCGCTGTTCCCCATCTTTTCCTCATAATATCTTCCTCCTGTTGCCATGAGCCCTAAATCCCAGGATCTTGGCTCTGATGAGGGCTATCCTGGGCATCTTTATTGCTGAAGCTCCCAGTTTAGCATGAAGAGGCCAAAGATTTCAATGCTTGTGGGTGGATAAGAAGAGACAACGAGGACCAGTAAGGGGATGGTGAGAAGTGAGTGTAGGGTCCAGTGAGATGAGCGATAAGATGAGTATTTCACTTTTTTTTACATTTTACATATATAGTATTATGCTCTGGGGTCTCCAGAGCATAATAAGGGACAAATAATAGAGAATAATGGCTCTACAAATCAAATTTTCCACTATCAGGTGGATTTTGAATTTTGACAGATCTGCTCATCTCTAGTACATTTTATAGTATACTACTACATAAGTGATTTCCAAAAAAATAATAATGCCACAAATACTCTCCAAGTACAAAACAGTACACCATACTAAATGGTTATGTTTGCCACTCTAAATTACAATTTAAAAAACATTTTCACTTGCCATCTAGCAATAAAAATAGTGAAATCTGCTCTTTTTTGACCTGACTCCTGTGGAATGACAGTACCACATCATGGAGAGAGCGCCAAACTGTATTTCGAGATGCTTGAACATCATTGACTTTAAGAACAACCGTTAATATTCTGTACATATATTTTAATATATATTTTATTTTTTAGTATTTTTTTTAGAAAAATGTCTTATGATAAATATGACAATTCTAAAAGAAATAATTTATCATATAAAAATATGTATTTCAAATCATCATGAAACAGTGTTTCTTTTTTTTAGACTTGATCTGATCAGGCTGTCTTAATATCAAGTAATTCAATAAATGTGTACTGAACCATGAACATCCATAGCACAGGTTGTCAATTAACATACAACTCAACATACTTATATAAAATTTCCCATAACCTTTGACAAAAAAATATGTTATTAAAGAATAAAAGTTAAAGGTTTCATACAGAGTATGTCTGCAAGTGCAGTTATGCACATCAAAATTCTTTTGGCTGCTAACCTCTGAAAAGGTTATTCAATGGGCTTTTTACCCAGGAGGAACTGAATTGCTATAGTAATGTTGAGTACAGTAAAAATTAAGAACTTTAAATTCCGGCCAAGGGCACACACTAGGTCTATGGCTTATACCTGCGATGGAAATGAAATGTTTTATTTATTTTATGTGTCTGTTAAACAATTTAAAAAACTCATGGAATAAATCATTTAACATTAATAAACAAATAAGCTGACAGAGTCTAGCTGAACAGTTTCTTATGTACATGATATTGGAATAGTTTATTGTACAAATTTCCAAAGGCAACATAGAAGGCTAAACAGATTACCAATTTAATGAATATAGAAACATTCCTGATGTAAGCATAATGAAAAATTAGAACAGGTAAAGTTTGATTAAGGAGTACTTGAAAACTCTCCTAGCATGTACATTTTATATGCTGGAAAGACTCCTCAGGGGACAATAGGCAAAGGATGACACCATAATGAGGAAAGTCCATTATAACTGTGATGATTTACAACTACAGCATTCAAATACAAAATCTACAGAAGAATTGACTGTGCTTTACTTAAAAAAATATTTTTATTGAAACAAAAATAAAAACAGGTAAAATAGCATGATAGAGGGTGATGACATAGAAACATAGAATCTTAGAGTTGGAAGGGACCTCATACTGTCCAACTCCCTGATCAATGCAGAGCAGGATTCATTAAACAATCTCAGACAGATGCCTGTCCAGTCTCTGTTTGAAGACTTCCATTGAAGGAGAACTCATCACCACTATGGCAGCCTGTTCTACTTATTGATCAATGCGAAGACCCAGGAGTCAACGGGTGCAGTAATCCACCGACCGAAACAGCATAGATCATCTCATCAAACGCCAGCTCTCTTTTTACTGTTGGAGTAATACTGCTCAGACAACACAGGGTGAGGGTAAAACAGTGTGGAAATCCTTAATTGAACCACAAAGCAGGAAAATAACACATAGAACAGTCCCAGCAAATCCCCCAAGATGGTGCAAAATTACAGAGCATCACACTTCTGCTGACTCGCCAGGATAAGAGCAGCTGTATCTTTAGAGCTTCCAGGGCCAACTACCTCATCTTTGGCAAGTATAGAGAGTAGATAACGACAAGCTTAGGAAGCTGACAGTACATTGAGGTTCAAGGCCAGGTGATCGGAGGGTGACAACCTGGCTTCTTCGAACATATCCATAGAGCCAGGTGACTAGTGGGTCCCATTCCTCGCTTTCACAAATGTATCCATGGGGCTCAGATTACTGGTGGGTCCAAATCTTGACTACACCAAACATATCCATGGTTCAGTGATGGTCAGTGGAGCAGATCTGTATTCTTTCAGCCTGGGCCTTGGTCCACTAAGCTGGCATCCTGCAGAATGTCAAATCTGTGTCTCTCGTGATGGAGCCATGATCTGGCAGCTATTCTGTAGAGTGTTCCTGGCTGTGGTTCTGCAAAGATGCTCTGGTTCTCTGGATCTCTTGTATGTATTAAATTGCATAGGCAAATATCCTCTTCTTATAGTTAACAACTGTCCTTTGAGCCAGAATTCAGAGGTCAAGAGAAAGATGTGTTGAGGTTAAAGTTGCATTCCCGTGCTGTCGGCAGGCATGTCAAAACGCCGCATGCGGACGCATCTGCATACAACGCATGTCCCTGCATACCCAATGTTAAAGATAGGTATGCAGGATGATGCAGGATGCATGCGGAAGTAGGTGGAGCTTAAGGGAGGATGTACGCAGCCATACGCAGACCAGCCAAACGCAAGTGTGAAACCAGCCTTAGCCTTCTTTTTTGCAAACTAAGCATACCCAGATCCTTTAATCATTCCTCGTAGGACATACTTTGCATTCCACTCACCATACTGGTAGCTCTTCTCTGAACTTGCTCCAGTTTTTCAATGTCTTTTTAAAATCAAGCCTGATCAAGGAGGAGAAGAGGGGGGTAATTACTGCATGTGATCTAGATTCTATGCTTTTCTTCATACATCCTATGACTGTTTATTTTTTTGCTGCTGCATTACACTGTTGACTCTATTAGTATACCCAAGTCTTTTTCACACATGCTGATGCTTAGTTCTATTTGTCCATTCTGTAAATGTAATTTTTGTTTTTCATATCCAGATGTAAAATCTTGCATTTCTTAATGCAAGTTAAAGTTAAATGCCATAATATTAGTCGCTACCCATTGTTCAAGCTTATTTAAATCCTTCTGAACTCTTTCTTTGTCTTCTCTAGTGTTAGCTATCCCTCCTAGCTTGGCATCTTCTGCAAATTCGATTAGTTTGCCTTCAGTTCCTTTATCAAGATCATTTACAAAAATGTTGAACAACATTGGGACCAGGACAGGGCCTTGCTTTACCCCACTTGAAACACTTTTCCAATTGGATGTGCAACCATTTATTACCACTCTTTGAGAACGATCACTGAGCCAGTTATGAATCCACCTAGCCTTGTCAATCCCATACTTGGTCTTTTTTTTTTTTATAAGGGTAGCATGAGATACTTTATTAAATGCTTTGCTGAAGTCAAAATATACTATATCTATCATATTTCCCTGATCCACTAAGTCAATTACTCCATCATAGAAGGAGATTAGTTTAGTCTGGCATAACTTGTTTGCTACAAGCCCATGCTGGCTCTGGTGAATTACTTCATTCTTATCAAAGTACTTACATACATGCTGTTTAACAATTTGTTCAAAGATCTTCCCTAGTATAAAAGTAAGGCTCACTGGCATGTAATGTCTTGGCTCCATCTTTTTTCATTTTTTGAAGATAGGGACAATATTTGCCTTTCTCCAATCTTCTGGGATTTCTCTCGTTCTCCAGGATTTTTCAAATATTCTGGCTAGTGGTTCTAAAATTTCCTCTGCTATCCCTTTCAGTACTTTAGGATGTGATTCATCTGGACCAGGAGATATATTGTTAAATTATTTAAATTAACTAAGTGTTTCATCACCATCTCTCTGTTTATAGATAGTGTGGATTATTTTATTCCTTCCATGGCATAATAAAGATCAGTTGATGTTACATTTGCTCTCTTATAGAACACAGATGCAAAATAGGAATTTAAAAGTTTGGCCTTGTCAACATCATTTTTGACCACTTTACCCTTTTAATCCTGTAAAAATCCTATAGCATCTTTGACTTTTCTTTTGATAACCCCCCCAAATCCTTTTTACTGCTTTTGGTCTCCCTTGCAAGACTCACTTCATTAATGCATTTAGCTCTTCTAAACCTTGCCCTGCATTCCCTGAAAACAACATTATATTCTTCTTTAGATATGCTCACCTCTTTCAATTTAATATACTTTAATTAAATAATGAAGTAGTGTTTATCCATACTGGCCTCTTTAAATGCTTCCAATTCTTCCTTCTTTTTGGGTTTGTTACCGATTGTGCAGTGAGAATTTCATTTAACCTTCGTCAGGCTGCATAATTTTACAACGTTAACAGGCTGCAGAGGTTCAATTGTACCTTCATATATATTTTATTGAAATTTGGCCAATATATTCTGGACCAAAACTGCAGAGATGTCACGAAATTTCAGCCCTCTACAGCTTTTCGAAAAAAAAAGTTATTGCAATTTTAAAATGGAATAGTTACAATTTTACCGACTCAGCCGGACGAAGGTTAACAAAATCTCCCTTCCTTCTTTGACATTTCTGTCATTTAGAACATACAGTCATTGGACCTTTCCTGTTCTCTTTCTGAGTCCATTAAAATCTGCCTTTCATGGTAACAAAGTATCAAAGAAAAAGAAAGGTAGTCAAAAGATTTATAGAAATGCAAAAAACCTTGAAGGGTGAACCAGAATAGGGGAAGCTCATCAGTACAAGTAACATTTTATAACATAACTAGCTGAAGAGCCCGGTGTTGCCTGGGCATAGTAAATATCTATGGTTAGTTATAGCACGTCACTTCTCTTATTTTCCCATCATGCCTCTCATTTTCCCTCTCACATCTCTCATTTTCTCCCTCACACCTCTCATTTTCTCCCTCACTCCTCTCATTCCCCCCTAACACTTGTTATTTCGACCTCACATCTGTCATTTTCCGATCATTACACTATTTTCCCTCACTCCTCTCATTCTGCACTCACACCTTTTCATTTTCACCTCACACCTCTCATTTTCACCTCAGTATATACATGTTTGTCATCTCCCTTATATATAGTATACACCTGTATGTCATCTCCTGTATATAGTATATACCTGTATGTCATCTCCCCTGTATATAGTATATACCTGCTGTGTCTCATCTCACCTGTATATAGTATATACCTGTATGTCATCTCCTCCTATATATAGTATATACCTGTATGTCATCTCCTCTTATATATAGTATATACCTGTATGTCATCTCCTCCTATATATAGTATATACCTGTATGTCATCTCCTCCTGTATAGAGTATATACCTGTGTGTCATCTCCGCTGTATATAGTATATATCTGTGTGTCATCTCCTCATGTATATAGTATATACCTGTATGTCATCTTCTATATATAGCATATACCTGTATGTCATCTCCTCCTGTATATAGTATATACCTGTAGGTAATCTGCTCCTGTATATAGTATATACCTGTGTGTCATCTCCTCCTGTATTTAGTATATACCTGTATGTCATCTCCTCCTGTATATAGTATGTACCTGTATGTCATCTCCTCCTCTATATAGTATATACCTGTGTGTTATCTCTCCTGTATATAGTATATATCTGTGTGTCATCTAACCTGTATATAGTATATACCTGTGTGATCTCCTGTATTAGACCTCGTTAACACGTTATTTGCTCAGTATTTTTACCTCAGTATTTGTAAGATAAATTGGCAGCCTGATAAATCCCCAGCCAACAGGAAGCCCTCTCCCTGGCAGTATATATTAGCTCACACATACACATAATAGACAGGTCATGTGACTGACAGCTGCTGTATTTCCTATATGGTACATTTGTTGCTCTTGTAGTTTGTCTGCTTATTAATCAGATTTTTATTTTTGAAGGCTAATACCAGACTTGTGTGTGTTTTAGGGCGAGTTTCGTTTGTCAAGTTGTCTGTGTTGAGTTGTGTGTGGCTACATGCATGTAGCGACTTTTGTGAGATGAGTTTTGTGTGGCAACATGCGTGTAGCAACTTTTTGTGTGTCAAGTTGCATGTAACAGGTTAGTGTTAGTCTGGTGCCTTTTGAGTATGTGCAAGTTTTGTGTGAGGCAACTTTTGCATGTGTCAATTTTTCCGCGTGTGCAAGTTTTGCGTGTGGCGAGTTTTCCATGAGGTGAGTTTTGCACTTGTGGCGAGTTTTGCGTGAGCCTAGTTTTTGCATGTGGCGAGTTTTGCGCGTGGCGAGTTTTGAGCGGCAACTTTTGTGTTTCGACTTTTATGTGGCGAGGTTGGTGTATGTGTGGTGAAATGTGTGCTGAGGGTGGTATATGTGTTCAAGCACGTGGTAGTGTGTGGCGCATTTTGTGTGTGTGTTCATATCCCCATGTGTGGTGAGTATCTCATGTCGGGGCCCCACCTTAGCAACTGATCGGTATATACTCTTTTGCGCCATCGCTCTCATTCTTTAAGTCCCCCTTGTTCACATCTGGCAGCTGTCAATTTGCCTCCAACACTTTTCATTTCACTTTTTCCCCATTATGTAGATAGGGGCAAAATTGTTTGGTGAATTGGAAAGCGCGGGGTTAAAATTTCACCTCACAACGTAGCCTATGACGCTCTCAGGGTCCAGACGTGTGACTGTGCAAAATTTTGTTGCTGTAGCTGCGAAGCTTCCAACACTTTTCCTTTCACTTTTTTCCCCATTATGTAGATAGGGGCAAAATTGTTTGGTGAATTGGAACACGCGGGGTTAAAATTTCGCCTCACAATATAGCCTATGACGCTCTCGGGGTCCAGACGTGTGACTGTGCAAAATTTTGTGGCTGTAGCTGCGACGGTGCAGATGCCAATCCCGGACATACACACATACACACACACACACACACATTCAGCTTTATATAGTAGATAATGTTGTGCCAAAAGTGGTAATTACATGTAAAAACCAAAATTGGTCAAATACATGCTTGTGATGAAAGACCAATAGAATAAAACACTAGTGATTATGACTAAAGTTCAACTACCATAGGTAAATTCAGAGGTAACACTAAAAGTGCATATTAGTCATAAGTTTATAGTGAATACATAACATTTGATAGGTGCTTATCTTGAAAAATGCCCTACTTATATGTGGCACCCCTAGGGGTATTTGCCACAAAAATAGTTACTGACAGTAAGTACAAATACTAAAATAGCAAGACTGCACTACCACCTCCGGCCAGAAGGGGGAGCTCCAGAGACTCCCCTTGATCCATTCTGGTCTGAGAGAAGAAATGGCAGTTGGGCTAAGGAGCTGAAAGTGAGAGGTCATACAGTTGAATCTCTAACAGCCCTGTGACTGTTACCAGGCCTAAATCACCGGCCTGAGGAGAAGAGGGATAGAGAAAAAGGACATTGTGAGAACCGGGTAGCATTAATCACTACCCAGAACAGGCACAAAGACGGATACCGGATCCGCGGCTGTATTCATTATATATAATACAGCAACCGGAAAAACGTGAGGTGATATCAGCTTCACTAGGGCCGGACGCAGCAACAGACACAGAGTTCAGCGGTACTCCCAGAGGGGGTAAACCGATAAAAGGACTCGGGTTGCCCGTCGAACCAGGACCCGGAGGGGACAGATTGGGCCGGCAGCCAGTTCACATACAGCAGCAGGGCCACATAGAAATTGCGCACAATAAGAGGCGAAGACCCCGGCAGGGTCAAAGTAACTCAGAGTTCCCATACAGACTCCGGTGACAGGACTGGTTGTAAATCCTTTTATGTCAAAGTAAACTGGTTAAACGTTTCAGTGCCTCAGTCTTTCATTTGGACAATAGCCATCTATCCAGGATCGGGATCGTCACCGCTGGGAGAACCTGCTGCTGATCAAGTAAGTGCCTGTCCCCTCATGATACCCCTTACACTGTGCATTGCCTGAGGCCACAGCACCGGGTCAAGCCACCCGTGACATCCCCCTCAAGAGACAGACTCCATTGGTCCGGTGCTGGGTACCCCGGTCTCTTGGGCGTCACAATTGGCGTCACGAACAGGATCTAGCCAGCCCGTATACCGGGTATTGTGTGCCGTGATTGGAGCCCAAAACTGTGAAAACTGGGATGAAAAATCTTGAAAATTGACTTTATTAAAGAAAAATCCATTCCCCATTGAAAACTATTGAAAGTGACTTTTCCCCATTGGTTATAATGGAGTAAAGATGGCCGCCATCCCCTGAGGTAATCACCTCATAACCGTTAGGCACGAGACTGTTAATTGAGCTACGCCATTACCTGAGCCCCAGTCTAACTGAAAAACTTCAGAATCCGCCATTACAGAGCGCGGTGGGTGAGAGCAGCAGGGGGCGTGTCATTGTGGGCGGCACCAAGCTGAGCGCTCTGACATCAGAGCAAGGGGAAAATCGATCCTGCTGCACAGTGGAACGAATCTACACTATCCCGACGGAAGCGGAGGACCGGAAGGGTCCGGATTAACTAAGAAGGCACAGTATGTCGCAGCACGGAGACGCCGCAGCACCCGGCAACGCTAATGCAGCTGAAAGACAGAGTGTCAATAGAGAGTCCGGCAGCGCAGCGGTGCAAGGAGTGGCGCCCATCATGCCGGTGCTGATGCCATATACCCCGGGTGGCCCATGGCTTCCAATGTATGAAGGTGAGCCTAATACCCTTGACGATTTCAGAGAAAAGATGCTGGCCCATTTTGACATGTTCCCTGTGGGTGAAGTTCAGCGTGTTAGTCTCCTGATGATGCAGTTAAGTGGCCATGCTAAGCGAGAAGTCACAGCATGGGCAGCTGATCTAAAAGGCACTGTTGAACGCATATTTGCTGGATTAAAAGCTACATTTGAAACCACGGCCAGCAGCAAAGCTAAAATACGATTCTTTAATTGCAAACAAAAAGCTAATGAGGGCGTGAGAGACTTTGCCTTAAACCTGCAGGAAGCCCTTAAATCACTTACACTGGCTGAACCCATTTTTAACACCGGAGCGGATAAACTGCTAAGAGATCAATTTATTGAGGGACTCTACACCCCTTCTCACCGGGGGCATGTGAGCATGCTTGTTTTTAAGAACCCTGAATTGACATTTGCCCAATTAAAGGAGAGCGCTATACGTCTCCAGCTGGCAGAGGCACCTCGGGATCAGGATCCTGCGCAACCCATGGCAGAGGCACCTCAACAACAGGGAGTGCCAGTGACATCAGCTATGTCTGGGGCCATTGCTAAACCCCTGGGGCCCAGTACTAATGAGGCTCTTCAACAAAAGCTTGACTCTTTAGCTGATGTTGTTGCTTCAATGGCTAAAACCATGCAGGAGATGAGAGGACACAAGATGGAGTTGGCAAACTGTAGAGAGGATGTTCCATGGATGAGACCCCGGAGATATCCGACATGGAGAGGACGACCCCGCGACCGCTACCAACCGGATGGACAGCCCATTTGCCGCCGTTGCCAGCAGCCGGGCCACTTTGCACGAGATTGTGATTTAAACGGGAATCCCCTGGGAATGCGGGCCGCTTCGCAGGAATGAACTTTCAAGGCCCAACACCCTGGCACGACAGGTACATCGGAGGACGACCCATTATCCCTATCGTGCTGGACGGAATTCCCCTCAACGCTTTGCTGGACACAGGTTCCCAGATTTCATCTATACCGTATATCCTTTATAAGAGGTACTGGGCTGATGCAGATATTGATAAAGGGCCCTCTGATGTTGAACTAGATATATGGGCCAGTAATGGTAAGTTGGTACCGAAACTAGGATTCAGGGAGATGACCATAAAGATTGGTAAAGTAGAACTGAAGAAACAGGGTATAATTGTTGTTGATGTTGACCGGCGGAACTGTGAACCAACTGTATTGATAGGAATGAATGTGTTAGAGAACTGCTTTTCCGAAGTCATTTCTGTCTTACAGCAAATTGCTGAAACTGCCCAATCCTGCCGGCAGAGAGTTCTCCGGAGGGAAATAAAAGTATTGATGTTAAGGCAACAGGTAGAAGTTGCAGGTGGAGAAATCGGCAGTGTGAGGGTAAGTGATCCAACGTCTATTGTAATCCCACCAAAAACAGAAATGCTGGAATGGTGTAGAGCAGCCATTGGTACTAAGGGACGAGATTATCAAGCCTTAATAGAACCAGTGTACACCGACAGCAGGCCCACTATACTCACAGCACGAGGGATAGTCGAGGTACACCGGGGACGAGTGCCGGTACGACTTTTGAACTGTGGAGAGGAAGAGGTCACTTTGCCAAGGTATGCTACAATGGCAAAGCTATATACTGTTGACAACAATGCCATCACAACCATTGAGCCCTTAGAACCAACCTGTCAGGTGGAAGGCAATGGCTCAGATGGAGAAATGGAGGATTGGTGCCAACAGCTACACGTGGGCATAAATTCAACACCTACCCATCAAAAACAAGGGGTGTATAGGCTAGTGACGGAATATGAACAAGTCTTCAGTAAACACCCATTGGACTTCGGACGGATAGAAGGGGTAGAACACACAATCCCCACAGGTGACCATCCCCCAATAAAAGAAAGATATAGACCCATACCGCCCGCTCACTATCAATGTGCAAAAGATATGCTGAGGGAAATGAAACAGGCCGGGGTAATAAGAGACAGCTGTAGCCCCTGGGCGGCCCCTCTAGTGATTGTCAAAAAAAAGGACGGAACCATGAGAATGTGCGTAGACTACCGGAAGATTAATAACATCACCCATAAAGACGCCTACCCCTTGCCTAGGATAGAAGAGTCCTTAACTGCTTTGAAATCTGCTAATTATTTTTCCACCTTAGACTTAACAAGCGGGTATTGACAAGTCCCTGTGGCTGAGAGAGATAAGGAAAAGACGGCATTCACCACACCAATGGGTCTATGTGAATTTAATCGCATGCCGTTCGGACTCTGCAACGCATCCGGTACCTTCCAGCGGCTGATGGAATGCTGCCTCGGACACAAGAACTTCGAGACCGTCCTCCTGTACCTAGATGATGTGATCGTCTACTCAAAGACTTACGAACAACACTTAATAGACCTGGCAGAAGTGTTCGAAGCCTTATCCAGGTATGGCATGAAAGTCAAGCCATCCAAATGTCACCTTCTCAAGCCAAAGGTACAGTACCTGGGACACATCGTGAGTTCGGAGGGAGTAGCACCAGATCCCGAGAAAATAAGCGCCATAAGGGATTGGCCAAGACCTACCAGCGCAAAAGAAGTGAGACAATTCCTGGGATTGGTGGGTTACTATCGCAGATTTATAAAAGGATTTACCAAGTTGGCAGCACCCTTACAAGACACCTTGGTAGGGCAGACGAAGAAACCTTCAAACCGAAACCCTCCTTTTCAGTGGAACGACGAAAGGGAAGACTCCTTTGAACAACTAAAGAAGGCACTAACCGGAGAAGAGGTTCTGGCATACCCAGATTACCATCAACCTTTCATCCTCTACACCGATGCCAGTAATGTGGGACTAGGAGCGGTGCTGTCACAAAAGCAAGAAGGTCGGGAGAAAGTCATCGCCTTTGCAAGTAGAAAGCTCCGGCCTACTGAAAGAAATTCAGAAAATTACAGCTCCTTCAAATTGGAACTACTGGCAGTAGTTTGGGCTGTGACGGAGCGTTTCAAACACTATCTGGCCGCTGCAGAATTTATTGTCTATACTGACAACAATCCGTTGACCCACCTGGACACAGCCAAATTAGGTGCGTTAGAACAGCGATGGATAGCCCGGTTATCTAATTACAACTTCATAATCAAGTATCGAGCAGGTTGCAAGAATGGAAATGTCGATGCCCTATCCCGGATGCCACACTTGAGGGATGTAGAAGAGGAAACGGGGGAGCTTGAAGAAATTGAACTACCAGCCTTCCATCGTCCCAAGGCAAAACATCATCAGTCAAGTACCTATCAGAAACAACAAGAGGTGAATTTAAATCCGTTAGCACACCATAGATGGGCTGACACCCAAGACAGCAATCCGGCTGTGAAGTTGGTGAAGGAACTGTTGACTGAGCAAAGTGCATATCCCGATGAGGATGCCCCAGAAGAGACGCATCAACTCTGGAAAGAGAGAGGCAAAATGTTCCTGTATCAAGGGAAGCTCTGTAGAAGATACACCAATCCGAAAACACATGAATTGGTTTGGCAGATTATTGTGCCTAAACAAGATGTGAAGATGGTCCTCGAAGCTTACCATAATGGTGCTGGTCACTTCGGTTGGAAAAAGTTAGAAGTACTTCTAAGAGAAAGATTTTATTGGGTCAGGATGAGAAAATCAATCGAACAGTGGTGCAGAAATTGTGGCCCGTGCAACCTCAGAAGAAACGATCAAAAGAACCAAAGAGCACCACTGCAGCCCATAATCACCAAACAACCACTTGAACTTGTAGCCATGGACCACGTGAAGTTGACACCAAGCCGGTCCGGCTATGTCTATGCCTTGACCATCGTGGACCATTATTCACGTTTCTTGGTAGTAGTACCCGTAAAAGATCTGACAGCAAAAACAGCAGCCAAAGCGTTCCAAACGTACTTTTGTAGACCCCATGGATATCCGGAACAGGTTCTCACCGACCAAGGTACAGCCTTTGAATCAGAGATCTTCAGAGAATTCTGTAATATGTATGGTTGCAAAAAGATCCGGACGACGGCCTATCATCCACAAACAAACGGCTTATGCGAGAAGATGAACCATATTGTAATAGACCTACTAAAGACTTTACCTGAGACAGATAGGAATCAATGGCCAGAGAAATTGCCTGACTTGGTGGATCTGTATAATCATGTCCCGGTGAGCTCCACCAACTGCACCCCAGCTTACCTTATGCGTGCAAGACCCGGCCAATTACCAATCGATCTAGAAATGGGAATTCTGAAACCAGACGCAGAAGTTCAAGACTCCAATTGGGATATCATACGGCAAAAGCAGTATCGCCAAGTGCAAGAGAGTGTGGAAAGAAGCCTTCAGCAAACTAGAGAAAGACAAGAGCGAACTTTCAACCAGAATGCTCTAGCGACCCCATTAAGACCGGGTGACCAAGTGCTCAAGAGAAATCGTCGAACCAATAAACTAGACAATCAGTGGGAAGCCGTACCCTACACAGTTTTACCAACAAGAATGGATAATGCTAAAATGTGTCTCATTAGCAAAAACAGAGGCTTAACATCTGTACTAGTGTCAAGAGACAATCTTAAATTGTGTCCGGAAGCATTGAAAGAGCCAGAAGTTGTCCAGCCAGAACCAGAAGTTATTCAACCCATACAGGTTCAACCAGTAAAGGAAAAAGAAGAGGAAATGTATCACACCTGTATAGGAGACTTTCCCAAAACCCTACTAACATACCATGGTGCAGTAGTGGTTCCCATGGTGGCCTTTTACCCAACACCGAACCCAATACCAGAAGTCCCAAGACAGGAAGAGGCTGACCCCGTACTACAGGAGGTTCCAGGCCAGGAAGAACAGATTCCTGATCAGAGTAATCTCATTCACGGTGGACTTGCCAACTCCATAGTCATGGAATTATCTTTAGCAGAGCGGGCAGATACTACATCCGCAGTAGACAGTAGTACACCACATGAAGAGATACCGCTATTACGTAGATCACAGCGTAGTACCCAGGGCCAATTACCGGCCAGGTATGCAGATTACCAACTATAAAGCTCATAATGTGAATTGTATATATGTTATGCCGTATATAGTTAAACAGAAAATGTAGTATAGTCATTGTTATCAGTCTGCAACGTTTAAGCCCAGTGCCTACAGAGACTTGTCTGTATGAACTTATTGCATATTCTTGAACTTTTTATCAGCCCGGAGGCACTAAATCAAAGCTCCGGAAAGACTGCTTTTTGAACTTTGCTTTTTGCTCTTTTTGAACTTTCTTTAGACTTTATATTGATAACTCCGTTGGAAAAATGGAACTAAATTCCTGGACACTAAGTACAGTGCCTTTCCTAATACCTTCAAGGATAGAACTGTATTAATGGACGCTATTTGAAGTGACTTTTTACAGAACTCTATTTTTGTTTCCTTGAGTGGTTTTTGTAACTTTTCATTTTTAAGACTCTGTACATATTAATTGTTATTTCAAAATGTTATTGTCCCACAGTCCCGGAGTACTGTTCTTAACTAAGGGGGAATGTGGCACCCCTAGGGGTATTTGCCACAAAAATAGTTACTGACAGTAAGTACAAATACTAAAATAGCAAGACTGCACTACCACCTCCGGCCAGAAGGGGGAGCTCCAGAGACTCCCCTTGATCCATTCTGGTCTGAGAGAAGAAATGGCAGTTGGGCTAAGGAGCTGAAAGTGAGAGGTCATACAGTTGAATCTCTAACAGCCCTGTGACTGTTACCAGGCCTAAATCACCGGCCTGAGGAGAAGAGGGATAGAGAAAAAGGACATTGTGAGAACCGGGTAGCATTAATCACTACCCAGAACAGGCGCAAAGATGGATACCGGATCCGCGGCTGTATTCATTATACATAATACAGCAACCGGAAAAACGTGAGGTGATATCAGCTTCACTAGGGCCGGACGCAGCAACAGACACAGAGTTCAGCGGTACTCCCAGAGGGGGTAAACCGATAAAAGGACTCGGGTTGCCCGTCGAACCAGGACCCGGAGGGGACAGATTGGGCCGGCAGCCAGTTCACATACAGCAGCAGGGCCACATAGAAATTGCGCACAATAAGAGGCGAAGACCCCGGCAGGGTCAAAGTAACTCAGAGTTCCTATACAGACTCCGGTGACAGGACTGGTTGTAAATCCTTTTATGTTAAAGTAAACTGGTTAAACGTTTCAGTGCCTCAGTCTTTCATTTGGACAATAGCCATCTATCCAGGATCGGGATCGTCACCGCTGGGAGAACCTGCTGCTGATCAAGTAAGTGCCTGTCCCCTCATGATACCCCTTACACTGTGCATTGCCTGAGGCCACAGCACCGGGTCAAGCCACCCGTGACATCCCCCTCAAGAGACAGACTCCATTGGTCCGGTGCTGGGTATCCCGGTCTCCTGGGCGTCACATATACATTTAATGAGCTTCCCATATTCTGATTCAATATCTCAGGTTTTTTGCATTTATATACTGTACGTCATTTGGCCATATTTCTTTCTTCTATGGTATTGTGTTTTCATGATGTTATTAGCCTTTATCATGCTATTTTACCTGTTTTTTTTTTAAATTTGCCCAAAAGTATCAATAAAAACATCAGGTCACTATGCTAAAAAACAAGCCCCCTGCATACAACTCAATTGATTGTAAAATAAAAATGTTACGGGTCTTGGAAAATAGCGACTCACATTTTTTTTCTTAATTTCTGAGATGTTTTCCATAACTGAACTGTCATTATCATATTGACCTGGACAATCATAGTTCTCCCAAATTAATCGCAAAGGGAGTTAGAAAGAATGACTTTTCTATATTTTAATATTTATTGTTTTTTGCTTTTTTACATATCATTATAGATCAGATATTATAACCAATTAGATTATTACATAGAATGGGTAGAATGCCTCTCTTATAATAAGGATGAAAAATTTAGGCTTGTTTAGCTTAGAAAAATCTCATTCTCATTTATATGTATGAATATATATGTTGTCAACACAAAGGACATATTTATTTCAAAGACTATGAAATAGAGGAATTAGTTACATGTGGTGGAAAGGCGCTCCCTGCAGCTAAACTGGAAAGGGTTCTTCACACTTAGAGCAGCCAGACTGTGAAATACCTTACCGAAAGAAATAGTAATAGCATATATTTTATCAGCATTTAAAAATGGGCTGGATTCTTTTCTCCCAACAAATGGCATTGTATGTTATATATACTCATAATAGAAAATCTATAACTGGTGGACAAAGGTTGAACTTGATGGATTTGTGACTTTTTTCAACCTATGTAGCTGTGCAATTATGTAAGTATGTAACAATGCATAACTTTTATATTGTTTCAACAATAGAAATAGTATGAAAACATGTAACTTAACAAGTGGTAATTTTCTTGAAAGCAACCCTGTATAAATTATTTTTTTTTAAAATAGCAATTATAGTTTTTTTTTTTTTGCAGATGCAAGCTTGAATAAATATTTTGCTTAAATTGGTGTGATATAATTAGTAGTAGAAAGGAGGAATTATTTGTTTGGATGAAACATTTTTGAGAAGCCAAAACATGAATCTCAGGATCTTAGCCCAGGAAAGAGTCAGTTAGATTGTTCTACCATTTGTATTTTACTTCGTATCCTTCCAACAGTTAATGTCCAGAGAGGATAAATTTGTTATACACTATTGCACACATTTGTCGCAACACTGTTTTTTTACCATGGCAAAATCCATAGCCAATCCACTCAATGGCGGATGATGTGGACATCTGCTCTATTGATTTATTTTGAGGAGAACCCTGATTGCTTTTTATTTTGTTTGTATTTGGAAGACTACATCTGTATTTTTCTAAGACTAGGTAAAAAACTTAATGTACAAAAGATCTCAGCATTAATACAAACTTTCCAAGTTTCTTATTAAAATTCTTTTTATTTTGACCCCTACATAAAAAAAAAACTGTACAATAATTTGCCACAAATCATTAAATTATATTTATTGTTTCTTTTTTGTTCTTCGCTTATTTTCAGGCTTTACTAGGAAACAAAGGTCTACAAAAAATTCTAAAAAAATGCAGTGTGCAAATTGAAGACATTGTTAATCTCGTGAGAGGAAGGTTAACAAAAATGGAGCGCATTACTCTTGGTGCCTTAATTACCATAGATGTTCATGGTATGTTCTCTTTACAGAAGTGGTGAAAGTTTTAATACAGTTTCTACTGATTATACCATCTTTAGATAAAGATAATTACAAGTTGTAATCGGGCTTGCAATTCTGCAGGTTATTTAGAAATATATAAAAGAAAGAATGAAAAATGGAGGGAAGTGGCGCTCACCACTGGTGTGAAAAAATGACAACTTTTTGTGGTCATCATGTGAGGAGAGGAGACATAAAGAGATGAATAAGTGGCAGCTGTTTTGCATAGAAGCCAGAGTAAGTGTAGTTTAAGTGAAACATCTGTCACTCATTCATTCCTTCATGTCTCCTGTTCTCATATGACCACCAAATAAAGTTGCTATTTTTTCACAGTGGTGAGCGCCGCTTTCTTAAATTTTTCATTCTTTGTTTTAAATTGAGTATATTCTCTAAAAGCTGCACACTGCCTAATCTGGTTACCTGCTATTTTTTCTGCCAGATCAATACCATAAAAGTTTTGCAGCAATGACAAAGCTTTTCTCCTATTCCTCATTAACAAATATAATTTTGTGCAACCTCCCACATTACAATATTTAAGATGTACAAAAACATGTTTCTAATTTTTTTTTTTTTACTTTCTACATTGAGGAACGAGATGTTTGGCACAAAATGAGTACTTACCCTTAGAAATAGATGCTAAACGATTGTGAGCATACGTTAGTGCAGCTGAAGATGTACTTCACCTTCCTCCTTTGATGTTCACAAATAGCAGTTGACAAATTGGGTTTACAACATGTTAATAGTTATTGATCTTTCGAAATCTAATAATCCATATCATTTTCAGTATAAGGGTCTATGCTATTATGAAAGTACCATACAGAATACACAAGTGTGCTTAAATGAATAAGTGCTGTTTCCTGGATTTCTCTCCGTGGAATTGAAACTTAACTTTAATTAGACCGTTAAAACATCAGCAGGGAGGTCATATTTAATTGGCACAGAGGAGGATGTCAACCACATCTGTCTCTTTGATTACCCCGCTCACTGAGCGCAAAATATTCTCTGATCTTTCCTCGCCAATCTATGCTTCCCCAGTAGCAAATCTAATGGTTGACACACTGTCCTTAAAGACCCAATGCAAATTCTGTTTTTTATCGAGTTATTTTCAATCTTAAAAAACTGAAAAATTTTGCAGTGGGCTAGCTCTTTAAAAATTCCAAAGAATACTGTATATATGCTACCGTACCACATCCATACACTAATGTGCTTAGTGATGTGTTATAAACGTCCTAATTCATTGTCTAAATATTCTCACTTTTTTTATGTTTTAATAAAATATCTGAATCATAGTTTATAAATGTTCCACATTAAATAGTGTCAAGGTGTGTTAGGGGTCGAGTTCCCGCTTCTGCACTGGGGGAATCTCGAGCCACTTCCGCTGCGGTCTCCCATTCTTGTCCAGCCGCAGTGGAGCCTGCTCAGCAAGGACGTCGGTCCCAGCGTCTTGCTCATTCTCACTCTGTTCAGAGAGTTAGTGCTGCTTCTCCAGTCTCTGCCATTAAAGTCAGTACTGGTCAGCAGCGAGCGGACTTCTCTGGGACTAAGTCCTTGTCTGCATGTACTGAGCATGCCCAGCGTAAGGTCTCCCGTTGGAGATCGAGGGTCATGTGCTCAGGCTCTGCAGCACATTCCATTGGTCCTCTTGGCAGGTCCTAGAAGGGCAAAAGTGCTGTGGCCACTTCCTGTGCTGCTCCTATATAAACTGCGCATGACCGCACGGCCATGCGCTAGTATTGTCTAACAATTGTTGATGTGTGTATGTTGTGAGTGCAAGTCGTCCTTTGAAATCCCTTCCCTATTGAATGTCTGTTCGCGGAAGGTGTATGGCTGCTACCTAGCGCCCGACTTAGCCTACAGCACTAGACACACATCTCAGCGTCCTGTAGCTGTGCCTGCCAGTACGGCGCCGTGCGCCTGCCTTGCGCTTTCCATACCCGAGTCTGGGTGGTTAGTGGCGTCCGTTAGTGCGGCATCGCTCGCACTCTTGTGCACTTATACTTCTTAAAGTTCTCTACACACCCAGTTGCGGTGTTACGCCAGCAAGGGTCTAATCGGGCTCCAATCCCTTCTGGGGTTAAGTCCGCTGACCACTTGCTCGCGCACTAGTGCGGTACTGCGGTCCTGTGGATTAACAGGATCGCTTTCTTCACGCTGGGTGAGGTTTAACCCCCGCGTGTATCCTTTAGTGTACCGCCATATTGTCCGTCTTGCTAGCTGCAGGGTCTTTTACCTGCACGGTGGACCTCGGACTGCGAACGCACCTAGTTTCGTACCATCTATACATGGTGCGTTCCGCCAGTCCTTAACATAATACTAGCGCCAGGGTCTGGCTAGTATGGCGGACATTCAGCAATCTTTGCGGTATATCCAGCAGTTGGAGGGTAGGTTGAAGGTTCTCGAGAACTCAACCTCAGCTGTGGATGTTACCGCAGTTGCTGTAAAGGCTGCTGGCGTGGCGGCAGCAACCTTGTCCACTGCCACCCCTGTTCCGACATTATCCCGCCTCCCGTTGCCAGAAAAATTTTCTGGAGATTGCAAAACTTGTAGGGGATTCGTGAGTCAGTGCTCTATCCACCTCGAGCTCCTGGCTGCACGTTTTCCTACAGAGCGGGCTAAGGTGGGATTTATTGTCTCGCTGTTGTCGGACAGGGCGTTGGAGTGGGCTACGCCGCTGTGGGAGCGTGATGATCATGTGGTGCAGAGTGCTCCGTTGTTTCTGGGCACGCTGAAAAAGGTCTTTCTAGGACCTCAACTCACCCATGATACAGCGCTCCAACTACTGGCATTAACTCAGGGTGAGTCCTTGGTCAGCCATTTTTCCGTCCGATTCCGTACGTTAGCTTCCGAGCTGGAGTGGTCGGATAAAGCCCTTATCCCCATATTCTGGAGGGGCCTGGCTGACCATGTTAAGGACGCTCTGGCCACTAGGGAGATTCCTGCCACACTGGAGGAGTTAATATCTATTTCTACTCGTATAGACCTCCGTTTTAACGAGCGGAGGTTGGAACGAGCCCAGTGTAGGCAGAGGTTTCGGCTGGCTCCTACCTTCGCCAAACCTTTGAAATCTCCAGTCCAGACATCTGAGTCACATGAGACCTTGGAGGTGACACGAGCGGGATCCAAGTCTCAGTCCGCTCGTGCACATAAGGTTCGTCATGTTCGCCAGCAGTCAGGACGTCTTGCCTCCAAGAGTCCTCAGCGGTCGGGGAAACGTCAGCGTCTAGTGGCAGTTGGAGGAGGTACACTAGACACGGCGACGTTTGCCTCAAAGTTGTCCTTCAAGGGGACAATTACCATAGGCCCATCCACTCTCACGGTCGAGCTATGCTTGGACTCTGGGGCAGAGGGTAACTTTATGTCCTCCGCCTTTGCCCAGCGTCACGCAATACCCTTGGTGATGCTCACCCAGCCAGTGACCGTTCGAGTGGTAAATGGGTCAACACTACCTTCACAGATTACTCACCAAACCATTCCTTTCACCCTATCTGTGTCTCCATCACATCAGGAGATAATCTCCCTATTAGTCATTCCTGAGGGAATTGATGAGGTCCTGTTGGGGATGCCATGGCTTCGCTACCATTCTCCTCATATTGAGTGGTCCTCTGGGAGAATTTTGGGATGGAGTAAATCCTGTGAGGGTAGATGTCAGAGGGAGTGCGTTCAGGTTGCTTCTACACAGGTACCCGCAGATCTTTCCTCTCTCCCCAAGCACTATTGGTCCCATGCAGACGTGTTCTCCAAAAGAGCTGCGGAGACCCTTCCGCCTCACCGCCCCTATGACTGTCCTATTGACCTCTTGCCTGGTGCTGAGCCTCCCCGGGGTCGAGTCTACCCGTTATCTCTCCCGGAGACGGAGGCAATGTCCCAGTATATTCAGGAGAATCTGGCAAGAGGATTCATTAGGAAGTCAGTGTCACCGGCAGGGGCTGGGTTCTTCTTCGTACAGAAGAAGACTGGAGACTTACGTCCATGCATAGACTACAGGGGTCTTAACGCAATTACCGTTAAGAACAAGTACCCATTACCCCTGATATCTGAGCTCTTTGATAGGCTACGGGGAGCAAAGGTATTTACAAAGTTAGATCTGCGGGGTGCTTACAACCTGATTCGCATCCGTGAGGGGGATGAATGGAAGACGGCTTTTAACACCAGGGATGGGCACTATGAATATCTAGTGATGCCCTTTGGGCTCTGTAATGCCCCAGCCGTTTTCCAAGACTTTGTGAACGACATCTTTCGGGATATGCTCACCACCTCGGTCGTAGTCTATCTGGATGACATTCTCATCTACTCTCCAGATATAGACTCCCATCGGAGAGATGTTCGCAAAGTCTTCGACCTCTTACGGGCAAACTCCCTCTACGCTAAGTTGGAGAAGTGTGTGTTTGAGCAGGAGTCCTTGCCTTTCCTTGGATATATCATTTCTGCCCAGGGTTTGGCTATGGATCCTGCCAAGCTACAGGCTGTAATGGACTGGCAGGAACCCCATTCTCTTAAAGCGGTGCAGCGCTTTATGGGGTTCATTAATTATTATCGCCAGTTCATTCCACACTTCTCAACTTTGGTAGCTCCCTTGGTCGCCCTCACCAAGAAGGGAGCAAATCCCAAGTTGTGGTCAGAGGAGGTCTCCAAGGCCTTTCTCTCGATTAAGTCACACTTCGCTAGCGCTCCCATCCTACATCGCCCCGATGTAGATAAACCATTCATCTTGGAGGTGGATGCCTCATCCGTTGGTGCTGGAGCAGTCCTTTTCCAAAAGGATGCTCAAGGTCGGAAGCATCCTTGCTTCTTCTTCTCCAAGACCTTCACACCAGCGGAGAGGAATTATTCCATCGGGGACAGGGAGTTGCTAGCTATGAAGTTGGCTTTTTCAGAGTGGAGACACCTCTTGGAGGGAGCTCGCTTTCCCTTCCAAGTCTTCACTGACCACAAGAACTTGGTGTATATACAGACGGCCCAGCGGCTGAATTCTCGCCAGGCTAGATGGTCCCTGTTCTTCTCCCGGTTCCATTTTACTCTCCATTTTCTCTCCGGGGAGAAGAACGTTCGTGCCGACGCTCTCTCCCGCTCCGTAGTGTCATCTGAGGAGGAGGAGGAGGAGCCTCGGCTTATTGTCCCTACTGAGAGCCTGAGAACTGTAGCTCCGGTTTCGCTAGAGTCTGTGCCCCCGGGCAAGACTTTCGTGCCAGCTAACTTGCGACCGGAGGTTCTCTCTTGGGCTCACTCCTCCAGAGTGGGGGGGCATTTTGGGACAAAGAGGACATCAGAGCTTTTGGCGAGAACATACTGGTGGCCGCATATGGCCCGAGATGTCAGGGACTACATTCAGGCGTGCGTTTCTTGCGCCCAGAATCGGTCTCCTCGGCAACGGCCTGCTGGGTTGCTTTACCCTCTACCGGTGGCAGACAGGCCCTGGGAGATGGTCGGAATGGACTTTGTGGTGGGTCTACCCAAGTCGCGTGGCTGCTCCATTATTTGGGTTGTCACTGACCATTTCTCTAAGATGGTGCATTTGGTGCCGCTTCCTCGGTTACCCTCAGCACGGGCCTTGGCGGTGTTGTTCGTTAAACACGTTTTCCGTTTGCATGGTATGCCTGATAAGATTGTCAGCGATCGGGGTCCCCAGTTCGCATCTCGGTTTTGGAGAGAGCTCTGCCGTTTACTCAGCATAGAGTTAAACCTCTCCTCTGCTTACCATCCCGAGACGAATGGGTTGGTGGAGAGAACCAACCAGACTCTGGTGACATATTTGCGACATTTCGTCTCTGCTAGGCAGGATGACTGGGCATCTTTGCTACCTTGGGCGGAATTTGCCCTGAACAACGCCGTAGCCGATTCCACTGGTCAAACTCCTTTTCTCCTTAATTACGGCCAGCATCCGCGTGTCCCTGTGCCCATGCCCGTGTCCTCCACCGATTCTAGGGTGGCAGACTGGGCGGTGGAGGCACGTGACATCTGGGACCGCACACAGGATGCTATCCGGGCCTCCAAGGAGAGAATGAGGGTTTCGGCTGATACACACCGGCGCCCCGCTCCGGTCTTTGCTCCCGGCGACTTAGTGTGGCTCTCCGCCCGTAACATCAGGCTGCGAGTTGAGTCCACTAAGTTTGCTCCTCGCTACATTGGCCCGTTTAAAGTTCTGGAACAGGTCAACCCTGTGGTTTACCGTTTGGCCATTCCTCCACGCCTTGGTATCACCGATACCTTTCACGTTTCCCTCTTAAAGCCCGTTCGCTTGTCTCGGTTTTCTGAGTCTTCTGCTGGGACATCGGGTTCATCCACGGATGAATTTGAGGTGAATGCTATTGTGGGAAGCAAGGTGGTACGTGGCAAAAAATTTTATTTGGTGGATTGGAAGGGTCATGGTCCAGAGGATAGAACCTGGGAGCCTGTGGAGCACATTCGGGCTCCGCAGCTCATTGCTGCCTTTGAACGTAGCGAGGCCCAAGGAGGGGGGGGCCCTAGGAGGGGGGGTAATGTTAGGGGTCGAGTTCCCGCTTCTGCACTGGGGGAATCTCGAGCCACTTCCGCTGCGGTCTCCCATTCTTGTCCAGCCGCAGTGGAGCCTGCTCAGCAAGGACGTCGGTCCCAGCGTCTTGCTCATTCTCACTCTGTTCAGAGAGTTAGTGCTGCTTCTCCAGTCTCTGCCATTAAAGTCAGTACTGGTCAGCAGCGAGCGGACTTCTCTGGGACTAAGTCCTTGTCTGCATGTACTGAGCATGCCCAGCGTAAGGTCTCCCGTTGGAGATCGAGGGTCATGTGCTCAGGCTCTGCAGCACATTCCATTGGTCCTCTTGGCAGGTCCTAGAAGGGCAAAAGTGCTGTGGCCACTTCCTGTGCTGCTCCTATATAAACTGCGCATGACCGCACGGCCATGCGCTAGTATTGTCTAACAATTGTTGATGTGTGTATGTTGTGAGTGCAAGTCGTCCTTTGAAATCCCTTCCCTATTGAATGTCTGTTCGCGGAAGGTGTATGGCTGCTACCTAGCGCCCGACTTAGCCTACAGCACTAGACACACATCTCAGCGTCCTGTAGCTGTGCCTGCCAGTACGGCGCCGTGCGCCTGCCTTGCGCTTTCCATACCCGAGTCTGGGTGGTTAGTGGCGTCCGTTAGTGCGGCATCGCTCGCACTCTTGTGCACTTATACTTCTTAAAGTTCTCTACACACCCAGTTGCGGTGTTACGCCAGCAAGGGTCTAATCGGGCTCCAATCCCTTCTGGGGTTAAGTCCGCTGACCACTTGCTCGCGCACTAGTGCGGTACTGCGGTCCTGTGGATTAACAGGATCGCTTTCTTCACGCTGGGTGAGGTTTAACCCCCGCGTGTATCCTTTAGTGTACCGCCATATTGTCCGTCTTGCTAGCTGCAGGGTCTTTTACCTGCACGGTGGACCTCGGACTGCGAACGCACCTAGTTTCGTACCATCTATACATGGTGCGTTCCGCCAGTCCTTAACAAGGTGTCATTACCTGGGAAAGAAATTAGCTTAAATTTTGCAGCTAATGTTGGATACATCATTTTCTCATCTCCTTAATGATGATCATCTGTCACTTCTAAATCTGTGGAGATAAATATGGGTTATTCTGCTCATTGTTGAGCATAGTTTAATTAATGATAGTGTCATGAATTCTGTGGGGTACTTAAAGTATTTTAATGGTTTTCTGATTTTGTATTTGTTAAGATTACATTGTTATACAAGTTATGCAAACCAATTGCGTGTTTTAATGTCGAGTAATGATGCATTGAAAATGTTC